>NC_072381.2:24266363-24569318 GCF_028885625.2 Pongo pygmaeus | reverse complement strand
AATCCAGTCTATCATTGTTGGACATTTGGGCTGGTTCCAAGTCTTTGCTATTGTGAATAGTGCTGCAATAAACATACGCGTGTGTGTTTATAGCAGCATGATTTATAATCCTTTGGATATATACCCAGTAATGGGATGGCTGGGTCAAATGGTATTTCTAGTTCTAGATCCTTGAGGAATCACCACACTGTCTTCCACAATGGATGAACTAGTTTACAGTCCCATCAACAGTGTAAAAGTGTTCCTATTTCTCCACATCCTCTCCAGCACATGTCATTTCCTGACTTTTTAATGATCGCCATTCTAACTGGTGTGAGATGGTATCTCATTGTGGTTTTGATTCGCATTTCTCTGATGGCCGGTGATGACGAGCATTTGTTCATGTGTCTGCTGGCTGCATAAACGTCTTCTTTTGAGAAGTGTCTGTTCATATCCTTTGCCCACTTGTTGATGAGTTTGATTTTTTCTTGCAAATTTGTTTAAGTTCTTTGTAGATTCTGGATATTAGCCCTTTGTCAGATGGGTAGATTGTAAAAATTTTCTCCCATTCTGTAGGTTGCCTGTTCACTCTGATGGTAGTTTCTTTTGCTGTACAGAAGCTCTTTAGTTGAATTAGATCCCATTTATCAATTTTGGCTTTTGTTGCCATTGCTTTTGGTGTTTTAGTCATGAAGTCCTTGCCCATGCCTCTGTCCTGAATGGTATGGCCTAGGTTTTCTTCAAGGGTTTTTATGGTTTTAGGTCTAACATTTAAGTCTTTAATTTGTCTTGAATTAATTTTTGTATAAGCTGTAAGGAAGGGATCCAGTTTCAGCTTTCTACATATGGCCAGCCAGTTTTCCCAGCACCATTTATTAAATAGGGAATCCTTTCCCCATTTCTTGTTTTTGTCAGGTTTGTCAAAGATCAGATGATTGTAGATGTGTGGTATTATTTCTGAGGGCTCTGTTCTGTTCCAGTGGTCTATATCTCTGTTTCGGTACCGGTACCATGCTGTTTTGGTTACCGTAGCCTTGTAGTATAGTTTGAAGTCAGGTAGCATGATGCCTCCAGCTTTGTTCTTTTGGCTTAGGATTGTCTTGGCAATGAGGGCTCTTTTTTGGTTCCATATGAACTTTAAAGTAGTTTTTTCCAATTCTGTGAAGAAAGTCATTGGTAGCTTGATGGGGATGGCATGGAATCTATAAATTACCTTGGGCAGTATGGCCATTTTCACAATATTGATTCTTCCTGTCCATGAGCATGGAATGTTCTTCCATTTGTTTGTGTCCTCTTTTATTTCGTTGAGCAGTGGTTTGTAGTTCTCCTTGAAGAGGTCCTTTACATACCTTGTAAGTTGGATTCCTAGGTATTTTATTCTCTTTGAAGCAATTGTGAATGGGAGTTCACTCATGATTTGGCTCTCTGTTTGTCTGTTATTGGTGTATAGGAATGCTTGTGATTTTTGCACATTGATTTTCTATTCTGAGACTTTGCTGAAGTTGCTTATCAGCTTAAGGAGATTTTGGGCTGAGACGATGGGGGTTTCTCAATATACAGTCATGTCATCTGCAAACAGGGACAATTTGACTTCCTCTTTTCCTAATTGAATACCCTTTATTTCTTTCTCTTGCCTGATTGCCCTGGCCAGAACTTCCAACACTATGTTGAATAGGAGTGGTGAGAAAGGGCATCCCTGTCTTGTGCCAGTTTTCAAAGGGAATGCTTCCAGTTTTTGCCCATTCAGTATGATATTGGCTGTGGGTTAGTCATAAATAGCTCTTATTATTTTGAGATATGTCCCATCAATACCTAGTTTATTGAGAGTTTTTAGCATGAAGGCTGTTGAATCTTGTCGAAGGCCTTTTCTGCATCTATTGAGATAATCATGTGGTTTTTGTCTTTGGTTCTGTTTATATGATGGATTATGTTTATTGATTTGCATAAGTTGAACCAGCCTTGCATCCCAGGGATGAAGCCAGCTTGATTTTGGTGGATAAGCCTTTTGATGTGCTGCTGGATTCAGTTTGCCAGTATTTTATTGAGGATTTTTGCATCAGTGTTCATCAAGGATATTGGTCTAAAATTCTCTTTTTTTGTTGTGTCTCTGCCTGCTCTGACATTTTCTATGCTAGCAGCCTAAGAGCCTGACCATGAACTTATTGACCTGCTATGAAACTCTCTTCTGCAAATTTTTGTTTTACAGTATTACCTTTCAATAACTACAAGCTCTTAGAAAAAACAAATTTCATAAATGTTTCACTTACTCTACAGAGCAATACTTCTTTTCATTTGTTTAAAATTCTTTTATCTTTTGGGCCAAGTGCAGTGGCCCATGCATGTAATCCCAACATTTTAGGAGGCCAATGTGGGAGGATCACTTGAGGCCAGGAGTTTGAGACCAGCAGAAGACACAGCGAGACCCCAAAAATAGAAAAATTAGCTGGGCATGGTGGTGTGCACCTGTAGTCCCAGCTACTCAGGAGGATGAGGTGGGAGGATCGCTTGAGTCAGGGACTTCAAGGCTGCAGTGAGCTATGTTTGTGCCACTGTACTCCAGCCTGGGCAACAGAGAAAGACCCTGTCTCTAAATGAATAAATAAATAAATAAATAAGTTTATTTTTGAATATTCAGGAAATAACTGTTCACATTCAGACAGTCTCACATCAGTCTCACAGTTGTTGCCCCCTCTTTGTTTTCATCTTTAGAGACAGACAATTCCTCAATTCCTTTGCCCTGATTTCCTACTCAGCCTTGCATGTACACAGGATGGAAGATTCTGGCAATTATGAGCCTTCTTTTCCTTAAATTCCCATAGGGATTGATAAGCATCAAAGTTAATCACGTTGGAATAAAAGAACAGCCACATAGATATTCAATAATTCATCCCCCTGGGGAACTTCCCCCTCTAACCAGTCTAAAATCCTCCTATGCCACTTAAGATCATTTTTGCTTTTCCAGTCTGAGTGTTTCAGAGGCAGTTTGTTGCAGAAATGGGAACTCCTCTGGCTGCCGGGCTGGTCAGTGAGGTCTCTTTTCTAAAGCTATGCATTCAGAATATGGTCAACAAAGGAATCTGTCTACATCAAGAAGTTGCTGCTGTTGTTCCTGTTTTCACATGAGTCTTATTTTCAAATTCCTGAGGGCTCACAGAAGAGTGGGAACATCTTGTGGCTACCCTTTCCCCGAAGGCCGACTACGCAGTGGCCAGACACCAGCCCCCGCCCATGGTCACATTCCAGACAGGCATTTCTAAGACAGCACCATGATTAAAAGGAAACTACTCCATCATTAAGACTCCAGACCTAATATCAGCAGGACCATTTTTCATGGAAATTATTTCTGCAACCGAATTCTGTTGGAAGGCGGTTTTCATTTTACTTTTTAGTCTTCCTTTCTCCTGGTCTTCTCTATATTCACTGAAGAGAGAGTAAAGGAGAAATGGCATAAATTCCACTGAAAAGAATTTCAGCTGGGCTCTGGATGAGAGGAAAGGGCTGGGAACCCAACACTCTGTGGAAGTACAGATTTAGACACGATAGGTTGTTGGAACCTGGCGATGGGATGAATGGGTGCTGCTGAACTCATCAATTTCTTTCTTTACCTTTCTTCTTTGTAAATTTCTAGGCTCTAAGCCTCAGAAAGGACTTGTGTGTTGCTGTCACTTGGCTCTGTCTGAAGGTCAAAATGGTTCTCCCAAATGAGAAGTAGACACGTTGCATCCCTGGACAGCACCCGAGGGAGACCATTACACAGACACCAGTGATGTCTAAGACGGGTCCAAAACACAGCTACTGTTCCCCACGCTCTCTCTTGCATGTCTTCTAACATCATCTGTGAAATGCACCATGCTCCGCCTTCCTGCATTTCTCCCAGCCCCCAAATACACTGAAGCAATAGAAATGAGGACTTATTCAAGTGGAGAAACTAAGAGGCAGGCAGGTTTATCTCCAGGCACAGGCAGACTGAAGTGAGGGAAGGTTTCCTCCCCTCTCAGGAGCCGGAGTGGTGTGAGGATTCCATCTTGTCCTGGCTCCACCCTCAAGGTGCCTAGCCCTCCCCTTTCTGTGCTGCCTGAGCTGGGGAAGGACTCCAGTGACAAACTGTGGCACCATGTGCCAGTGTACAGGCCGGGAGCTGGGCTTCCTCACTCTCCTTACTCCAGGCCCCGTGGCTGGGGGCTGGCAGTAACAGTATCTGATGCTCCTGGGATTACATGAGGGGCCAGCACTGGGGTGAGGTCGACAAGACACATACCTCCAGTGCAAAATTTAAGGGTATCCCAAAAGCTCAGTGATCATGATAAATAATGTCTTTGTGCAATACTTTTAAAAAGCAGGTGGGTGTGGCGGCTCACGCTGGTAATCCCAGCACTTTGGGAGGCCGAGGTGGGCGGATCACGAGGTCAGCAGATCGAGACCATCCTGGCTAACACGGTGAAACCTGGTCTTTACTAAAAATACAAAAAAATTAGCCGGGTGTGGTGGCAGGCGCCTGTAGTCCCAGCTACTCAGGAGGCTGAGGCAGGAGAATGGCGTGAACCCGGGAGGCGGAGCTTGCAGTGAGCCGAGATCGCGCCACTGCACTCCAGCCTGGGCGACACTGGGCCATCTGGGTTGATGTTGCCCTTGACAGCCTCTTTGTCCAAATCCATAGAATGTACAACATCAAGAGTGAACCCCAATGTAAACTATGGACTCTGGGTGATATCAATGTGTTGGTCTCATTTCATTGATCATAACAAAAGTACCACTCTAGTAGGGGATGCTGATCATGGGGGAGGCTGTTCAGGCATGGAGGCCAAGGGTGTATGGGAACCGTCTGTACTTTCTGCTCGATCTTGTTACAAACCTAAAAAATTGCTCTTAAAAAATAAAATGATAAAAAAAAATTCATGATAAACCATCAAAATTTTAAATAAAGGCAAGATCAACAGGGCTTCATGAGAGAACTTAAAACTCTGTGGATTGAGATAAAGTGACAACATACAGATCCCAAAAGACACCCAGGGCTTCCAGATGGCATCAACAGCGGGTTTCCAGGGGGGTTACAGCTCAAAGTATCCAGTCGGCATATCTGAGGCCCCATGGAGTTGCAGCTGTGCTTCTGGGCCACCCAGGTGCTGGTAGACACCCTGCTCATGGCCTGGGCTCCCTGGGGAGCACTGTTTATCCCAGGAACCCGTGCGTCTGTGTGTTAAATAAGGCCAGGCAGGCGGGGAGTTTCCCAAAGACTAAGCTGAGCAAGGCCCCTGGGAGGGAGACTGCATTTGCACTTGCTGTGAGTCACATTTTCCTTTTTATTTCCCGTCCAGGCTCAACTGGATTACGCCATAAGGGCCAGGTGCGGCTGGGGGGACATTCCCCAATCGGCCACAAAGAGGCGGTCAAGGGCAACATCAACCCAGCTGGCCCAGTGCCAGCCTCATTTTCTGGAACGAGAGCTTCCCTTGGCTTTGGCAAGAAACTTCTCATTTCTCTCCTCTCCTCTTACTGTGTTCCTTTGTTTCTATCCAGGAGTAGTGAAAAATGGCAGGCCAAAAAGCCCCTCACAGGGAGGGCAGAATAAACAGGTCAGATGCATTTTTCAGCCTGCTGTGACAGCACACCAGCACTCTACAGCAAAGAATGCTGAGTAAAATGGAGCAATTTGCAGAAGCACGGCCACCCCGTGCGAAAACACCCGCCACCCTCAGCCATTCCTTGGGCAAGCCGGCCCCAGCTCCTGCAGCCTCTCTGCCCCAAGGCTTGGTTCCTGAACCCAGCAAGTCTCAACCTGCACTGCCAACCGTTCTTGGCTGCAGAGGAAATTCCTTCCTTTAAGACAAAAGATCCATTATCCGACAGAGTCAAAGTTCCGCCAGGTATGGGGGAAGGCGGACAGGCATTTATTCTTATCTTCATTTTGGTTTGCAGAGCTGAGGTTATCTTTACAGAGACCTGAGCTCATTTCCTCCAAGCACAAAGGAGAAATCCCATTCCTTGCCTGGCTCCTAAGTGTGAGGGGAGTTAAGAAAGCACAAGTTTCAGGCCAGACATGCTGGCTCATGCCTGTAATCCCAGCAGTTTGTGAGGTTAAGGTGGGAGGATTACTTGAGTCCAGGAATTCCAGACCAGCCTGGGCAACATAGTGAGACCCTGAGACCCTATCTCTACAAAAAATAAAAAATTAGCCAGGCGCCTGGGTGCGTGCCTGTAGTCCCATCTACTCAGAAGGCTGAGATGGGAGGATCCCTTGAACCTGGGAAGTTGAGGCTGTAGTGAGTCATGATCATGCCATTGCACTCCAGCCTGGGTGACAGAGCAAAACTCTGTCTCAAGAAAAAAAAAAAAAAAGAAAAACCACAAATTTCTTGAATCCACAAAGAAAGCCCCAGCCTGGTGACAGTGTGGAAGCCTGTGTCATCTTGACACTGTCTTGGCCCATGATGCTCCTTGGGTGTGTCCCTCCCCTGTGTGTCCTTGTCCCTTCATTTGTAAGATCATGTTAATGGGAACTGGAGCCCTGGACTTCCCACTGCTGCCATTTAATTAACTGTGTGAGCTCAAACAAGCAAACACACACATAAACAAAAAGCACATTTTCTGTGGTCTTCTCTCATTTATACAGTGAGGATCCTAGATTACTAACCTAAGATCAAATACACAAAATTTAATGTTAAATATTAATATTGATAATACAAATAAAAACAAAGTTGTGGGTATTTTTTAGGACAGCTAGGACAATGTCTGAATCCAGTCTGCTTGGGTCATTATCTGCAGCAAAAGAAACAAAATCAGGGTACCTTCTCTCACATCTATCTTTTTCTTTCTTCTTCCAGCAAGGCATTCGCTCAGTTTTACATGGCAGAGTTCAGCTGTCTTTTGCATGTGCTAGACTCTGAAGGCTTTTGCACGTTGACTCTTTTCCTGTCCCCTCTTATTCCCATGCCCATGTGTTTGCAAACACAAGTACCCAAATCAGAACCTTAACATGACAATGAAGCATAAGAAACATCTGCCCCCTTGACAGAGAGGTCTAAATCCTCACGACTTGTCCATTTTGTTAAAGCGCCAAAAAAAGAAATTAAAAAAGCAAAGCAAGATAGAAAGTGAACTTCCAATACAAGAAAAAGGAAATGATACGTGGTAAAATCATAAAAAGAATTTTTCTGCCTTTCAGAAAAGCTGTGCACTACATACACCAAGCCCCTCTATCCTTTCACGCGGTAGTGGGAACAGCCTCGTGTTTATGGTTCTTATGAATAGTCATGCAGATTTTAGCCACATTGTCCCTTTTTGTCATCTCCTCCACTGGGCTACCAGACAGGTGCAGCAGGGCTGGTGGAAACCGACACCACTGGGTACAAATGCCAACTGTCCTGGCTTCTGGGACTGGAGAGGAGGTTTGCAAGGTGAGAAGAGGAAAATTCTATGGTCAGTTCCTCATAATTTCCTATAGAGCACTGGTCCCCAGTTTTTTTTGGCACCAGGGACTGGTTTCATGAAAGACAATTTTTCCACGGATGGCGGATGGTTTCAGGATGAAACTGTTCCATCTGGGATCATCAGGCTTTAGTTAGACTCTCATAAGGAGCATGCAGTTCACAATAAGGTTCAGCTCCTATGAGAAGCTGATGCCACAGCTGATCTGACAGGAGGCGGAACTCAGGCGGTAATGCTTGCTCATCCTCTGCTCACCTCTTGCTGTGCGGTCCGGTTCCTAACAGGCCACAGACTGGTACTGGTCCATGGCCTGGGGACTGGGGACTCCTGCTGCACAGTGGCAGGAACACAGGTAAAATACTACTAGCCTCTTGGCTTGAATTGCTAATCCCAACCACTTCTGAATGTGCCAAGCCTCAAAATCAGCTTGCACTTGACCTGATTACCCAGCACGCGAATCCTCAATGCTCGATATTAAACCAATGAAGTTTCCCAGTACTAGAGTATTTGCAAATCAAGATCAAATTAATGTTGAATGAAAGGGTACAGGTTCAGTAGTATAACAAGAAACACATTCAGTAAGAAAGGGGCATTAGAAACTGCCTTCTAAAGCTTACCCAGAGATCTTTCTTTCGTCTGGTTGGTTGATCTCACCACGGGAAGGCTCGCGCGAGTCCGGCTGCCTCTGGAAAAAGGGGTTGGAGCATCCCCCTCAGACATGGCTTCCAAAGAATCAGCGGACGTCTCTGATAAATGCTCGACCGGGTCACCCAGACTGGGTGGTTGAGGACTGTGAGACAGTTTGGGGCTCCTTGTCTGCAAAAGGCATTTTAAAGAAAGTGGGAAAATAGACTATTATTAATCGTGTTGAAAATATGTCTAATGCCATTTCTATTAATCTGGAAAAATAATATGGCAAGGGGGAAGTCCATCAGAAGGGTTAGATAGAGAAAACTAAAGACCCAGTGGGTCAAAGTATCAGTTGTGAAAATTACCGGAAAATAACATTGCCCTTAAGTGTTCCATTGCATTTATTTATTTATTTATTTATTTATTTATTGCCAGAGTGCAGTGGCGTGATCTCGGCTCACTACAACCTCCGCCTCCTGTGTTCAAGTAATTCTTGTGCCTCAGCCTCCTGAATAACTGGGACTACAGGTGCTCCCCAACATGCCCGGCTAGTTTTTGTGTTTTTAGCAGAGATGGGGTTTCACCATGATGGCCAGGCTTTGAGTACTTTGAGTACTCTTGAACTCCTGACCTCAGGTGATCTGCCTGCCTCAGCCTCCCAAAGTGCTACGATTATAGGCGTGACCCGTTGCACCTGCTCTCCATTAAGATTTTTATTGTTTGACTTATGTGGTGCATTTTGAACAGGGAGTTGAGGACAAGCCACATTATAGGAAAGTGATGGCAAAACAATTCCTTTTGCCAGACAAATTCTAACAGTGCTTTCACAACAGATGGGACTGTATACTCTTCTATGCACCCTAGATGGATGAGCTACTCATACCAGAGTAAATTGAACACAACTGGTCTTTCAGAGTCTCATACCAAGACTGTTTCCACAATCAGTAAACTCACATTGCAAGGGAGATTTTTATTTTATTTTATTTTTTCTGAGATGGAGTTTCATTCTTGTTGCCCAGACTGGAGTGCAATGGCGCCATCTTGGCTCACCGCAACCTCTGCCTCCTGGGTTCAAGCAATTCTCCTGCCTCAACCTCCCGGGTAGCTGGGATTACAGGCATGTGCCACCATGCCCAGCTAATTTTTGTATTTTTAGTAGAGATGGGGTTTTTCCACGTTGGCCAGGGTGGTCTCAAACTCCTGACTTCAGGTGATGCACCGGCCTCAGCCTCCCAAAGTGCTGGGATTCCAAGGTGTGAGCCACCATGCCCGGCCTTATTAATGATTTTTGAACAAGGTACCCTGAGAATTCTTTAGCCAGTCCTGCCTTGAGGTTTGGGCTACAGATTTGTTTCAGGGATGCCCAAGGTGTGCCTGATACTCTAGTGGTACCCTTTGAGAATGGAATGAGCAGCTTCTTGCTAAAAGTACAAGAAGACCCCTCTCAACAGAACCAATTGCATTATCCAGACAATCACACCTTCCTATATGCCTCTCAGGACCTTCCCATAGAGGAAAGCAGGGATAAGGTCAGTACCTTCCTCCCTGTGTTTCTTAAGGGATGTGGCTTCAAGGAGATGACTGGGTGTTCTACAGGAAACTCAGCTCAGATTACATGCCAATCTCATGACCAGAAAGGACATGCAT
This sequence comes from Pongo pygmaeus, assembly GCF_028885625.2. Lineage (NCBI taxonomy): Eukaryota > Metazoa > Chordata > Mammalia > Primates > Hominidae > Pongo > Pongo pygmaeus. Next base: position 24,559,637 of record NC_072381.2, on the reverse strand, counting down.
TAAGAGTCAAATTGTCTCATTCGGTTAATTTTTCTGTGCAAGTCCCCAAAGTGGTGCATTCCTAGATTATTTTTTACAAAGTCTGCTTCTGTTACGGGGATCTGGCTTTGACACACATTACAAATATTTGACCAGGAAAATTATCCCTAAATCACTGCCCAGTTCACCAAGATTTAGACAAATTCACGTGGTCCTCAGTGAAGTAGCTTCCTCCTTACTGTGCTCAGCAGAATATCAAGGTATGATGTCCTCATTCCTGACATTTTTTTTTTTAAAGAAGATAGATTCAGTTTAGCAAGATAGCCAAGAAATAATGTTACTTTAAGCAACATGGCTACATTTATAACCTCCGCTGTTTGGTCATCTTTATAGCTCATGGCAGAAACCATACATTTGATGAGTTGTCATTTTCCATTGCAGAAGGTAATAATCCTTGAAGAAAATCAAAATCAAATCTCTGTTTCTTGTTCAGGGTCATCGTAGTGCTAGGTAAGTAGAAAAATCAGTGATGCAGGGCTATATATTTTTTCTCCCCTCACTTCCTATACGTAGCTATTTAGCTCCAAACGTAAACTCCTCTTTTTGTTGTTATTCATGTTTTCACTGAAAACGATCACTACATATTAGCAGTCTCCTCACACGCAGTACCCTCCCCTCTGATGCCAGCTTGCTGCTGAGACATCATTTAGTTCAGAGAAAAGACAATGGAAATTGCTGACACTTGTGCCAAATACGCTGTGATCTGATATGTTAGAAAAAAAAAAAGTCAAAATAGCATTTTGGAACAGTGCTAGGCACCATGGGTAAAAGTGGACCAGAGATAAAAGTTCTTGAGCTCGTCAAGCATGTAAGGTCTATATGGGAGCAAAAGATAATATATATGCAATAGATGGACAGGAAGAATGAAGAGGTGCATCACCCTGAGTGCAGAAGGAGTTTGGGGCAGTAACTGCTGAGTTTAAAGGGGCATCCGGGGAGGAGGAAGAGTGTAGGTGAGGGAGGTGCCAGGGTTGCTCTGAACTGAGCAATAAAGTGCAGGGCCACCCACTCCCAGCCTGGTCTTTCCTGATTGGACTAAACAGTAGTCACCTGATCTCAGCTGGATCAATCAAATTCTCGCCCCTGGAAATGTCTTTCCTGATTGGGTCAAGAAGTAGCTACCTGAACTTAGCTGGTCCAATTAAATTCTCTCAATTGTAAATTTGGATCTGGGACAGAGCATCTATTAGTCAATGTCTATGGAGAACTTGAAACAACTTTGTTTTCAACTTGAAGCTGTGGTTAAAATGGGCAGGAAAAGTGAAACAGAAAAGAAGGGCAGAGAAAAAAAAATAAAGCGAATCTGTATTAAAAAAACAGATATGTGAGACCCCCATGATCTTCAGAGAGCACAAAAGATAAGACAGAAGCCATCTGGGGTCTCCTGGGCTTCCCACTTTCCGTTTCCAGTACACTGTGGGGTCCTTCCAATGAATTCCTTCAATTAATTCAATTTTTGTTCTTGCACTAGTTTGGGATAATTCTGTGCCTTGCAAGCAAACCACCACTGACCAACACCAATTTTAATGGTTCCTCCTGGCTAAGCTGCTACGATGCTCACATATTCATATTAGTAAGAACCATGGAGAAAGCTAAACTCTCTGGAGCTTATTTCCATAATCATAATTCCCATTATTTTATATTTCATAGATGAAAATTTCTAAAAAAATATTCCCCCCAAATTTATGAGGGGTTACAATACAGGGATGTTGATTTTATTTTGCAAAGTAAGAGGCATTAAAGAAATCTTACTCTCTGTGGTATGATTTTTTTACCATAAGAAAGGAAAGATACTTTAATACCAAAAAAAGGGGAAGCAAACACAATTTCAGGTTTGATCTAGTGAAAAATTCTTTATATTGGAGTTAGTGTTCTCATTTTGCCTCTGGTGAAAACTTTTCTCAGTCATGCATGGCCTACAGCTTGGTGTTTGAAGCTGCTACCCTAAGCTGCTGAGTGGAGAGCTACGCCTAACTGAGGAGGAAGCAGGGGATGGTGGGAATATTCTCTGAGCCACGTGAGCAGGACTCAAGGGTCCGTAAGACTGGATTTTCCTCCTTGCTCCATGGAGATCCATGACACTAATCTCCCTCTGTTTCCATCACAGCCTTGTAAAGACTTCCCCAAATCATTAGGGAACCCCAAACCCACAAACCCAAATGGTAAGACCTTTGGGGTCATGCAGGAAGGGAGTGGTCTGTATAATCAGGCCACCTGAACCCCACTTGTCCTTTCTATTCTTCTCTTCTTCAAAGAGGTCTCTCTGTCACCAAGACATGCTGGTGTAATTAGCTCATTGCAGCTCTCTCCTCTTCTGCATCTGTGATTGACCCTCTAGAAATATTCTCTTCCGAATGAAAGGATGAGGGAAGAAATAAAGGACCCAACATATCAGGTGCCTGCTGCTCTGTACCAAGTAACTGTCATGTGGTAATCTTATTTAACCTTCCCTGTAACCTCATACTACTGATTACCACTGAGAAAATAGAAAAAGCAGCTTGCCCTGAAATTCTACCAAATGAAAGGAGCAAAGATCACGTGTGGCGCACTCCAGAGTTGACACCAGTGGTTAAGTCTGGTTGGTTGGTCATTCATTCATTCATTCCTTCAAGTCAGACAGGGTCTCTATTGCCCAGGCTGGAGTGCAGTGGTGAGATTATGCCTCACTGCAGCCTCCATCTCCCAGGCTCAAGCAATCTTCCCACCTCAGCCTCCTGAGTAGCTGGGACTACAGGTGTGTACCATCATGCCCAGCTAATTGTTTTAATTTTTAGTAGACGAGGTCTCACTTTGTTGCCCAGGCTGGTCTCAAACTCCTAAGCTTAAGCGATCCTTTCATCTCAGTCTCCCAAAGTGCTAGGATTACAGGTGTGAGCCATTGCACCCTGCCTAAAATTTTTATTTAACCAGGAGTCTGGGAATGCTAGTTCTAGTTCAGCTCCTGCCAGAAACCGGTCCATGTATAACCTCATTGAGTCACAGCTATCTCATCTGTAAGGCCAGAGGTTGAGCTAGTTGGTGTCTCAGATCCCTTGCAGGACCAAAACTTTCTAACTCTAAGTACACATCATATAAGAAGAAAAGATCATGTCACCCAGAAAAAAAGTTTACTGAGATTTCCTTCGAATTATTTATCCTATAGCACCTGCTCCACAGAAATGTATAGCTAGGTAGTGCTAAGATCTGGCTTTCCACATTTATGTCCTCAAGTGTATGCAACATAGTTGAACAGCATTAATTTTTAAGAGACAGCCATGATGTCATTTTAACATCGTGAACAAATATTTGCTGAAATGTTCGCCAAGTGCACTGTTTTTTGAGGGAGATCGGATTTATTCATATTCTTTGCAATGCTATTGGATTTGGAGATAACAAAGATAAAAGACAGTTAGAGCTAGAGGTATTGATGACGTATTTTTCATTCCCGTTTTCAGACCCCTAAACCCTAAATTGAAATGCCGAGGTCCAGAAAATGAACCTGCAAATGTAGCTTTACATAATATGTTAATTGCCAGGAACAGTGTGGTGTCTGGCTAGTCAAGGTATTCACTTTGCTTCAGATTACATTCTATTGTGAAAAGAAAAATCAACATTGCCGTGATGAAGTTTTACTTCATCCTAATTAGTGCTCAATTTGCCACAGGGCATTTGAAAATACAATGAAGTTTTCCACATGCAAATATATTTGGAATGACTCATTCCTAGCACTCATTAAAGGACGTGGTTAATTTAATCATGACATTCAGACACTTTAGCCCCATTTCTTTCACTTGTGAAACTTTCAACTCAAACCTAGTCAAAATTCTGATTTCAGTTGAAGAGAACATTCTAGTTGCTAGGTACTCTTATTAAAAATTCCAGGAACAAAATATTAAATTAACAAATAAATCATCCACAGAATTTAGGTTTTCTCTACCATTCCTGCTTCACGGTACTCCAAAGGAAAATTAATAAACTCTCACTATGGAAGCTCTACGCTTCTAAATTTTGCTTACAGAGTCTTTTCTACAAGCCACAGTGCAGTTGCCTTTTTCCCATTTTCTGCCCTCCTCCTAGTTTCCAGTCTTTAATGTCCATGCTGGGTTGAGGACTAAGGGTAGGAAGGAAGACAGGGAGCTCCATCAGGCACACCTGGCTTCTATCTTACCTCCCATCCGTACATAAACCCATCCCTGGTGACAGCATCAGCTGAGGTCTTCTTCCTTCAGGTGGCCACCTGTCATTCTCTGGTGAGTCCTGTGACCAACAGCCAGGTGTATATTTCGAACAGCGAGCCCTGGGGTCAGGTACAGTGGCTCACACCTGCAACCCCAGCACTTTGGGAGGCCTAGACAGGTGGATTGCTTGAGCCCAGGAGTTCGAGACCAGCATGGGCCACCTAGTGAGACTCTGTCTGTACAAAAAATTAAAAAATTAGCCCGGTGTGGTGCTGCACACGTGTAGTTCCAGCTACTGGGGAGGCTGAGGCAGGAGGATGGCTTGAGCCCGAGGTTGAAGCTGCAGTGAGCTAGGGTGACACCACTGCACATCACCCTGGGAGAAAGAACAAGACTCCCATCTCTAAAAAATAATAGAAGAATACAAAATTTAAAAAAAGAACAGCAGGGCTTAGCTATGCATGTCTTCTTGGCAACTTCCCACGGCTTCTGTGGCTTATGGACAGAAAAGCAAAATCTGAGTCAATTATCTCCCCAGTGCCATTCTTGCAATTATGATCACTCTGGGGAATAGACTGAGACACCCATGATTCTAAAATGCAACGGGTGGATGTGAGAACTGCAACACAAATGGAGAAGAGAACTGTAGTTAGTTTTATTATGATCTTGTAATTTTGGGGTGGATCTGGCATTAGAGACTCAGAGAAATGGTGGTAGAGGAGAATAAATCAGCAGCTTTTGTTTTTAATAGAAACCTTGGATGCAGGCACTAGAGGGTCCTGCTGTTAATCTACAGTAAAATATACACACACACAAAATCGAGTGTTTAGTGGACATCTGGATGCTGCATGTGAGCAGTTTGTGGATACGTGCCAGGCTGACTAGTAACCGGGAACTTCTGGGCCTTTCAATAAGATAGATCTACATTCACTAACCACATTTTAATACCAACTTCCAACGGTGCATATCTGAGATTCTCATGTTTCTCCTAGCTTAAGTTGAGGTCTGATAATTAGTATTTCTCTTTCCTGACTTGGACAAAGGGGAAGCATTTTCTCTAGGATTTATTTTGATGAAATATCCTTGATACACTCAGTTTATATCCTGTTTCTTCAATGCTAATATTTCAACACATTTCTCCCTTTTCCATCCAAAGAGTACCCAGACATTATTCATGATTTTCACCTGTGAAAACAGAATGGCATTTGTTCTGGATGGAAATCAGACGATTCAGCAGTTGGGCAAAGTACAACTGCATCTTTTGTTTCCACACTTTCCTTCTCTGTGTGTATTATTTCATTATCAGATTGGAAAGATGAAAGGGCAGTGATACCCAGTACCCCCCGCCCAAGGGCAGCTCATATGGAGCCAGCCACAGTCATCCCTGCACTGAGGCATCCACTGTGTGGAGTGAAGTGAGCCAGGCGGGACCCCTCTGCCAACCCACTGTCACCATGCAAAGCCCCCTGCCCTCCTACAGCTGCAAACAAACAAATGACAAGGACACCTCTGTGCAGAAAAGAGCTCTTCCTCATTGTTTAAAGAAGCACCACACTATGCAAATACTCTCCATAGAATATTATCTGTGTGTCAGATTCATCTTCTGAGGTATTGTTAATTTACCTTGTCCTTGTGGTTGTCAGAAACAAACAAAAAATTCATGGAACTTCTATTGCTAGCCATTGCCTCCTGGGAAACTGCCAAGCCTTTAAGTTCTAAGGTCTTCCCACAGGGAAGGGTTGTTAATGGTATCCCCATGCTATAGAGGCCACTCTGAAGACTCTCTCCCTAAATTGGGGTTAGAAGGTAAAGGTATTTGGAAAAGAAATCTGGACTTGCCTCCAGAAGGGAAAAGGAGGAAGTTCCTAATTGCGCAGGAAGAGGGGAGTGGATGACTTCCCAGAGCCAAGAAGAGGGTGGCAGTTTTGGTGTCAGTGGTGAGGATGGTGCTCTTCAAATTGGGAAGACCTGTATTCCATTTGCAAGAAGTGACCCACTACTGGGAGGATGGATGTGTGACATGCTTAGAGTGGGTGGAACCAGGTGCTCACACTTAGGATACTTGGCAAATGTCCCCATAAACCTGGATGCAAACAGGCTGCACGGAAAGCAATTCACTATGAGTCCCAGGAGACTCAGAGGCCCTGGCCTGGTTTTATTGGATTGGACAAGCTCCTCAAGATTTCCTTATGACTCCAAGTGAGGGGACAATGCTTCCCCTTAATATGATGAGGATGAATTTCTCAATAATTGCTGAAGCCAGGATAGATTAGTTTGATTTGGGAAAATTAAGAAAAGTGGTAGTTCTTGTACTGGAGTGTCAGGAAGCAAATCTGTACATATTACATCTTTAATAGAATAAGTAAATCTTGAAATAATTTGGAAGGCTGGTTAACAAATTACAATGTCTGTGTACTCTAGAGTACTACACAATCATAATAAAGGGGTTTTAATGGAATTTTGGTGTACAATTTAGTAACTGGACACAATATAGCCAAATACTAGCATTAGTTTTCTTTTGATGGTGGCATTACGGGTAACATTCTTTTTAAATAATTTCACCTTTTATTTTAGATTTAGATTTATTTTAGTGTGCAGGTTTGTTACATGGGTATATTGCAAAATGCTGAGGTCTGGGGTACAATTGATCCCGTCACCCAGGCAGTGAGCATGAAACTGACCCAACAGTCCCATAGATTATTTTTTTTGATAAACTGAACAAGAAATTGTTCTGGTCTCAAAGCTGGAAACTAGTATTTGTTTTATCTGAGTTCCTTCCTCAGGAAACACCTTTAGGCCTCTCAAAAAAGTATCAAAGAACTGAAACTCACCAGATCACCACACCAGATGCCACACCCCTCATTCATCCTTGCCCCTTCTCAGTTGTTTTTTTCTTACGTGTTCTTACGTTTCTTCCCTGCTATATAAACCCCTAGTTCTAGTCAGTCAAGGAGATGGAGTTGAGACTGAGCTTCTGTCTCCTTGGCTGCAGCACCCGATCAAAGCCTTCTTCCTTGGCAATACTTGTCTCAGTGATTGGTTTTCTGTTTGCTGAGCAGCAGAACCTAGACCAAACCCCCGGTGTTTTGGTAACAAGCATAGTATTCATTGGGTTTTCGACCCTTGCTCTCCTCCTGCCTCCCCGCTCCAGGAGTCCCCAGTGTCTATTGTTGCCATCTTTATACCCATGTGTACCCAATGTTTAGCTCTCACTTATAAGCGAGAACATGCTGCAATGGGTTTTCTGTTCTGCATTAGTTTGCTTAGGATAAGAGTGACATACTTGCTTTATTTCTCCAAAATAAGAATATGTTGTTTTTACAAATCAGAGAATTACTAAATAGGCATGATATTTTTAAAGAATAGGTCAGAAGAAGGGAACTTTCCCATAAAACATTTAGAATCCAGAAGGATTCCTGTCTGTGGTGACCTGAATGTATTCATGCCCATTCCTGTCTTCTCTTGTGTATTCTGTATGATTGGATTCTAGGTTTAAGAACTTGTCGTTAGAGATGTCCCCTGAAATGACAACACAAATGCACAGGGAAAACATGGGAAGGGAAACGCGTTTTCATTTTCATGCCATGCAATATTTGGCAAGAATCCAGAATTGTAAGAACTTCCAATTCTACAAAACGATACAGTTAAGAAAAGTGCCAAGGCCATCAAATCAATTTCAGACATGCAGATCGCACTCCACCTTTTAAAGAGACAGACTTCCACATCTGTAGTTCTGATACCATTACAGTAATTTAATTTAAAGGCTCTTAAAGTTTGATTCTAGGTAAATTTGGAATTTTAGCAATTTTCTATGATCCCAGAGATATTTTCTACCTTTCAACCCTTCATAGTTTGTAGATGATACAGTATTCTTTTTTTTCCCTTGAAGAGGTTTGGTTCCACCTAGAGGAGCTGCTAAATCTGTTGCCTTGCAGAGGAGACGGGGGTTCTTATCAGATCAGAAGGCAGGGTAGCCTTTTTAACTCCAGGATTAGACATCAACCTGCCACCTGCCTGCCTTGTGGCCTACCTGTAACATGACATAAACTCTACTGAAATACCACCTCAAATTGACTGCTCTCTGACTCCTCCCCAAAGCCAGAATGAGATAAAAGCTATTTAAAGAAAATAAAGCCTAGCTCGACTATGATCTCCATTTAGCATCCTTCTACCAAGTTAGAAAATTAGATCATCGGTAAGTTCCAAGTCTGGATCTCATTAACTCAGACTTTCACCCCTTTCAGAAATACGTTCATGCAATTTTTATTCAGTGATGTGTTTTCTTCTTTTCGTGTTGCCAATACAAAATTAAAAGCCTGGACTAGGTGTGGTGGCTCACACCTATAATCGCAGCACTTTGAGAGGCTGAGGCAGGAGGATAAATGAAGCCAGGAGTTTGAGACCAACCTTGGCAACATCCCATCTCCACAAAAAACAAACATGAAAATGAGCCAGGAGTCGTGGTGCACACCTGTAGTCCCAGCTACTCTGGAGGCTGATGTGGGAGGATCCCTTGAACCTGGCAGTTCGAGGCTGCAGTGAGCTATGATCATGCCACTGTACTCCAGCGTGGGTCACACAGTAAGATCCTGTCTCTAAAAAAACAAAAGCCACATGAAGAATACTGCTGTTTACTTATTGGTCCTGCCTACTATGCTGATCAGTGTACCTTTTATAAAGGCATGAACAATGTTTCTTTTAGAATTTGAAACAAAGAATATGATTTTGCTTCCTGAAGGATTAATAAGTATTACCTTGTCATATAATGAGAATTATGTAAAATATCATGTATGTCGGGAAGCTTGAAAGTAAATTTAATGTCCAAGTTAATCATAGTACCTACATTTGAAAATTTGCTTCCTCTTCTTATGAGATTTTGCCTTTTGATTTTCAGTGTATCTACCTTAGGGTAGATGTCTTTTTTTTTTTTTTTTTTGAGACAGAGTCTCGCTCTGTCGCACAGGCTGGTGTGCAGTGGCGTGATCTCGGCTCACTGCAAGCTCTGCCTCCCGGGTTCACACCATTCTCCTGCCTCAGCCTCCCGAGTAGCTGGGACCGACTACAGGCACCCGCCACCATGACTGGCTAATTGTTTGTATTTTTAGTGGAGACGGGGTTTCACCGTGTTAGCCAGGATGGTCTCGATCTCCTGACCTCGCGAGCCATCCGCCTCGGCCTGCCAAAGTGCTGGGATTACAGGCGTGAGCCACCTCGCCCAGCCAGGTAGATGTCTTTTTATTGCAAGTTGCCTTGAATACAACAATTAATTTATTCTTTCTCTCCTTTCTTTCTGAAACAAGAAAAGTAATGCCTTATAAACAAGCAAAACGTTGAACAGGCTTTGGCTGCCAAAATCCTCATTGGTTGAGGTCTGAGCAAGGCTGCAGATGCTTTTGTAATTCAGAGAGTCAGGAATGCACTTTAAAAGGCTATAGGATAAAAGGTGTCTGTGTGAGGATTGCTGTTATTATACTGATAAAAGGAAAGAAACCTGCTTGTAGCCTTTGAAATCTCAAGTAAAATACAACCAGCATAACATGGTGCTAAGTACACATCTTGGAAGGCCTTCTTAACAAAAGCCATTTTTAAACTCATCTCTGCAACCTAGGCTTCAGTGCTATATGGAGAAGATGTGGGATCCCAAGCCACGGAATGGTACCCCTAAAGCTTAATTGCATTGTTGCCAAACCAAAGAGGCTTCCCTTGCTAGCAAAGGCCCTCACCCTCAGTGAGGGTATGGGCTGTGCCATGGGAGAGCTCATCACTCCACAGTGGAGAAGGCCACAGGGAACGGGGCAAGAGGGACTCTTGTGGGTTCCTGGGGTCACCAAGGCTCAGAGCTTATGGCCAGACCCTCCCCATACATCCTGGGAATAGAGTTCACTGTTAATTTCAAACACATTCCCCCTCCCGTCAGTCCAAAACAACCACCACCACCACCTGCCCAATTTCACTGGAATGATTTTCAAATGAAAAAAAAAAATTGTGAAAGTTCTAACTAGCTTTCTGCACCAAAGATTCTGATTTTCCTCTAGTCCTGCTCTAGGAAAGTATACCAGTGTTCGAAGAGATGGACAGAAGACAAAATTTATAATGAGAGAACTTACTGTTTTTATCAGGTTATTTTATGAAAAGCAGACTCCAATCCTGCCATGAACTCACGGTGCAACTCCATATGAAACCTTTCTGAACCTCAGTTCTCACTTTCATAAAATAATCAGAATATCTACTTGATAAAGTAAGAAGTAATTGGGAAAAAGTTGCATGGGACAGCAATTGGTAAGTTATAAAAGATGCCAAGCATTTAGCTTTCCTTAGGTAGTAAGCTGCTATTACTCTCAGTAGGGTGATTCTAGATGGCTCAGCTTCCTGCTGTACTTGGGAAGTCCTGTAGCTTCTGGGATCCTATGTGAGAGGAGAACGGTAGGAACAAACCTTTAATGGATCCACCATGCCTTCATCTTGGTCTTGTGAGATAGGTAAATAGTTACATCCAATTTCAAAACAGAATGTGACATCTGGAGAGGATCTCAGAGTTACTCATTCACTAAAGGAGGAAGATCACCTTTGATTTCCAACCTTAACCTTCATCTATTCCGTCTCCGAAAAACAGCATTATAATTTAAAATGCTTGTAAATGCCAAAAAAGCACTTCAAGAAAAATTTCAGATATACAATTATTTGCTGATATGGAAAAAAAAAAAGAAAGAAAAGGAAAGTCAGTACTGAAGATTTATTTGTTTCAAGCAGAAGAAAAAAAGGATAGCGGGAGGGAATCCCAAACTCTGTACTACTTATGATGGGAAAATCCCACTAAGCAATGTCAAATCTCTATTCTGAAAGTAGGAATAAAGGTTAATGGCAGGGTGTGAAGTTGTAGGGAAGAGCTCACTATGCCCTTCTTTTCCCTTTCTGCATTTTAACTTAGTGCACAATACATGTGCACGGAAATAATAAAGATGCCTCTATTTTGCACGAATTTTAGGAATGTGAAAATGATTAAGAACAAAGTTAAGGATAAACACCCATCAGAATTGGGATGATGTGTGACATGACAATTCTCTTTAGTGTCTAAACTTGAACTTTTATTTTTATTTGTCTGGGCAGGAACTTTCTAAATTGAGCTTGTTACCCTAAAAAGAGATCAATAAGACTGATTATTAAGAAGGGGAAGATAAAGAGATGAGCATGGTCACTGAAGACTGACCAATGGGAAGGAGGTCACTTTTGTACAAAAGCCAGATGGCTGAACATTTCCTAAGCACAGCCATTACCTAGCTGTGTGACCTTGGGCAAGTTACTTAACTTCTCTGTGCCTCAATCACCTCATTTGTAAAATGGGGATCATAGTATACCTTCACCACAGGGTTGCTGTGAGAAGTTAATACTTGTAAGGCACTTAGAATGGTGCCTGGTGTATATAAGTTCTAAAGAAATGTGTTTATTTCCATCATGATCATTATTAAAATGTATATAAGTAAAATGATCTAGACCCAACATTGGACACATTGGAACTGAGCAAAGCAGAATGACATAGGTTTGGGATTGGCAGAATGATTCAGGCTTCTGTTTTACTGCCATGAGTATTCTGCCCGAGCAAGCTGGCAAGGATAGGATCTCTGCTTAGAGATGCCCACTTTTCAAACAATTATTCAAAGATCTCCAGCTTGCGGTTGCATTACTGCTGATTCCACAATCCAATCTGTGGAAAGCAAATTAAATATTTCGAAGCAAGCATGCAATTAGTGTTCATTTTAATACTGACTCTTATAATTTTTAGAAATGCACATATTTCAGAATGCTGCAAGCACTTGGCTCTGATAGTTTTGAATCAGGGATTGGGGTAAACAGCGAAAAGTGCAGGCATTAGTCGCTGACACTGATTAGAATGCCACTTGCAGGTGAGGGAAAGGTGCAGGATGAGGGTGCAACTCGATGCAGAAAAAGAACAGGTAGAGTACTAACTCGCTGAGACGATTCAATTTTCATCAAGTACCTTTGAATGTCAAGTTCTGCCTGAAGAGAGATCAGCATGCCCTTCAAAGCCTGTGGACCAGGAGAAAACAAGAAAAAAATAGGAAAGAAAAGGGGTGAAAACATGAAGAGAAAAAGAATAGGTTGACCAAAGGGATCACCTATTTATTCATGATGAAAATGTAGCACAGTTAACTCCTCTTCCCCCAAAAGAAAGAAAAATGATGACAGTTCCATCCTTATATTTTAGAAAGACATGTTGAAGCCTTAACTAGCAATGGGTTTGCCCCAAAATACCCTGCCATAGGCACATCTGAATTCATCTTGTATCATTGGAGAATGTGTCATATTGACCCACTGTCCCTGAGGTTGTCCCAGAGCTGCAGGGGACTTACTAGAGCCTGCCCAACCCAAATGAAATAGCTTTCTTAGCCAGAATGCAGTCTGCGGCTGCCATCTTGATTGTCAGTGGCCCCAGGGTGAAATAGCTTTCTTAGCCAGAATGCAGTCTGAGGCTGCCATCTTGATTGTCAGTGGCCCCAGGGTCACTGGCCACTAGGTTGCTCCATGAAAGCAGGCCTGTGAGTGCAGTGCTGTCTGCCCATGCTTTACCATGCAGGAGGACACACCCAAGGTGAATACATACAGGAAAAGAAGATCCACACTGTAATTCAGGGCACAAATTCTAATATTTGAACCTGGTGGACCCTGGAGTGTGCCTTTGGTTTACAATGCTTACTGTGCAAGTATTTAAATATTTTAATTCTCATTGATGCTACTGACTTTATTTTTATTTTTATTTTTTTTTGAGATGGAATCTCACTTTTTCACCCAGGCTGGAGTGCAGTGGCGTGATCTCAGCTCACTGCACCCTCTGCTTCCCGAGTTAAAGCGATTCTCCTGCCTCAGCCTCCGGAGTAGCTGGGATTACAGGCGCCCACCACCACAGCTGGCTAATTTTTGTAAATTTAGTAGAGACGGGGTTTAACCATGTTGGCCAGGCTGGTCTCAAACTCCTAACCTCAGGTGATCTGCCTGCTTCGGCCTCCCAAAGTGCTGGAATTACATTTGTGAGCCACTGCATCTGACTCATTTTTGAGCAACTTAACTTTTTAAAAAAACATGGCAGTGAAATATTTTTTGTGCCTTAAAAAATGAAAATTTCTATAATCCTCATGCAAGAAGAGTGACTTCCTCTTGTGCCCAATATCAGCCAGTGGGGTGCCATAGCTGCATATCTTACTACACATGCATATACATATATCCACATGGACTATTAACATATAGGAGCCTCTAAGTGCCGTCATGATTGAATTATACAATATCCATAATCCATATCACCATTGTGTATAGATTATATACATGTGTGTATATTACTTAGAACTTAGTCCCACACATATCAGACACAAATTTCCACTAGAAGAAAAAGAACACTTGAACACAGATGGCTATACTCAAAAGCCAAAAAGCCAAACAACAGGTCTCCAGACAAAAACTGTACTAAAATATTCTACCCAAGATGCACATAGGGGTTAAAAAAAAAAAAAAAGTAAAAGAACTTGAAGAGAACTTTAAGAGAAGAAGGGAGCGACACTATTAGAAAAACAATTAGCTAAAGTGACCTCATAAAAGCCCTTTTCTAGGTGAATATATTCTCACCAGAAAGGTGAGGGTTGCTTAGGGCCCTCTGATTCTCTGCTCTGAAGTTTACAGGCTTCATCAACTGTGAAAGAAATATCCTGAAGTAGACCACAAATAATAAAGCCCTACAGGTGCATGGTAAATAAAAATGTAAGATAAAAACAGGATGATAGATTTGAAGAGCTGCTATGGACAGGGAAAAGGGGGGAAAAAAAAGCACAGAAAATCACAGAACGATGATGAGTAACACCGGCTGGGGGAGGAGAACCAGGACAACCACAGCCCTTCAGAGAGGACCAGGAATGGAAGGGGGTAATGAAAGAGACCAGAGACACAGTGAGGCTGCCAGGAGGGACAAAAAGACCTCAACCACTCTCTGCTAGGTGACCCTCATCAGAGGAACTTACAACAAAGAAAATGAAATATGGAGAAACAGGGGCAAGGAAAGTTGCTACAGCCATTGCTTTAGACAAATATCATCTGAAAGTCAAGAAAGTAGGGGAGGCTGGGTGATGTGGCTCACTCCTGTAACCCCGGCACTTTGGGAGGCTGAGACAGGAGGATCGCTTGAGGCCAGGAGTTCGAGACCAGCCTTGCCAACATAGGGAGATTCCCATTACCAGAAGAAATGAAAGAAAAAATTTAGCTGGGTGTGGTGGCAAGTGCCTGTAGTCCTAGCTACTCAGGAGGCTGAGGTGGGAGGATTCCTTGACCTCAGGAGGTCGAGGGTGCAGTGAGTACAGTGAGCTATGATCACACCAATGTACTCCAGCCTGGGCAACAGAGAGAAACACTGTCAAAACAAAAACAAAAACAAAAAAAAAAAAAGAAAGAAAGAAAGGAAGGAAGGAAAGAAGGAAGGAAGGAAGGAAAGCAGGCAGGCAGGCAAGAGAAACACACAATTGCTCAAAGCCTCCAAACTGTGGAGCAAATCCCAACTCTACCCGTTACGTCTTTTCCTGCCTTTGCTAACTGAGGTCACGGAAACCTAGAAGCTGGAACAATCTCCCAGCATCAGAGCAGGGAAGGCCCCGGGATGCTGGAGATGTAGGAAGCCCTTCTCAGAAGACGCAACGGAATAAGCTCACGAACTTTAGGCCTCAGGATCCTATAATCACAGATAAGTTTTCTCAGGATTACAAAATGAACCTCACCGAGAACCTTTTTTTTGCTTCTCATTAGGTTCCATCTGTGTGGAAAGTTTTGAGCCCTGCAAGTTTTGAGCCCAACAAGAGCAATAAAAAAGAAAACTGGATTTTATTAGGGTTCTCACATAGACCTGCTAAAATCAACGTATAGAATTTAGAAGCTTGATTTATGGCTTTGACTATACAACAGAAAATTGTTCTTAAAAAATAAGAGTGGGTGGCTGGGTGCGGTGGCTCACGCCTGTAATCCCAGCACTTTGGGAGACTGAGGCGGGTGGATCACCTGAGCTCAGGAGTTCGAGACCAGCCTGGCCAATATGGCAAAACTCCATCTTTACTAAAAATACAAAAATTAGCTGGGCATGGTGGTGGGCGCCTGTAATCCCAGCTACTCAGGAGGCTGAGGGAGGAGAATGACTTGAACCTGGGAGGCGGAGGTTGCGGTGAGCCAAGACCGTGCCATGGCACACTAGCCTGGGCAACAAGAGCAAAACTCTGTCTCAAAAAAAAAAAAGTGGGTGAGACTGGAGTTGAGTGTTTTCAGTGAACTTCTGGATTATCTATGCTAATGATAATCAGTAGTTTTATCACATATAAAGAGGTTAGATCAAGATTAAAAGAATGGGCCCGGTGCGGTGGCCCATGCCTGTAATCCTAGCACTTTGGGAGGCTAAGGTGGGCTGCGTACTTGAGGTCAGGAGTGCAAAACAAGCTTGGGCAACACAATGAGACTCCATCTCTACAAAAAATACAAAAATTACCTGAGCATAGTGGCACACGCCTGAAGTCTCAGCTACTTGGGAGGCTAAGGTGGGAGGACTGCTTGAGCCCAGGAGGTGGAGGTTGCAGTGAACTGAGATTGTGCCACTCTGCACACTGCACTCCAGCTCAGTCAACAGAGTAAGACCCTGTTTCAAAAAACAAAAAAAACAAAAAAAACCCCACAAAAAACTAAAGGAATGTTACTGAGAAAACAGGAAGACTCAACTACCTCAAGGAATGGCAAAAATAATAATACTGTAAAAATTTAACAGAGGAGCATTTATTATTTCAGAGACTCCTATTAAATTCATCAGCTATCATAAGAAAATGGCAAAAAGAAACTTCAGACATTGCTGTTGTACTAAATGGCACTTGAGATCTCCTTGAAAGGCTAAATGTGGCAGGAAGGGAAAGGGGTTCAGAGTTTCTTTCCTAATGCTGATGAGTCTGAGAAGAGTTGCTCAAGAATAATAAATATTGGGTAAACACACAATGCGCAGATGTAGTGGAGAGAACCAGAAATGAACACCACACGTACAGTACTTCAAACGGTCTGAATGACAAGCGATATTTCTTTCTTTTGCTATGTCTATTTCAGGGTTTTCTATAATAAATATAATTCTATAACAAGGCACAAAGAAAAGTATCAGTAAAGGAGGGAAAAAGTGAATTGTTGATCTCTAGGGAGCAACGTCAGGAAACTCTGGAGGCTGCTAAAATTTAAGCACTCACCCAAAGTTCCACTTTTGTTCACAAATTAAAGATTTTCTTTTCTTTTTTTCTTTTTTTTTTATTAAATTTGAGATCGTTTCACTCTGTCACCCGGGCTGGAGTGCAGTGGCGTGATCTCAGCTCACTGCAACCTCTGCCTGGCTAATTTTTGTATTTTTAGTAGAGATAGGGTTTTGCCATGTTGGCCAGACTGGTATCGAACTCCTGGCCTCAAGTGATCTGCCTACCTTGGCCTCTCAAAGTGTGGGATTACAGGCATGAGCCACCGCACCCGGCCCAGAAATTAGAGGCTTTCTGATGTCACTTTACATAGAGTCAAATTTTGACTCTCTGGAAGCAATTTAACCAGTTAGAAGACTAACCGTGGTAAATGAAAATATATTCATAAAAAAATGTAAGATCTCATGAAAAGATCTTTGTATACAAATTGTCTCGGGTTTGTAATTGCACAGCAATCACTGAGCCATCCAGTACATCTTCCAACATGAAGATCTAATCACCAAAGCCTTAACTTAGATTGTTACTTATGTTTCTAAATCTGTGGAAGCATATTTCCTTTTCTTCTTCTTTTCTTTTACTGTTAATATCCTTATTCTCTATTTTACCAGTGGAGAATGTTTAGTATTAATTTCCACTTAGCTCAAGATTCAAGAAATGCAAAGTGCTACTTTTATCAAATTTCTGAAAGCCTGCTGTCTTCTGCTTTGGAAGTCCCACAACAGCTCTTTAATATCCTTAAGCCCCACTCTCCTCATCAGCAAGTTGGTGTAGCAATGGATCATAATAAGTTGCCGGGAGGATGAAGTGAGATCCAGGCATGTGAAACACTATACACAATTCCTAACACAGACTAAGGATGCAAATGTTAGGAACTTGCAGATTTAAAAAAAATTGCATTCTCAAAAAGATGCTCTATTTTAACAAATGAACAACAATACAATTTTGCATATCTTTTTGATACAGCCATTCTATTTCTTTTTCTTTTTCTTTTTTTTTTTTGAGACAGAGTCTCACTGCGTCGCCCAGGCTGGAGTGCAGTGGCCCAATCTTGGCTCACTGTAAGCTCCGCCTCCCAGGTGCACGCCATTCTCCTGCCTCAGCCTCCCGAGTAGCTGGGACTACAGGCACCCGCCACCACGCCCGGCTAATTTTTTGTATTTTTAGTAGAGACGGGGTTTAACCGTGTTAGCCGGGATGGTCTCGATCTCCTGAGCTCGTGATCCACCGCCTCGGCCTCACAAAGGGCTGGGATTACAGGCGTGAGCCACCACGCCCGGCCCAGCCATTGTATTTCTAATAAAGAACCCAAGAAAATAATCTACAGTTATCTACAAGGAGGCCTTGCATGATATGGTATTTGCCCATACACAGTGGAACCAACAAAACCAAGTAACCACATGCAATGATGAAGTAGCTATCTTGTAACAGGAGGGAAAGAAGTTCACACACATAATTAAGTGGATAAAATCATATTAGAAAAAAATGGGCTGGGCACTGTGGCTCACACCTGTAAATTCAGCACTTTGGGAGGCCAAGGTGGGAGGATCGCTTGAGCCTAGGAGCTCAAGACCAGCCTGCGCAACACATTGCAACTTCGTCTCTAAAAATAATACAAAAATTATCCAGGCATGGTGGTGTCTGCCTGCAGTACCAACTACTTGGGAGGCTGAGGTGGGAGGATTACCTGAGCCTGGGTAGGTTGAGGCTTCAGTGACCTGTGATTGCGCCACTACACTCCAGCCCAGGGTGACAGTGTTAGACCCTGTCTCAAAAAATAAAATAACATAAATAAGAAAAAAAAATGGCATGTGCTTGTGGCATGTGGTTTCTTTCCTTTGAGTCTATGTGCCTAGAAAAAAATAGGAGAAGGATATACACCAAAATGTTAACACAGGTATTCTATGTGGGTCATGGGATTGTAAATAATTCTCCTACTCTTAGTCTATTATTTCTAACATTCCTAGAATATCCATGATTACTTGTGTAATAAAATTTTTTTAAAAAACTCCCCTGAGATGTAGCATTAAATTATTTGTGCTTGCTTTTCTGATTTGTTTCTACCTCGAAAAAAAACAACCACTTAGCATTGAAATAACTACTGATAAATTTGAAACAACAGGAGAAAAACAGGAGATGTGAATTGAGAGTTTTAAAAGTGGGAAGAACAATAAAATCATATCTACATGCGTGGCCTCTTCATTCCTCGTCATTTGGCCATCATTTTGTTTCCTCACGTTGATTACGTATTGAGTTGCACCACAAGGGGGTGCCCTGAACCTAGCAAGTATGATAGAGTCTCCGGCACAATCAAAGCAGGCAGCTGAAATCCCAAATTCAAGAGGAAACAAGACACAGGTCAACTGATTGCTTTTGGTCCATCTTCATCCTCTCCAAATGCCCCCAAATGGCCCTGGTTCAAACTCGGGCTGAATGTAACCAGTCTGTGAAAAAACGGTAATGGGCTGACTGCTTGCATAGTTAAAGCCCATGATAGAAGGGAGAGGCTTGATTGCTGCAAGTCTAAGAGATTTCATAAAGTTACCACTGAGGAATAAAAAATTAGTAGCCCCATGACACAAAACTAAAGAATATAACAAGACCAAATGTTGGGGAAATAGTCTTAAAAGTAATTCTATCCTGGCCGGGCGTGGCAGGATCCCAGCACTTTCGGAGGCAAATGTGGGTGGATCACTTGAGGTCAGGAGTTCAAGACCAGCCTGGCCAACATGGTGAAACCCCATCTCTACTAAAAACACAAAGAATTAGCCAGGTATGGTGGCATATGCCTGTAATCCCAGCTACTTGGGAAGCTGAGGCATGAGAATCGCTTGAACCTGGGAGGTAGAGGTTGCAGTGATCCCAGATCGTGCCACTGCACTTCAGCCTGGGCGACAGAGTAAGAGTCTGTCTCAAAAAAAAAAAAAAAAGAAGTAATTATATCCTAAAGATACACAGTCTATCAGTAACTGGGGGAGCAAAGTAATTTCTGATTATTTGGATTAAAAAAAAAGTTACTAAATTGAGAAATCTAATTGTAATATAATTCCTTTTCTAACTGTTTAAAATACTTAAAGATGGAATAAAATTACGTAGCCTTGTGAGACTTTATAAGTCACACTAAGATTTATAGTTGATATAACAATAATAAAATATAAAGTCTCAAAGACCTTCAAGGGTAAATAAACTAAAAAGCAGCAACATTTAACAAAAAAGAGTTCAGGGTGATATCTCAACAGCTTCTAATTCTAAGAATTTCTAATTTCCTAAGGAATCCTAGAATCTAAAGTAATCCTATAGTGAATATAGGATAGTAGTTGAAAGCATAATTTCTGGAAAGAGAAAGAACTGGGCGTAAGCTTCATTTTCAACACTTACTGTGAGACTTTGGGCATATTACCTTAGGCATGTTTCATGTACAGTTTCCTCATTCATGACATAGTAATAATGATGTTTATATTATACTTTGTTGTATGAAATAACTTGAGAAAAATGCTAAAGCCAATATCTGATATACAGTAATGCAGATTTATGAGCAATTTGAAATAATTAATATTCTCATCAAATGAAAGATAAGCCAGGCACGGTGGCTCATGCCTGTAATCCTGACACTTTGGGAGGCCAAGGCGGGCAGATCACTTGAGGCCAGGAGTTGGAGACCAGCCTGGCCAACATGCTGAGACTCCGTATTTACAAAAAACACACAAAAAATTAATTGGGTTTTGTGGCACACGCCTGTAGTCCCAGCTTCTTGGGAGGCTGAGGCACGAGAATCACTTGACCTTAGGAGGTGGAGGTTGCAGTGAGGCAAGATAGCGCCGCTGCACTCCAGCCTGGGTGACAGAGTGAGACTCTATCTCAAAAAAAAAAAAGAAAGAAAAGAAAAGAAGAAAGAAAGAAAGTATTAGAATGAACAAACACATTGGCTAACTCTTTATAGGATGACTGTGATCTCATTCACAGATCTCAGGTACTATGTGGCCAACGGATATGTCTGAACTCCTGCGTGCTCCTGTTCTTATGGGTCAAAGTAAGGAGACTGATTTTTAAAAAAACAAAACAAGTACACTTTGTGTGTGTATGTGTATATATATGCATACAATGAAGTGCTGGCTTTCAAAGTAGCGAGTTTGAAGGGTGACAAGATTATTTCTATGACCTTGCCATTGCAATGCAAAAAATAAACAAACAAAAAACAAATTACAAAGCAAATCTGTCATATACAGGGTGACTATTCAGCCAGTTTTCACTATGGCCAACCACTGTGTATGGCCACTGTCCTGACTGGACAACCCATGCCACAGCACAGTCATTGATCTTCAATTTTGTATCTCAATATCCACCCTTCCTACTTTGATATAAGACTAAAATGATGCAATAGATTTATGAGAGCTTTGAAACAGTTAATATTCTCATATAAATGCAAGACTGTATGAGGATGAACAAACACATTGGTTAACTATAGGAGGACTGGTATCACATTCACAAATCTCAGAGTTCTTTCCTAAGCCTCCACATTCCCAGTTAACAAAGAGTGAAATTGAAGTATCCCTGCCCGGTGTTCTACAAAGTGCCTGGGAAGAGTTGACCCAGGTCATCTCTGCAAGTGTGACAGATACTCTTAGAACTGCCCCAACCAAGTGCAGCCCATGGACATCGGGATGACCAGTTCCTTGAGAACTCTGCTTATTTTTGCCTCCATAACATTTAAAACCCCTAGACACACTAGATACTTTACTTATTTGCTCACTTCTTATCTGTCTCCTTCCCCTTGCACCCACACACTGAAATGTAATGATCACAAAGGCATGAATATCTTCATCCACATCCACGCTGAGTTTTCACTTACAGGATGAATGAATGAAAGGCTGGAAGAAGGCATTGGATCTTGGGAGTCTTGGCTTTGTGCAGCTTGCTTGATTTGGGGGCTTACCCCCTGACAGTAAACTACTCTTAGGGTCTGGGGAGTTTAGGTGCATGGCCCAGGCAGCCGTGCCTACAGCCTCAAGCAAGCCTGCACACTTCACAGCCCTGGAACAGGCCCAGTACTCACATGGCCTCACCAGCCAACCTGCTGGGACTCACTTTCAGACACCAATCACACTCCAGCCAAAAGCATTCCAGTCTATCACCCCGACTCCCCTATGCGTTATTGCTTCTTGGCCGCTCTCACACCTTGAAAGGAGGAAAATACTCATCCTATAAGGAATTCTGTTTGGCAGGGTTTCCCTTCACAATTTTCACTAAAACACCCCTTCCTTGGAACACGAAACTGAAGTTAAACAAAAATACTCAGAACCCCCCAAGAACAAAAGAGCTTGCAGACCTCTGGTTTCTATTTCCCTCTCATTATTACAAAGGCTTTGTATTGTAAGACATTCCATCCTTGCTTCAATAGCTGCCTGTGGGTGTGCTGCTGCAGGGGAATTAAGCTTTGTGCTGGGATGGCGCAGGTGCCAGTTAACTCTTGCCCAGGCCCTAGTCCGAAGGGGCCTTGCTTTAGGAGTGGCCTTCTCAAGCTTGGGTCCGGCCAAAGGTAAGAATTTTAATAGGGAAAAGAGGTGGGATAAGACATAGGATAATTTATTGAAGCTAGTCTCAGAATGCACTTCTGATTCTCCCTTTTCTTCCATAGAAAACAGGCCCAGAGTGTAGAAACTCACAGATTCTGACCAACTTGCATCCAAAGCAGAGTGATTCGTACTACTCCGGGCCCAGGTGGCCAGCTGAGGGATGCTTCTGAGTGTCTTGTCTTCCTCTACCTACAGTGGGCAGGGGCTGGCCTTCATACAATGTCTACCCTGAAAGTTTCCATAATGGCTGGCCATGGTACCGATGGGGCATCTTATCTTGCCACTCTATGAGGGAGAGGGAAGGCTCAATGGTCTGGAGAGCACTGGGCTGAGAGTCTGAGACCAAGTTCTAGCCCAGGCCCTGCCTCAAACTCAATGTAACTTAGGCATTTGTCTGGCCTTCAATTTCCTTATGTATTAAAATGAAGACTTGGATTAAACCTTTTTGGCAAATTTTAGCTTTAAGTTGCTTTAGACACAGATGGCCTCTGTTTTAGTCCATATTGTGTTGCTATAACAGAATACCACAGTCTGGGTAATTTATAAAGAAAATAAATTCATTCCTCATGGTTCCGGATGCTGGAAGTCCAATATCAAGATGCCAGCATCTGGCGAGGGCCTTCTTGCTGTGTCATCCCATGGTGGAATTGTGGAAGGGCAAGGCAGCATGTGTGTGAGTGACAGAGGAGGGGGCCCAAACTTATTCTTTTCTTAGGAACCTGTTCCAAGATAACAGAATTAATTCATTCCTGTGGGTCATGCCTCATGACCTAGTCACCTCTTATAGGTCCCAACTCTCAACACTGTTGCATTTGAGATTAAGTTTCCAACACATGAACTTTGGGGGACACATTGAAACCACGGCAACCTCCTAACATCCTGTCCCCCACAAGGTTATTATCAAGGAAGGCCTAGACTAATGGGCAGGAGCTCTAAGTGCTTTTTGCAAATCTCTAAATACCCATGGGAAGGACCTGCGGTCAGAAGGACCTGGGTTCAAGATGTAGGTTCAGCGTTCCTTGCTGTTTTACTTTGAATAAATTACTTAACCCAGCATCAGGCTTTGTATCGGGACAACTAAACCATGGACCCTCAATTTCTGCATCTGCAGAATGGCAATAATCATCCCACCTACTTCACAATGGTCTCCAGGAAGCACAAATGAAGCAAACTGGTTGAAAGCACTGTTAACTATAAGGCTCTAAAAATAATAAAGCAATGATGTTATCATTAAGGAGAAGAAACTTAAGTTACGCACAAAAGAAAGAGAAGAGACCCTAAAATGTCCTGCTGCTAAAGAATGAGGACTTGCTGGCCAGGTGTGGTGGCTCAAGCCTGTAATCCCAGCACTTTGGGAGGCCGAGGCGGGCGGATCACAAGGTCAGGAGTTCGAGACCAGCCTGGCCAATATGGTGAAATCCCGTCTCTACTAAAAATACAAAAATTAGCCAGGCGTGGTGGCAGACGCCTGTAGTCCCAGCTACTGGGGAGGCTGAGGCAGGAGAATTGCTTGAACCCAGGAGGCAGAGGTTGCAGTGAGCCGAGATCGGGCCACTGCACTCTAGCCTGGGAGACAGAGCGAGACTCTGTCTCAAAAAAAAAAAAAAGTGAGGACTTGCTATGCCCATCTCAGCCTGCTCAGCTGTGGGGACAGAAGACCTACAACACTTGGCTTCAGTTCACAAGTGCCATGAACTGAATGTGAGTGCCCCCCAACCCCAAATTTACATGTTGAAGCCCTAATCTCCAATGTGATAGTATTTGGAAGTGAGGCCTTTGGGGTGTGATTTGGTCACAAGAGTGGAGCGCTTGTGATGGGATTAGTGTCCTTTTAAAAAGAGATATGAGACAGAGGCTTTCTTTCTGCCATGTGAGGACACAGCAAGAAGGCAGTGGTATGCCAACTAGAAAGAGGGTTGTTACCAGAACCTGACCATGCTGGCACCCTGCTCTTGGACTTCTAGCCTCCAGAACTATGAGAAATAAATCTCTGTCATTTAAGCCCCCAAGTCGATGGTATTGGTTGCAGCAACTGAAACTAAGATAATAAACCACTGAAGACAATGTGACAGATGTTAGCATCTGCATCCCTGGCTGTGAGACTTGCTATCCTGAGGGGCTGAAGCCCACCTGCCTACACAGCTGCAACATCCTCTGGCCCCAAGCTCCAGGGACTGAGCTCAGCCAACCTGCCTGCCCTCACCAGTCTGTGTCACCTGGGACAGCTCAATGCTGAACTCTGGCCTCATCTTCAAGCTTCTTACCTACGAATCTCTGGAGACAGCCAAAAATACTTTAGGGGCTGACAATTATTCTGTGAAAACTGATAAGCTTTACTGGGAGAAAAATGTTTTCTTGTACAAATAACACGGACAGGAGGCAGGGAAATACTGGGTAGAAGAGGGTGGTTCCCTGGCAAAAGCCCCACCCTCAAGTCTGGAAACCCATGGCCCTAAATGGGAACGGGCATTCCTGTTTTTGTGCCCAAATGTTGCCTTGTGGTCTGCCATGCCTCCCTATTCTGTACCCATATAAACCCCAAGCCCCAGGCTCCACGAGTAGAAGAGCAGAGGAGCAGAAGAGCAGTGCAGCAGAGGAGAGAAGAGAAGGAACATCCGAATGCTGAGAGGAGTTTGGCTAGGAATGGTGAGAGAGGAGACTGGCTTCAGGATGGCTGAACTCCAGGGGAAGATCATCTTCCCACTCCATCCCCTCTCCAGCTCCCCATCCATCCTGCTGAGAGCCACCTTGATGAGGCAATAAAATCCCCCGCATTTACCATCCTTCAGTTTGTCTGTGTGACCTGATTCTTCCTGCATGCAGGACAAGGACTTGGATACCAAGAGGGCACTGAGCTGGTTAACACTTAAGCTGTGTGCGGATGGCAGAGCTAAAAGAGCATGGTAACATACCCACTGCAGCTTTGAGAGTTGCAGGCACCCACCCCTAGATGCTACTATGGGGCCAGAGTCCAAAAGCACTTGCCCCGGCTCCTGCACCTGCCCATCTGCATGCTCCCCTTCCTGTAAGGGGTTTGAGTGCTCGCTAGGTGGCCAGATAGACTAGCCACACCCCTGTCTCACATCCTGTGAGGGGGGTCCGGGAACTCTGCCGTTTCACAAATACTATTCTGGACAGTTCCATTTCAGGGCTAATAGCAATCAAATAAGAGAATGCTACCATTTCTTAAATTCAAAGATGAGTTGATGTTACTTAAACAGACCAGGAACATGGGCCATCATCGATTGGCAGTTCATATGTTCAATCTTCATTATAATAAACACAACCAAACTGAGGGCCACAGTGACAAGTTATTATTTTTAACATTGTGTTTGAGGAAGATAATCCGTGGAGAAACAATCAGAAAACCCAGCTACAGCTCTGCAGCGTGATTTTGAAGTCACAAGTGGAGTTCATACACTCTGCCAGCTGGAGGAACATTACTGGTTGTCATTTTTCATATCTAGTCACATTTTTTGTTCATAAAATAAGATTTTGATCTCTGGAAATCAGAACATTGACTTCCAGGAGTTCTTGAAGAAACGTAATGCTCATACCTCTAATTACAATGAATTAAAATAGAATGTATGCTCATAACAATTCCACTCCAAACAGACTTTGCTAATTGCCTGGAAAAATCAAGAGCAAAAAGTTGAAAACATCGTCTCTGAGTACACAAACAGCCTCTGGCCCTATGCTGAAAAACTGAGTTACATCAAGAGAGAGAGAGAAAATAGCCCCTCAGCAAAATTAAAAATCTTACAGCTCTTGTTTATCATCATAAATATGGAACTCTTGGAGCTGGTGTACAACTGTAGTTCATGAATGATCAGCGGGGCACTGAGTGGTGTCATTAAAAGACTTTCAAAAAACATTTAAGAAGATTACCAAGTGCTCTTCCAGGGGAAGGGCAAAAATAAAATAAAATAAAATAAAAGGTACCGCGGAGCTTCCTGGAACACCCCTCCTGTCGGAACTTCACAGAAACAAGCTGAAAATATGCAATGGAATAAACCTAATGAGAAATATGTTTGAAAAAGAAGGAAAAACAGAGATTGTAACAAACAAAATATAGTGGTGTGGGAAAGGTGGCTTTTGCCATAAATGAGGTCCAAATGGATACTAAGGTGACACTGTTGTTTCACAGCCATTTTCATCTGGGACATCTGCCTGGGTGGCTCGATCTCTTGTCCTTTGCAAAGAGGAAACCGCACCACCTATATGAGTGCCCCTGGCTTGTCTGAACATATTCAGGATAGAACATCTCTATCTCAGCCTCCATCTAGAAGACCCAGGAGGCTGCTGTGGGTCTGAAGCTGATGTAGAGGGATGTGGGGTCATTCTAGCGTTCTTGGGAGGTCTCGACACTCTGTTTGCTCTCCAGCACTGCCTTAGGGAAGCCCATAAGGAACTGATCTGACACCGCCCCCACCCACCCCCCATCTACATGCAAGCCCCTATAAAGCCACATTCTCTCCTTTCGCTTGCACTTTAAGGCATGGGGGTTTAGGACAAAGTTAAGAAGGTCACTCATATTTTCAGATTATTTTCTCCATGGTCATTCAACTCTTAGGAACATCTGGCAAGGAATCCTTTTCTTTTTGACATGGTCTCCCCAGCCCCTCTCATAATTTACCAAGTATCACGATGCCCTCCCATCTCCTTCACAAAGCTAATAAATCCCACTTGCCTGTCATCAAGAAGCAGTGCCTTTGCCTCTGGGAACAGTAACTCACTCTTTCAAGGCAAGATTACTGAGCAAGAATAACCTCGACTGCATTGTTCTAAAATCCAGAGCAGACAGTGGAGTCTAAACAGATGGAACATTTGATTGGTTAACAAAAAAAAAAAAGAAAAAAAAGATTATTCTTTTTAATAGAAGGATGGTGCTTTGGCCACCATAATCTATAATAGGCAGATCAGCAAGCCCATTTATGAGAAGGGCAAAGGAAGGTTTTTAAGTTTCCACCTAAAGTATACATACATACCTTGCAATTAATTGCACATCAATGCAAAAATATACACGACTATTCCATGTGAAACATTTGAAAGAAGATTGGCTTCCAATGGACTCTTTAAGGGATTATCTCAGTGAGTCACCCCACCTCCCCATTCACAATGCAATTCTTGGGTCAGCTGAAAAGACTAATGGTGAAAGCTTAATCCAATGCTTAGCGCTATTGTGAGTTCATTTGCTGACCTCTTTTCCACCCCAGCAGAACCTGCAATGTGGCAGAGGGGAAAGGCAGGCATCACTTGGGTGTGAAGAGTGTCACGCGGACAGCCAACACTCACTGTTGAAAGATGAGGAAAAACAGCCCAGCCAGAAAAGTGATCCTGTGTGAGGGATCTCTGGTGGGTTCCCCGTTGGGTTAACAGACACCGGCATATGTAGAGTCCTGTCCTGCCCATCAACCACAGGGCAGGGTCAGACCTGTGAGCAGGCAGGGTGGTGGCTTGTGGATAGATTGTGGAGGGTGGAGAGTGACATTAGGGGAACCGGGAGCCCATCTTGCTCCAGGAACCTGCTGGCCGCACCCTGCAAATCCACAGTTGCTTGGTAAGTTATGCAGGGACTGTGGACTTCATTATTAAAAGTTCAAACATGGCTTGGAGAGATCCAACAGCAGCCCCATCAGATAGGTCAATTTACTACTAAAAATCTAGAACACTTTTTGAGGAGAGATTTTGCTAAGATGCAGGAAATGGGGTCCATACATGAGAAAACGGGTGCAAAACGAAATTATTCTTTGCTTCATTGTTTTTCATGAGTTCTGCCTCAACCCGAGATGAAGAAAAGTCCTGTATTCTCCCTGGCTCTCCAGCTATCCTTTTTCCACAAGACTCTGACCCCTCCACTGCACAGTGAGTAGCAGGATTCAGCATGTAACACAGCTATATCCACCCACACTAGGGAATGATCGAAGGAGGACAGGCATGAACACTGACCTCGGATGTGCCATAAAGGGCACGGTCATAATGACTGCCAGGATCTCTAGAAAAGAATAAAGCCCAGGGCAGGGAAGAAGATACAGACTCTTAGAAGGGAACAAAGAAGACCAGATAGAAATTTTGGAAAAGTTAGAGCCCAAAAATTCGTTTACAAGATGCATAATCACTGGCCAGGCATGGTGGCTTGCACCTGTAATCCCAGCACTTTGGGAGGCCGAGGTGGGCGGATCACTTGAGGTCAGGAGTTTTAGACCATCCTGGCCAACATGGGGAAACCCCAACTCTACTAAAAATACAAAAATAAAAAACTCTGCATATGGTCGCATGCCTGTAATTCCAGCTACTTGGGAGGCTGAGGCATGAGAATTGCTTGAACCCAGGAGGCAGAGGTTGCAGTGAGCTGAGATCACACTACTTGCACTCCAACCTTGGTGACAGAATGAGACTCTGTCTCAGGAAAAAAAAAAAAAAAAAAAAAGATGCATAATCACTTTTCCAAAAAAACCGTTGAAATACATGACCTATTAGGTATGATCCACCACGAAAATGACCCTTGCAATTAAGATCTTATCAGTTAGCTGTTTTTTTTTTTTTTCTCTCACTCACCACTTCCTCGCACTGTGTATTTCCTGTCAGCTAACTCCCATGAATGCAGGAGGGAAGTTTAGGATCAATCTGTTTTATGAAGTTTCTCTCGAGACTCACTTGTAGACTCCAGAGGAAAGGCATATCCTATTTCAAAGTCAATTACTAATGGGTAAAAACAGTTTACTGCGTTCCTTTAGATATGTTAAACATTAAATAAAAGAAGTAGAATCTTCCTGATTCTTCTCCAAAGGGAGAGTTTTTCTTAATGACTGATATTTTATGGCTTGGGTAGTCTGAACGGATCATGAAAAGCAGGTAATCAACACAAAGAACTTTCAAAATGTACCCAGGCAAAAGAGGTTATCTATGATATTGTCTGAGAACTAGAACACAATAAAAATTATCTTAACACACAATCAAAGTCATGCCAAGTAACTTTTCTTTGGGTAGTTCACAATCTAAACCAGACTGCCTCCCCTCCTCCTAATTTCGTAAAGGCTACCCTAGTCTGCTCCTGGAATTACACAATACACAAGAATGTTCTCCTTCAATGTTGATGCTGTAATTGTTTGGGAGCCAGGTCACTGTTTTAAAACCAGGAAGCATCTGCAGCATATAAAAATATAACATTGCTTTCAGTTTCTGAGGCTTCTATGCCTCAAGCCAAAAGGTAATGAGTTCCCTCAAAAATATTTTCTTCTCTTTCTTTAAAAAAAATGATTCGGGGGACAGGGGGAAAAACAAAAGCAATTTATACCACCTTACCCAGGGGTGAAGAGTAACCATGCATCATGCCTGCTTTTAATGGTCTCACTTTCTTTCACCAGTCTTTCCCTCCAGGACCAGGATTCTATTCCTGCCCCAACTCTACCTCCATCCAATGTCATTCCCCCAAAGTCCTGCTCTTCAGCACACTGGGTTAAAGGAATTCTGAGTACACAAGCTTTTCATTACTGCTTAGATTTCTTTTCTGCTGACCATGATTATACATGAACTTGCCAGCAATCTCTACTCCACAGAGATATTCCTTTCTTTTTAAGAAGAAAAGTCATTTCTGTACTTTATTTCTTCACGAAGCTCTCATAATCTAAAGACGTTCAATGCATCCAGAAAGTGACTCATTTTCCTCAATGGCTTTCGGTTCTTGGCAAGTACTTTCTAATGTTTACAATCCCACCAGCACACCATAGCCTCAGGTTATAAGAGGCTCCATCAAGCTGGCCAGGCAAAAGAAGGTGTTTTGCAAAGGGCACAGGCTTGGAAACAGGCTGTCCTGGATGTACTGTCTGCAAAAATCACAGCCTGATTGAGGCTCAGTCTTCTTGTCTGTAAAATGGGAAAACCACCCTGTAGCTTATGCAGAGTTGTAGTCAGGAGCAACTAAAATAACTTCAGTGTCTGATGCCTAGTTGGTGTCCAACAAATTACCTTTGCTTTGCTCATTCTCCAACCTGTACTCAAAAATCTTGCCAGAGGACACACAGATGTTAAGAGATCAAAGCCAGAGGGATTGTTTCTATATTACACATTGGTTCATTCTGGTAGTCATTGTTTTTTCTTTCAAATAACCAGGTTATATGTTCTTCACAAACAAAATCAGTAAGTTAACATGCATCCATCAACACTCAGTATAACCTTCTACAAAAATATGAGATCTCAGATCTCAATCTCTCTCTCTCTCTTATTTTTTTTTTTTTTTTTTTTTTTTTTTGAGACAGGGTCTTATTCTGTTGCCCTGGCTGGGGTGCAGAGGCATGACATGATATGACCTCCTGGGCTCAAGTGATCCCACTTCAGCCTCCCAACTAGCTGAAACTATAGGCAAATTTTTAAATTTCTTTGTAGAAAAATGGGATTCTCACTATGTTGCCCAGGCTAATCTTGAACTCCTGGTCTCAAATGATCTTCCTTCCTTGGCTTCCCAAAGCTCTGGGATTATAGTCAGGAGCCACTGTGCCCACCCCCTGCTGTTTGTGAATGCTTGGGCCAACCCTTGGGAGTAGCAACTTGCTCAGAACACTATCCACTCTTTGCTAGGGCCCTAAATTTCTCCAAAAGAAAATCCCCAATGATTCACCTACTTGGGGGATGGGTGTGAAAATTTAGCCTGCTTATTCTTGAGATCCATTATCTGTAAGAGTCTATGGAACATGCAGTGGTGGGCTTGCCTGATATGTATACATTTCTTCTTTATCCTCAAGATTTTACTAACTTCCCATTTTTAAACAAATTTAAAATCTTCCCTGTATCTTTAGGTAAGTTTTATCAAAATCACAAAATAATTTGTAGAACTAAATTTAGAATTTTATTTCCTAATGGATTACATATTAGGATTTATTTTCATTTAGAATTTATCTGCAATGATATTTTCACCATTTAATATATAGTTGTATTATGTGAGTATTGGAATGAATTAGAGTAAGAACTATTTTAGAAGTATACTTACTGGTAATTCTTGTAGCATAATTATTTTATTTTATTTTATCTTATTTTTGTGACAGGGTCTCACTCTGTCACCCAGGCTAGAGCACAGTGGTGTGATCTTGGCTCACTGCAACTTCTGCCTCCCAGGTTCAAGCGATTCTGCCTCAGCCTCCCGAGTAAGCACGTGCCACCATGCCCGGCTAATTTTGTATTTTCAGTAATGGGGTTTCACCAAGTTGGCCAGGCTGGTCTCAAACTCCTGACCTCAAGTGATCTACCTGCCTCTGCCTCCCAAAGTGCTGGGATTACAGGCGTGAGCCACTGCACCTGGCCAGATGAGAATAATTGTATCTTAAGTTCATATGATCAATAATTATCTTTCACTTATATAGCAACTTTCTTAAGTCAAGGAATGGTATGCAAATGACATGCATATGAATATGCATATGAATGACATACATTCCATTAATTCAAATACCTTAAAACTCAAAGGATGGTAACCATGTGTGGTGATGGATATATACACTAATTTGATTGTGGTAGCCATTTCACAATGTATTTGTATATGAAATTGTCATGTCATACACCTTAAATATATGCAGTTTTTATTTGTCAATTATACTCAATAAAGCTGGGGGGAAAATAACCTCAAAGCATTTCTTCACCAAACTGGCATGGAATTTGCTGTATCTTTTACTGTATGTTTGCATTGCTTTTGTGGTTTTAATTAGTACTCCCTCTATTATCCTAGTATATTTTTTCATTCTCTCTCCCTGAATGCCAACAGAGTAATCCCCAGCTATGAAAACAAAATATTAAAAAAAAATAAAACTTGTGATGTAAGCCTTATGGCTTTTTCCATGGGTATAATCCCAACAATTAATCTCCCAATTACCTAGCGCTAAGGGTAGTCAAAGCTGGCACGTTTGTAATACAAAAATGACCAAGTTTTTCTTTTTTTCTCTGAGAAATGTGAGGAAAGTGTGGAGGAAGGAAAGTACTCCAGGACAAGAGGATGTAAAAAAAATCTCAATGGCTCCCTCCAGTCCCACTTTCCAGTCCTCTGAGTGTTTATCCAGTGGAGTATTTGAGAGGGTTTGGTGAGAAAGATCCCGCACTGCATCCTTCAGAATATAAACCCACACCTCAAGCTTAGAGGCCTGAAAATGACCATGAAAAACACACTTTTCATGGTGCTGGGTGGAGGGCTATCATTTCAAGAAAGGAAACATTCCTCACCAACTGGTTGCGACCTTTAACTTTTGGCTTTTTTGCATGACCCCTGCACCTGCCTAAACTTGAAGTGAGGAAGCTATGAGGTACCAGACTAGCGAGTGATTAATCACTGTCATTTATTTCTATGCCATTTATTTGGACTATTCCTATATACCTTAACACTCGCTAAGCCAACACTCGGTTATTAACAGTAGTAACAATTTAACCAGGAAGTATCTTCAGATTCTAAAATGGCTTTGTTGAGACATCATCAGATGGACAAAAGTAGTGTTTGCATATTATCTTGATTAAAAGCCAACAAAACCTGGCTGGTTGCAGTGGCTCATGCCTGTTGTCCCAGCACTTTGGGAGGCTGAGGTGGGAGGATCACTTGAGGTCAGGAGTTCGAGACCAGCCTGGCCAACGTGGTAAAACCCCAACTCCACTAAAATACAAAAATTAGCCAGGTGTGGTGGTGCACACCTGGTGGTCCCAGCTACTTGGGAGGCTGGGGCACAAGAATCGCCTGAATGCAGGAGGCGGAGGTTGCAGTGAGCTGAGATCACACCACTGTACTTCAGCCTGGTGACAGAGCAAGCCTCTGTCTCAAAAAAAAAAAAAAAAAAAAAAAAAAGCCAACAAAACCCAAAATACCAAATGTCCATTGACAGATGAATGAATAAACAAAAGACGTACAAAGAAATATTATTAATATTATTTTTTGAGACGGAGTCTCGCTCTGTCCCCCAGGCTGGAGTGCAGTGGCGCGATCTCGGCTCACTGCAAGCTCCGCCTCCTGGGTTCATGCCATTCTCCTGCTTCAGCCTCCTGAGTAGCTGGGACTGCAGGTGCCCGCCACCATGCCCAGCAAATTTTTTTGTATTTTTCCTTTTAGTAGAGATGGGGTTTCACTGTGTTAGCCAGGATGGTCTCGATCTCCTGACCTGGTGATCCGCCCGCGTCGGCCTCCCAAAGTGCTGGGATTACAGGTGTGAGCCACGGTGCCCAGCCGGAATATTATTAAGACTTAAAAAGAGAATTCTGACACACGCTACCACATACGTGAGCCTTGAGGACATTGTGCTAAGTGACATAAACCAGTCACATAGAAAAACCCAAACACTTTCAGTAGGTTTATGATTTTACCTAAACGAGTTGTCTAGAATAGTCAAACTCACAGAGACAGAAAGTAGAATGGTGGTTTGCCAGGGGCTGGGAGGATGGCGGGGATGGAGAGCTGTTGTTGAATGGATAGAGTTTCAGTTTTACAAGATGAAAAAGTTCTGAAGATTGGTTGCATAACAACGTGAATATACTTAATACCACGGAACTGTACGCTTTAAAATGGTTAAGATGGTAATTTTACGTTATGTGTATTTTACTACAATTTAAAAAATTGTAAAGTTGCCGATAGTCAAATGAATAAAATGAGAAAGGGGGAAAAAAGCGACCCCCCCAAAAAAAATCACCAACTCCTAGCCTAGGTTTCTCTACAAAGTATCTAAGTACATAAGGAAAGCTCAAATGGCAAATTATTCTAAGCCTCTTATTTGTGTTGCAGGGGCAATTCCTTGCCTGTATATTTAGTCACAATTAAGTCTTATCTTAACAACTCTCTCCAAAAGGGACTGGATCTGCACCCAATCAAGTCGGACTGAACATCTTAGGTTCAATCATTTATTCTAATGGTCCCTTTAGTGTTTCCATAATGTTTTGATTCCTTGAGATCTTAAACCACGCCCTTACCTCAAATGTTGGGCTATGTATGGATACCCTTTGGATAGGCTCACAGCAGTAGGCTGCAATTTCTTTCTGTTACCCTTTTTATTTGGAATGACTCCTATGCGTAGATAAATATTGCCATATTCCTACGAACTGGGCAGCTCTCTGCTCCATGCGGAGGGGAACTCAAGCCAAGCACTACAGCTGTCCCTAAGTGCCATCTGCCATGATCTGCCGTGGCTTCTACCAGCCCCTTTTTTGTGTGTGTTAGGAGGAAAATGAAGTTCATTTTCAATGCTAACTGTCAGTGAAGAAATCACTATGCTTGGTGTCTTGAATTAGTTGGATTGAAAAAAGCTTTTTCATATTTGAAGCCAAAGAACAGACTATATACCCCTTTTGTCACACACCCATATTGCTTCTCTGACTGGGGTGTGGAACTAATGAGTGCCTATGCCTGTTTGTTCAATTGAACAGAAACAACCAAATTGCCCATTCAGTTGATGATGGATTAGCCACCTGGATGGTTGATATTGGATTCTCTGAGATAGTCTGCAGAGTTGATTCTGAGATAAGAACAGTTCTTAATTGTATCAACTAACTGAATCCACAGTCTGTTTTAACTCCAGATCCAAGACACATTCCTACCATTAAACATAGGGAAGACAGATAGAAAGAAATCTCATTTATTTTCTCGCCATATAAATAGGAAGGTCTCTCCCTTGAACGATAACATGTACAAATAAGGAGATTTTTGAGCAGGGGCTATTCCCTGACCATGTTTAAGCACAGATCTGTTTAAAATTAAAAGTTACATTCCTGTTATTAAAAGCTCATCCTCTTTTAGAAAATACCCAATCAGTTCAGGAGGGAAAAAAATCCTTCACTGTGCACATTATTAACTCATGGAAGGCTTTAGGTTTCCACATTCCCCAATAATAAGGTCAGAACTGACTCTTGGACTCTACCCCAAAACCTCAACTTCCTGCTCTGCAAGAAGATTTACCTCAGAGAAGGAATAGGTCTCAACTGTTGCCAAAGCAAAGACATTTATATGAAATCAGTCAGATCAGGGCAACTGGTAACTCTATTTGATGTGCCACATTCTAAAAGACAAAGCGCAAGAAATACGAACAGTTTTCTGTCTGATTGTCTACAAATGTGTGTGTGAGTAGGTCCAGTAGATTTATTGAATGCTGTCCCAGAAGTGAGATTTCCAGATAAGACATTTAAAAATATCCTTCTAGATGTTATTTTTAACATTATCTTATTTATTTTAAATTTTGTTTATCTTCAATCTTCTTAAGCTTATTATAATGGCAAAATTAATTCTTTTTGGATGATACAATGTCATCGTGAACACTAATTCTGGTGTTAACAGAGAAAATGGAAACAAAGAGGCCTCTTCATCAAGCACTCTCAAAACAGTGAACTGAGCAACCAGTTTTGCAAATCTTCCCCCTGCATGGCCCATAACTAAAAATATAGTCACTCAAACATCGTAGAATTGGAGACGGAAAAACAGCTCAATGGAATGAAACATAGAGTTCAGAAACAGACTCAAACACAAGCAGAAATTTGGATCTCACAGAGTGGCATTTCAAATCAACAAGGGAAAAGATTAATTATTCAGTTTGTGGTAGTGGTACTGTTGACTAGCCACTTGGCAAAAGAAAGAAAGCTAGATCTCTATCAAACTCCTTGCCTCAAAATAAACTTTAGAAGGATCAAATATTACAACCTAAGGAAGCTAAACTCTAACAGCACTAGTATAAAACACGAACAATGTTTAATATGTAATATTAGGACAGGGAAGTTCTTTCTAAAAATACAGTTCCAGAGGCAGAAATATGAGAGGAAAGATTTCTGAGGTTGATTGCATGAAGATTTTAAATGTCTACGGGAAAAATATATGCAGACTTTAAAAACTGGAGAAATATTTGCATAAAGTGTGCAAGTTAATTCCTTAATTTATGAAGTGGTCTTACAAATCAACACCCCCAAAAAACCTCATCATCCAATTAAAAATGGGTAAAAACACAAACTGGAGCTTCGCACAAACACAAAATTGACTAACTAATATAGGAAAATATACTCTAACATCAATGATGATAAAAATATAAATCAAAACAATGAGGTTTTTTTACTCACTGGGTTAGCAAAACTTTTAAAAAGTTAACATACAGGATAGCAACTATCAACTAGCATTCTTATATGTTGCAGAATATTATGTATATCCAAATGGGTCTAAGATTTCTGGTAAGATTTGTAAACATTTTGAACAATCAATTCTACCTTTAGAAAGTTATCCTGTGGAAAAAAATACCCAGATATATGAACAGACCATCCAGTGAAGCTTTGCCTCCCTAAGAAATTGGATAAAGATGGAAATGCAGGAGTTGCAGATAGAGAAAGACGGAAACTAGAAAAATTATCATTTAAATTAGCATAGGGAACTGATTTAATAAATGATAATTCATATGATGGTAAAGAATGTAATCATTAAAAACTGAGTCGGCCGGGTGTGGTGGCTCACACCTGTAATACCAGCACTTTCGGAGGCAGAGGTTGGCAGATCTCTGAGGTCAGGAGTTCGAGACCAGCCTGGCCAAGATGGTGAAACCCTGTCTCTGCTAAAAATAAAAAATCAGCCGGATGTGGTGGCATGCACCTGTAGTCCCAGCTACTCTGGAAGCTGAGGCAGGAGAATCGCTTGAACCTGGGAGGCAGAGGTTGCAGTGAGCCAAGATCGCGCCACTCACTGCACTCCAGCCTGGGCGACAGAGCGAGACTCTGTCTCAAAAAAAAAAAAAAAAAAAAGAAAAAAAAATTGAGTTGTATCTGCATGAGCTAATGTGAAGTACCTTGAAGATGCATCACTAAGTGGAGAAGCAACGTACAGAATAACTGTAGATTATTATAATTTATATAAATGCTCACATAAGCCATGCATCTATCTACTGGGATATGCATATGCCATTTGAGGAAAAGATCTAACAAAAAGTGAATAACAATGGTTAATTTTAGAAAGGAGGATTGAGATTTGAAGGTAGAAGCTTTTAACTTTGTGGTTGTGTGCACAGCTTAACGTATGATTTGAAGTTTTTCCATGTACATATATTACATTTAATTTTAAATTTTTAATTAAAAAAATCAGTCCTGTTTCTGCTGTCAGCTGCCCTTTTCTCTGTTGTCAGAGTCTTCTACTAAATTGGACAAGTATGTGAGGTAGGTCTCTCTGATTTAAAAGTTTAGGCTTAAATGACAATGATTTGTTTCTCAATTTTCTTGTTCCCACATCTGAATTTATCTTTGTGGCTGTTGCTGTCTGTGACCATGGCCTCGTGTGTATTTGTACGCAGAGCTCCCCAGTTACTAGGATGTGTACAGTGTACTGTGCTTCTAAAACAAGCTCTCTGGCTGCAAAGGCCACAGTGCTATGCCTTCAAGCATAATTTCATGCTAGCAAGGACAGTCTGGTAGACTTCCTTAAATTTTAATTATTTGTCCAAGATCTGTATATCAACGCTCTTTTCAAACAACATCAATTATTATAAAGGATGATACTTTAGGAACACATGACGATATTCCAAGTCTATGTGGCTATCTTTTTTTTTTTTTTTTTTTTTTCAGAATTCCAGAATTTGGAAGCTGAAAGGAATCTTTGAAACCACCCAGTTCAACTCCTACATTTAAGAGATTGGAACTAATAAAAGTTCAATGGCTTGTCTAAGGCTATTAGTTAGCAGTTGGAAAGCCAGTGGGAAATTCTAGATCTCCTGAAAACCAGTTTCATGCTCTTTGCTCTAAAAGCTACACTGAAGAAATCTAAATTACAACCTCAGTTCATTAAAGTAAGTATTAAAGGAGTCTTTGGCTATGACTCAGAGTATAAAAGGAAATACACTTCGTTTCCCTGATTCAACTTCATAAAATTTTCCAAGGAATGTTGGGCTCAGATAGAGGAGATACTATACGTATCTACAAGTAGAAATAATGAAATGAACATCAAGTCTCCAATGAAAAGAAAGGCAAAAGGAGAATTCAACTCCAGATAGAGATTAACAAAACATCCAATTTAAATAAAAACAATTCATGAGGTCTTTTTTTTCTTTAGGACTGGAAGAGAAAGGATCATCTTGGCTTGACAATCTTCCAACTGACCTGATTTCCATCCCAGTGAAGGATTTAATCAAGACTTTGCCTATACATAGAAGACATGGAAAAGGGACTCCTATTATATACCACTGTGGAATGCCTCTAGAAAGAAAGAAAATAAGAAGAGTTCATTTGCAAGCTGGGCACTGAGTCCAACTTCAGCCCGGGGAGAATGCATTTCTTGGTTTCCCTTTTGCAGTGTGATGGTTATTTTGACAGGAGAAGTAAAAGGATAACAAGCAGATCTAATCCATATGGACTTGGCAGCCTACTGAGCACAACACAGTATCTATAGGGAAGGAAAGCAAAGCAATCAGAGAGAAAAAATTCACATTTCTCAGGATTACATGATGGAGAACTATCTGCACATAACATGTGTCAGACACATTTACAAGCGTGCACGTGCTCACACACATTCAAAGAATATTCCCATCCACTAGAAAACTGGATCAAATGCTGATGCATTTCTGCTCACTTGAAAATAATTTCCAAGTGAACTTTATGATTCCTTATGAGGTTGACTTCTCAGAAGAAAAGATCATTCTATTAAATGTGGGGCAGTCAATTACATGAGGTAGCTGTCTAGACGGTTCTTTCTGTGGCAGTTTAAAGCAGAAGAAAACTCTCAGGAGTAAACTTCACAATGAATTGCTCTGCTTATGCCAGGGGAGCCTTGTCTGGCTTTAGTCCTGTGATGGATGCTACGGAGGAGGGAGGGAAGGGATGTGGGTGGAGGGAAGAGATGCGGGTGGAGGGAACTTCAGGGATATTAACCGGCTGTATTAGTTTGTTTTCACACTGCTGATGAAGACATACCAAGACTGGGTAATTTACAAAGAAAAAACGGTTTAATGGACTCATAGCTCCAAGTGGTTGGGGAGGCCTCACAATCATGATGGAAGGTGAAAGGCATGTCTTACACGGCAACAGGCAAGAGAGAATGAGAGGCAAGTGAGAGGGTTAACCCTTTATCAAACCATCAGATCTCGTGAGACCTATTCACTACCAGGAGAACTGTATGGGAGAAGCTGCCCCCATGATTCAATTATCTCACACTGGGTTCTTTCCATAACACATGGGAACTGTGGGAGCTACAATTCAAAATGAGATTTGGGTAGGGACACAGCCAAGCCATACCACCAACAGAAGGCAGAAATTGTTACAGCATCAGATTCACACCCCTCCAAAGGAAAAGGGCCAAATCACAGGGCTGTCAGTCCAGCCATTCTCCTACCCAATCCCAAATGGCCAAGAGATCAAGTCCCAGTTGGACGGTTAGACACCCTTTTCCTTCCCCACAGAACCACACAGCCTGCAGCAGGTCTTCTTTCCTGACATCGCAACACTCTAAATCCTTGGAATTCGCTGTATTTACTAACCCACTCTCAACAATGAACCTGTTATTCTGACAAGCAAGGAAGAGTAGGAGAGAAGACAGAGTCAAAGAAAAGGGGAGAATCTGTTTTGGGAGACAGAATAACATTGGCTTTGGGGGGACACTAAAGTTCATTGTAAAAGATGTCTCCCCATAATCATGGTCCTTAAGTGCAATTAAATGGTGGATAACAATAAAAGTCTCAG
The DNA here is from genome assembly GCF_028885625.2 of Pongo pygmaeus. NCBI lineage: Eukaryota > Metazoa > Chordata > Mammalia > Primates > Hominidae > Pongo > Pongo pygmaeus. The sequence continues at coordinate 24,519,974 of NC_072381.2, read as the reverse complement.
AGAGACCTGGGTGCAACACTGGCCCAGAACTTTTTTAATGTGCTACCCTCATTGAGTTAACCAACCTCTGCAGCCCTTATTTCCTCTCTTGTAAAATAGTGATAAAGATACCTAATAGAGAGTTGTGAAATTAAGTGTGGAAACATACGTACAGCACCTGCTCTAGTTCCTGGCTCACAGTGGATATTTGACAAACACCAAAATTCCTGATTATCACCTCACCCTTGAAGTTACTGGCTTCTGAACCTAGTAATTCAATAGGTCCATGTAATATTGATTCTGAGCTTCAAACATGTTACTTTGATACTAAGAAAGTAAATTCTTTACAAGAGGTGACATGGGATTTCCTTCCACTCAGAAGTATAATTTTCTTTATATTGAAATTAAGTAATAACTAATGAACTATTAATGCAGATCTATTTGAATGGCCAAAAATTGGGTGACAATGCCCAAAAGGGAAATATATGTATATATTCAATGACTGAATTGTAATGATTACAACCTAATAGAAACATATTTTCTGTGCTACTAAAGAGACATCCAAAAAGGGATATTTAAAAAACAAAATGAGGTTAATTAGAGATAAGGAAAATAGTGTGAGAATGGGGGAGATCATTTTTGGGGGAGCTACTATGTATACCAGATACCTATCAGGTTCTTTCACATGCAGTATTTTATTCAATCCACATATTAACACTGAGAAAAATATGGAATCTTCAGTTTTACAGATCAGGAAATCAAGCTTCAAAAACTTGCTAGTTCATGCATAAACCAGGATTTCAATGTAAATCACTTTGACTCGACATTTTCCTTCTCCATGTAAATGGAATTTATTTCTGAAATGAATCTTGGTTTATATTTTTCTATATATCCTTCTATAAGATAGTTTCAACACGATTCTGTTAAGATGAAATTATTCTTTCTTAAGAGTTATCCATATAATAATAATTCTGTCTAGATTTCCTAGCCCACGAAAAAACAAATAAAGGAAATAATCTTAAAATGCCTCAAATTGACAATATTTGAAAAGGAACATGTATTGTTTCTAGAATGAGGAAAAAGCAAATAAGTTTCATTACGTGAAAAGAGAACATATTTCAAACAAGTTTTAGGTCAGACACAGACATTTCTTGAGCATCAAGGTCAAAATTGTAAAATATGCTCAGCTTCTTAAGAAGTTGACAGCTGTCTCTATTTGAAGGATTAAATTTAGTCCAGCTGGAATGCATGAATAATTTCATGAGGTGCTTTCCGACTTGTGCACATGCTGTAGGACTTAGAGAGTATCTGTAAGTCCTTCAGAAGCAAGGGGCAGCCAATGTCATTTTTTTTCAGGCCACTTGCATATCAACCTCCAGGACTGGGGGTCTAGGGCTAAGAGGATTGCTTAAGATTCTGATCCCCCATAATGGGATGTCAAGAAGCTGCACTTCAGACACCAGAGAATGCACCTACATAGATATATGTATGGGTTCAACCTTAGGACTCAGAAAAGGATAGCTGTCTCGGGTCTCTTTAGAATAACCTGAATAACCTAGAATAATCCTCTGCATTGGCAGAACCTAGAAAATCATCCACATTGGGACATAAACTACTCAGAACTTCTGGTGACAAAAAGATTCAAGGGGAATTGAGTGAGGCTGGTGGGACATTGAGACTCATGCTGCGTTGGCCATTTGTTGGTTGCTTTCTAGATTACAGATTCAAGTTAAATTTAGAAAACATTTTGAGAGATTACAATGTCCCATGTACTGCTGAAACTGGCAAAACAACTAGGAGAAAGGCAAACACAAAAATGTTTAAGGGCTGGGCGCTGTGGCTCACGCCTGCAATCCCAGCACTTTGGGAGGCCAAGGCGGGTAGATCACGCAGTCAGGAGTTCAAGACCTGCCTGGCCAACATAGTGAAACCTTGTCTCTACTAAAAATACAAAAAATTAGCCGGGCATGGTGGCAGGCACCTGTAATCCCAGCTACTCAGGAGGCTGAGGCAGGAGAATCACTTGAACCCAGGAGGCAGAGTTTGCAGTGAGTGGAGATTGCGCCACTGTACTCCAGCCTGGGCGACAGTACGAGACTTGTCTCAAAAAAAAAAAAAAAAAAAAAAAAAAAGAAAAGAAAAAAAACACACAAAACAAAAACAAAGCAAACAAAAAAACATTTAAGTCTGCAGATTAAGAGAATGCGATCTGTCATATTTCATGAAGTGTGATGTGCATGGGCAGACCAACCCAATATAAGCCATAGCTCACAGAAGACATGTGGGCACAGCATCAACTTCCCAGACCCCTTTCAGGGCTACAATGAGATACTCCTTCATACTCATTAGGATGGGGTGTGATATGTATCTAATTGTAGTTTGCATTTGCATTTCTCTAATGGCTAGTGATATTAACCATCTTTTCATGTGCTTAATGGACATTTGTACATCTTTGGAGAAATGTCTATTCAAGTCCTAGACCTAATTTTTAAATTGGGTTTTAAAAACTTGTTACAGTTGAATTAAAGGAGTTTTAAAAATACCTTCTGAATGTAAATCCCTTATCAGGTGTATGATTTGCAAATATTTAATCTCACACTGTGAGTTGCCTTTTCACACTGTTGTTAGTGTCCTTTGATGCATAAAAGTTTTAAATTTTGATGAGGTCCAATTTATCTATTTTTTCTTTTGTTGCCTGTGTTTTGTTGTCATATCTATAAAATCATTGCCAAATTCAATGTCATGAAACTTTTACCCTGCATTTTCTTCCAAGCATTTTATAGTTTTAGCTCTTATATTTAGATGTTTGATCCATTTTGAATTAATTTTTGTATATGTCATAAGGTAAGCGTTCAGATTTATTTTTTTGCATGTGGATATCTGGTTTTCCCAACAGCATTTGTTGAAAAGATTTTCCTTTCCCAGTGGAATGATCTTGGCACTGTTGTTGAAAATAATTTGAGTATTAACTTTTTTAAAAACCATATTCTAAGCAGGCAACTCTGTTAAGCTCATAATAGAGTCTGCACTCTTTCTTGAAAGAAAATCTCCCCAGGCCTTTATATCCTTTATATCAAAGTATAGGTAGCTCAGCAAATATCTGTGGTCCTCCAATCATGGGTTCAGACACAATGCTGAACAGAATGGGATCATAGTGCTCAGGTTCACATCGTGAAGGGCAAGACACACACAGACATCCACACTTCAGACCTAACATACTGAGTGCAAGTTGAAGAGTTTGCACACATTCTAAGGGAAAACAGCAACACTCTACAGTGCTTATGTTGTAGAAAAGGTATTTCTCAACTGTAATTGTTAAGCACACTTAGCAAAAGCCAAAACTAAAAAGTAGGAAATTTTGAATTTTGTGTTGTCTACCATACGTGTTCTTTGTGCTCTTTTTCTTGCTAGAGAAATCTCCTTGATGCCAAGTGCCCCCATACATTAATTAATTAATTAATTAATTAATTAATTAATTTATGAGATGGAGTTTTGCTCTTGTTGCCCAGACTGGAGTGCAATGGCCTGGTCTTGGGTCATGCAACCTCCACCTCCCATGTTCAAGAGATTCTCCTGCCTCACCCTCCTGAGTAGCTGGGATTACAGGCACCTGCCACTATGCCCAGCTAATTGTTTGTATTTTTAGTAGAGACAGGGTTTCACCATGTGGGCCAGGCTGGTCTCGAACTCCTGACCTCAGGTAATTTGCCTGCTTCGGCCTCCTAAAGTGCTGGGATTACAGGCGTGAGCCACTGCGCCTGGCCTGAGCCACTGCGCCCAGCTAAATGTACCCATTTAAAGTGCACAATTCAACTGAGTGCAGTGGCTCACGCCTATAATCCCAGTACCTTGGAAGGTCCAGGTGGGAGGATTGCTTGAGCTCAGGAGTTTGAGACCAGCCTGGGCAACATTAGGAGAACCTCTTATGTCTACAAAAATTTTTTACAGTAGCTGGGTGTGGTGGCACATGCCTGTAGTCCCAGCTACCTGAGAGGCTGAAGCAGGAGGATTGCTTGAGCCCAGGAATCAGAGGTTGCAGTGAGCTATGATCTTGCCACGGCACTCCAGCCTGGGTGACAGCAAGACTCCATCTAAAAAAATAAAATAAAATAAAATAAAAATAAATAAATAAAATAAAGTACACAATCTAGTGGTTTTTAGCATATTCACAGGCTTGTGCCATCATGGCAGACAATTTTAGATCATTTTTTTCTTCCCACAATAAAACTCCATACCCATTAGCCGGGCATGGTGGTACCTGCCTGTAATGTCAGCTACTAGGGAGGCTAAGGCAGGACAACTGCTTGAACCTGGGAGACGGAGGTTGCAGTGAGCTGAGATTGTGCCACTGCACTCCCAGCCTGGGTGACAGAGCAAGACTCCATCTCAAAAAAAAAAAAAACAAAACCATCCATGTCCATTAGCAGTTATTCCCTATCTCCTCCTAACCTCCCTAGCTCTAGGCAACCACTAGTGTAGTTTCTCTATCTTTATGGGCTTGCCTATTTGGGACATTTCATATACATGGAATCATGTAACAGGTGGTCTTCTGGCTGGCTTCTTTCCCATAGCGTAATGTTTTTAGGATTACTCCATGTTGTAGCATGTATTAGTATGATTGTTTAGATAGATCACATTGTGTGTATTAGCTCAACAGTTGATGGACATTTGGGTTGTTTCTACTTTTTGGCAACTATTAATAGTGATGCTGTAAACATTCATGTATGAGTTTTTGTGTGGATTCCATTTGCATTTAAAAAGAAGATGCTTACAGAGGAAGTTCTTTAATTCAAATGACACGTATTTCCAGGAGTACAACTTCAACAATATGAAAAAGATTGGGAAATACATCTTAGTGATATTCCAGCCTCCACAAATCATTCTATAAATGACAACCTTTTAAGCCTGCAACCTTCTGTTTTGTACTTCTTCCAACATCCATCATTCATTTTGCAGATATTATGACTATGTGCCAAACACTGTTGGAAGTAGAGTTACAATGGTGAGTGAGCAGGGTAGACATGGTTCATTCACAGAGCTGAGAGGCACCAAGAAGACTGTTAGGTGAGCAAATACAGTAAGAATTTATAAACACTACTGTAAGGGACTTAGATGTAAGGATTTATAAGTCCTTATTATAAGGACTTAGATGGTAATTAGAAGAAAGCTGAAGGCATAGTTGTGATAGGAAAAGGAAAATGTCAATTCAAGTAAGTTCGTTCGTTCGTTTGTTCCTTCCTTCCTTCCTTCATCTTTTTTTCTTTTCTAAGACACAGGGTCTCACTATGTTGCCCAGGTTAGATCTGAACTCTTGGGCTTAAGCGATCCTCCTGCCTTGGACTCCCAAGTAGCTGGAACTATAGGCGTGCTCCACCATGCCCAACTCCTAGTGAAAACTTTCTTGCAATAGACTAAGTCGTCCAAAACAAATACTAATCTTGATGCATAGTTGAAAGAGACAAAAGGGCTCATCTTCATTTTCTACTTTCAGTCCAAACTCAAATATTTTATAAACGTATAACATGTATTTATTCTCCAGCCACGATTGCTCATAATTTTAAAGATCTCTTAGAAGGAGACACATACCCTCCCCCACTAACTTATCTCCATGTTTAGTAATAGTCATACTATCTTCTTTTAAATCTATTCCAAATTGATGTAGGGCAAATCCTTCATTCAGTTAAGAATTTGCCCTCTTAGTTGGTCAGCAAAAGAAATATAGAACAGCTGACATCCATGTGCTTTTAGGAGTTCTTTGCATACTTAACATTAATAACTTATCTCTCAACATTTTTCCACACTGAATTCAAGTTTTGTTTGGCCTGGAAGCCTTATTTTCCCCAACCTTTTAACCATCTTTATGGTTTTTTCAATGTCTCTAATCACTTTTTTACTTGTAGAGATCAGACCAGATCCCTGCTCCACTAAGCCTAAGACCCTGAGCTTAAAACAACGTGCTTTGTTACTTGACCTTGTAGGCCGGCCTATTGATTTTTAGCTTTATACCTACGAGATCTTCTCCTAACTCTCCTTAGAGGGCAGTTGGTCAAGAAAGAACCAACTTACAGGGCTAAGAAAGAAACCATTTTATACTGCTTTTAGCTCACTACCTGAGTGATGGAATCTCATACCCAAACCTAGGCATCATGCAATATGCCCAGGCAACAAACCTGCACACATACCCACTGAATCCCAAATAAAAATGGAAATTATGAAAAAGATAACGCTTTGGGGAATTAATACCACTCCCAGATAAACTCAGCATGTAGGCCTTCTAGGCATCCATTCATCATCATAATCCTTACCCATAAAACAGTAAGTACCCTGTGGTGGCTCACGCCTGTAATCCCAGCACTTTGGGAGGCTGAGGTGGGCAGATCACTTGAGGTCAGGAGTTCAAGATCAGCCTGTCCAATATGGCAAGACCCTGTTTTTACTAAAAATACAAAAATTAGCCGGGTGTGGTGGTGGGTGCTTGTAATCCCAGCTACTAGGGAGGAGGCTGAGGCAGGAGAATTGCTTGAACCTGCGAGGCGGAGGTTGCAGTGAGCCGAGATCACACCACCCTACTCCAGCCTGGGCGACAGAGCAAGACTTAGTCTCAAAAAATAACACACACACACAAAACACTACATACTCTGCCCTGCCCTTCTGCCTGTCACGTGACCTTCTACTACATTATTTCTGACCGTGCCTCCAAATAATCATAATCATTTTAACCTCTGATCCTAAATTCCTCCTTCCCTCCTACCACTGCCACCAACCTGGCCATTTTCTGTGTTTCCTGCCATCTTGCAGGTTATGGAACATTTTGAATGAGCACTGGATCTATTACTTATCACTTTAGAACATTTCTTAATATGACCCTTTTTACCTAGTCTACTACGACCATTTAATTCCTAATTAAACACACTTTACATGTGGCTCCAGTGAGGTAGCCCCTCCAAGAGCTGTATAGCAAAAAGTAATCATTTCTTTCTGGTCCCACAGGTGTGACTTATGGATATGCATTAGTAGCTCTCCTAAAATCAATCTAGGTTACATCTTTCACTTTTCCTCCATCTACTCTGTCACTGAGAGAGGATGCATTAGTCTGGCAGGAGTTGCTTTTTTTAAAACCACATTGCTAATACCTGCTACCTTCTAGCTTACAAGCCATTTCCAAATTGATGTTGCGATGACACCTGCTACCCCAACGCATCCCAAATTTTCTTCCAGGTCATAAAAGCTTTCAGATTTGTCATTTCAAGGCCATTCTTCACTCCCTGTTACATACAAATGACATCTCGCACCTTTTCTCATTCTATATTCTCTCTACACTGGGTGTTCCATGAGGCAATCATTCTAAAGAAATATTTCAGTACCCCTAATAGGCAGGACATGGGTGTCTACAGATTTTAATATAGTCTGCTATAACGGCCTTTTGTCAGCTCTTCTCATCATTTTTCTTACTCTCCCAACTTCCAGTAAATACTACCAGACTCTTGAAACAAAGAAGTTTTGCTTTGCATGGAAAAGAAAACAGACAACCTGACTACTGATATCACGCACCATGACTCGCACCTGTAATCCTAGCACTTTGGGAGGCTGAGGCAGGTGGATCACCTGAGGTTAGGAGTGCAACACCAGCCTGGCCAACATGGTGAAATCTTGTCTCTACTAAAAATGCAAAACATCAGCTGGGCATGGTGGCACGCGCCTGTAATCCCAGCTACTCAGGAGGCTGAGGCAGGAGAATCGCTTGAACCCGGGAGGCAGAGGTTACAGTGAGCTGAGATCACGCCGTTGCACTACAGCCTGGGCAACAAGAGCAAAACTCCCTCTCCAAATAAATAAATAAAACCAACTCCCTCCTCTACCTAATAGAAACGACATTTCCCTGTCCTGTTCTTTCAGATGTATTCAAAGAATGTTTCCCTTGAGGTGTTTTGAAAGTTGCTTCTCATTTCCTGCCTGAGCTTTCCTGGCTTGAAGCTGCTGCTTCTCCTCCTTGGCCCTCTGCCATGCTCTTCGCTTCATTGCAGCATTCTTATTGGCCACCCAGCTATCCAAGCCACGCTTTGCTCATCCTGATAGGTTTTCTCCTACCTTCTCTACCTCATGGCTTCGTTAACTGGAATTTCATCAAGGCATAATTACTACTGCTAGATTCTTGTGACTTCGTCTATTTAATCTCTGCATTGATAGCTGCTTCCTCTTCAACACCTGAAATCTGCTTTCATACATTCAACTTCATTAATGCTGCTGCTTTTTAGCCTTCGAAGATTCTAAGGCATCCTAACATCTTTCATGATCAAATGCTTATCCAACTCCTGCGTTTGCAATATTTAATTTTGGAGAGGGCAATCAGTCTAGTTGATTCTTCTGCTTCCTTCTTTAAAATGTCCTCACTGGCCAGGCACGGTGGCTCATGCCTGTAATCTTAGTACTTAGGGAGGCTGAGGTGGGAGCACTGCTGGAGGCCAGGAGTTCAAGTCCAGCCTAGGCAACACAGGGAGACCCTGTCTCAACAAAAAATAAAAAATTAGCCAGGAGCGATGGTGCTCGGCCTGGGAGGCCGAGGTGGGAGGATTACTTGAGTTTGGGAGTTCAAGGCTGCAGTGAGCTGTGACCATGCCAAAGCACTCCAGCCTGGGCAACACAGTGAGACCCTGTCTCAAAAAATAAAAATAAAAAATATATATAAAATAAAAATAAAATGTCCTGGCTGGGCGCAGTGGCTCACACATATAATCCTAGCACTTTAGGAGGCCAAGGTGGGCAGATGGCTTGAGCCCAAGAGTTCAAGAACAGCCTGAGCAACATGGAAAAACTCATCTCTACAAAAAATTAAAAAATTAGCCTGGTGTGGTGGCATGCACCTGTAGTCCCAGCTACTCGGGGGCTGAGGTGGGAGGATTGCTTGAGCTTGGTAGGAAGAGGTTACAGTGAGCCATGATCACACCACTGTGCTGTAGCCTGGGTGACAGAGCCAGACCCTGTCTCAAAAACAAAAAATGCCCCTATTGTTTCTCTATGAATTTATTTGATTCTATAAGGCAGAAGAGGGCAGCAAGACCCCTGATACCTCCAAGGTCTATGGCTTAGTTAGATGTTCTGGAAGCCTATGTATGGATTCTCTGGAATGACAGATCTATATCAAAAGTGCTTGCAAAGGTTCCTTTTGCTCTAAAATTTTGCTTCCAAAACTTACAAACTTTCTGTCTAATGATCTCCTTTTATGTCCTCTTAAATGGCAAATAAACAAACAAAAAATGTCCAAAGGGTAACATAGCCTTGCTTTTCAAGTTTCTACCTATTCTTTTTTTTTTTTTTTTTTTTTTTTTTTGAGATGTAGTTTCACTCTAGTTACCTAGGCTGGAGTGCAGTGGTGCGATCTTGACTCACTGCAACCTCTGCCTCCTGGGTTCAGGTGATTTTCCTGCCTCAGCCTTCCGAGTAGCTGGGATTACAGGTGCATGCCACCATGCCTGGCTAATTTTTGTATTTTTAGTAGAGACAGGATTTCACCATGTTGGCCAGGCTGGTCTCCAACTCCTGACCTCAGGTGATCAACCCACCTCGGCCTCCCAAAGTGCTGGGATTACAGGTGTGAGCCACCACGCCCAGCCGTTTCTGCTTATTCTTAAGCAACCCACACTTTTGAATCCTTAGGTAAATTATGCATTAGACAAGTTAAGCAACTTCTAAGAACAGAGATTTTCTTGCCTCCATTTTCCATAACTTCCTATATTTTAGGCAACCCTATAAGACAGCGCTGGCTTTGTGTATATTCCTAGCCTCTTTCCATTATGATTTCTTTGCTAATGGCCACTTCTCCAAACCTGCTCAAGTTCCCAATGGCAGTCTACAAAGAATCAACGATAACTACTCCTTATTGAGTGCCGACACTAGGAGGCAGCTAGGCACAGTGCTAAGTACATTACACGATCATATTTAAATGTGAGTAAACCTGGTAAGATGGGTATTTTCATTCCTATCTAACACATAAGAACATCTAGGTTCAGAGTAGTTAAATAACTTCTGATTTACTAAATGCAGGGCTATTCATGCTCAACTTCCCATTGACATACTCCATGAGAGGGTACACTGCCCCTTTAGGTCTGTAAAGGGTGGATCATGCAATGAGTGGTGCACTTATATTTGAAGACAATTTATTTTTCTCCTTTGGCTCTGAAGAAAGGGGAATTTATAATGGTTTTACTATAGAAAAGATTTTGTATTAATTAAGTATAAGCAAATAAATCTTATTTTCCACTGAGCAGCAAGTATATTGTATATATTTACACTATGTATAATATAGTATACATATTTATACTTCTGTTTAAAAAATATATTTATAAACTTATTTATATTTGTACTATTTATATACTATGTACATAAATAGCATATATTTATACTATTTATACACTAGGTACACTATATACTATGTATATATACCATTTATGTACTATGTATAAATATAAACTATGTATATATTTATTGTATATATATATACTCTGTAGTATAATTATATACTAATTACATAGTATATATTTATACTATTTATATACTATATATTTATACTATTTATATACTATGTATATAGTATATGCCATGTGCTACTTATATACTATGTATATAAACAGAATATGTTTATACTATGCAATATACTACAAATGTAATATGGTATTAATCGTAAAATGCTACTAGCGAACCCTATAAAGTTATGTCATCAGTTATGAAAACTGGGAAGACACATGCTGAAGGACAGTGATTCCATATCATGTTTTGCAAATTCACTTTATAAAGCTGGGATTCCAGCAGAATGGTAGTATGTATGGTGTTCAGCTCAGTGCATAGAATCAAGCTAAGACAAGCTATAAACAGAAAAGTAAATGTATCTCAAAAAGTATGAGATAAAATTTATATTAATTATGTTGTTTGTGAGGATATTTTGTGGTTATAAAAAGGAGAGGAGGAAAGAACCCAGTCCTGAACATTTGAAAACAATATATCAATTACTCATTTATTCCTAGTAAATAAAAAATAAATACATCATCATCTCTGTTAATAAAGTTGTTTTTAAACTGACTCACTTGTCCCATAGAGCTGATGTTTATGGTTTCTTTTGAAAAAATACATAAAAACTGATTGCTCCAGTCTTAAAACTTGAGATGGTTACGTTTGTCTTATCTGAGTTCTTTTCTCAGGAAACCATCAGGCCTCCCAGTCAGCATCAAGAAGCTGAAACTCACCAGATCACTGCATCTAAACAATGAGATGTCAGACCCCTTACCCATGATGATGCCTCATTGACCCCCTGCTTCCTGTTGACCAACTCCCCTCCCTTGCCTCTCCCTAATTCCTGTTTTCTCACACATAGTTACATTTCTTCCCTGCTACATAACCCCCTAATTTTAGTCAGACAGGGAGATGAATTTGAGACTGATCTCCCATTTCCTTGGCTGCAGCACCCGAATAAAGCCCTCTTCCCTGGCAATACTTGTTGTCTCAGTGATTGGCTTTCTGTTAGGTGGGCAGCAGGACCTAGACCAAGCCCCTGGTGTTTCATAACAGTTTCACTGCTGAGTAGTTCAGTCTGGGTCCCAATCGGGGAGTTACAAAGTCAGACACAGAGATGACACGAACATTTAGCCTCTGGGATAGGGTGCAGCATGACTACATGTAGGAGGTGGAGAACATCAGACCCAGAATCCTGGGCCTGGAGAAAATGGGGTAATGATGATGCTCTCTAGAATTAGAGTTTGAATCTTGGCTCTGCCATTTGTTAGCAGTGATCACAGGCAGGCTACTTAAATCCTCTGTGCCTCCATTTTCTTGTCAGTAAAATGGAAATAAAAATAAAACTAGTAGCTCACACCTCTAATCCCAGCACTTTGGGAGGCCAAGGTGAGAGGATCCCTTGAGTCCAGAAGTTTGAGACCAGCCGGGGCAACATAAGGAGACCCCATCTCTACAAAAATACAAAAGTTAGCCAGGCATGGTGGTGTGCACCTACTTGGGAGGCTAAGGTGGGAGGATCGCTTCAACCTAGGAGTTTGAGGCTATAGTGAGCTATGATTGTTCCACTGCACTCTAGCCTGGGCAACAGAACAAGACCCTGTCTCAAAAACAAACAAACCAAAAAACTACATATCTCAAAGAGTATTGAAGAGACATTAATACATGTCAGGCACATAGGACTCAATGAGAAATTCCCTTAAATTTACACTTATAGGGGACTTTACATCAATTCATAAAACAGCAAAAACACATTAAAGTCAAATAGGTAGCCATGTTTTAGGAGACATTCTTAAACATTTCACTTAGATAACATAATTGGGCTGGGTATCATAGTGATGGTAGCCCACTGAACTTATATTTCTGAAACAACTGTATTTGGCATCTTACCTTGTGAAGGCAGTGCTCATGAAATGGCTTTCCAAAACACTGACCATACCCAAACTTGTTCTTAACAAAGGATAAGCACTACCAATTTAGAAGACTGCAGCAAGCTTGCATCCATTCTAATATAAATCTAATGAGTTTGCACTTTACATCTTATCTTTCAGACAACAAATCAAACTCAAATATTTTATGCTGTGTTTTGAAAACACTAAGAAGCAATAATTAAACAAAAGGAAAACCAAAAGTTATGCATAACAAAAAGGTATGCATAAAACACTCTCAATGTAGACAACAATTTACCACCTCTCTCTGCTTAAATTATTAAGCATCATTTACAAATCATAAGTTATTTCATATCATTCTCTTCCCTAATTATCATTAAAATGCCATCCTATTTCCAGTTGTACCTTTCCTATATGTAACGGATTTGAGGGTCAGTATTAATCTATATAATTATGAAAGTATCCAAAAGCAATTGAAGTTCCATTTTTCACTGGAAAAACAAGAATGCCACAAACCTTTTGTGGACAGCCCAGTTGAGAAAATAAAAGAAAAAAATAAGAACAGAAAACTCCATTTTATTTTTCAGATAACATATGACTGACATATTGAAAAGCATGACATTTAATAACAGCAGTATTCACATCTATTTGTTTTGGATAACCATGCCTTTCACACCTTTAGATTCAAGAAATGTTAAAGCATACTGGAAAAAAATGAATTATATAACTACAACAGCTATTTTATAAAAGCGCTTTTGTCATTTATTCTCCAACTAGGCTACCACAAATATTTATGTTTCATGAGCTAAACCAAAGTATTTTGCCATCGACTTTAAAAAAAATAGCAAGTTTTTTTCATTCTTCCAGGGTGAGGGGAACAAGGAAGCAAATGGAAGTTTTATGATTTAAGTCTTTTTTTTCTACAAGGTGTTAATATCAACATCTTGCGTGAAATGAACAATTCTAGGAGAGACGATGATTAAAATGGTAGCCTATGGGAACTTTTACAACTTATCTAACAGTTTCAATAGAGGTACTGTAGTAATAATGAATGAGCTTGATGAAAAACACAACAAAGTAAAAACTGGAAATGAAGTAAAGTTCTTTTACTTTCCCAAATATGCAAGGCCTTTATAGTGTTGCTTGCTTTTAGACGGTCCTGGAGCGATGGAAACATCACTCCAACTAGGACTTAGTGGGGCAGGTCCTGTTAACTGGTATACCTAAAACTTATGACCGTTGCTGGGGCTCACTTCAGTGTTACTCACAGCATTATAAATGTTAAAATAATGTAACTCTCTAAATTATCTAATTTTCCTTACAAAGTCATTGAAGTGTTCATTTAGAGAGAGGAGCTTCCTGCTGAATTCTGAAATTGAACTTAGGAGAGAAAATGGCAAACTATTTCTTTATTTTCTTCCCCTTATTGCCCCTCTGAAATGTATGTACATTTCATACATGTCCATACAGATCCACATGCAAAGCCAAACTTCCACCCCATTACATACCATTCTGTTTTTCCACACTCTGCATTAAGAGCATAATTTTCTCTAATCTTATAGCCAGACCAGACAAATCGGTGAATTATAGGATCAACCGGCCACTTGTAATTAGTCATGTCTGAGAGGTTTAAGACAATCTATTCAGAAGGTGGTGCAAAAGGCAGTTGAAGAGGTGCTGGTGGCAGAGCTGCCTTAACTATCTGAGACCTTGCTTGCAAGCTCTGTACTCTCTCTGGACCTCATCTGTGAGTTGAAGGGCTGGAACCAAGATGACCTTCTCACTCTTATTCTTAGGTGCCCGCTCAGGGGCCATACACACCCTTCTTTCTCATTTCATCTTGCTTCCACAATTCCCCCTAATAATTCTGAATTTATCCATAATGCCAGGAACTGATGCCTGCAGAGCACTGAACTGCTGCAGCCTGCTTGAGTTTCCCTCCTTGAAATCAAAGAGCTGAGTTCCATACCTGAAAGGTAGAAGAAAATGCTCAGTATAAACCACTACCGTCAAAGAACTTGCAAATCACTGTCCCACACTTTTGTAACAAGGACATGTTGAAGGAACGAAGACAAGTCAGAAACCCGAGTTTTTGTGTAAATATAGTGCTTGTTTCTAGGTGGCTATGGATTGTTCTTTGAGAAGTAGAAGTGAGAGTTTCTAGGATTATTTCAAGCAGAGAAGGTGGCAACTGACCGGCACTTTGAGAGTCATCTGCTTACACTTTTTTTTCAACTCCTTTTTTAACTCAAGCTCTTCACTGCCAGTATCTAAGGGGTCAAGTTCATGGGCAACCCGAGAAGGCCAGGCTTTTCTAAACAGTCAGTCGCTGAATAGGGGCAAGTTTGAGCATTGTTAGGGAAACATGATAACCTCAGGCTCCTATCCAAGAAATCAGCACAACGGCAGTACAAGTTTGCAAGACTTGACAAGACCAGCCCACAGACAAGTATTAACATCACCTTTTTTAAACAAAACAAAACAGGGTCTAAGAGATAATACAAAGATTCCTGAAAAAGCAGGACTATAAAATAACTAATAAGCCATAGTCTAAGGGGAAAAATCCAAGAGTCCTTACTAATACTCTCACCCTGGGTCAATTTATCCGTAGTTTCTTTGTTGCTGTGGGGTTTTGTTTGTTTGTTTGTTTTGAGATGAAGTCTTGCTCTGTTGCCCAGGCTGGAGTGCAGTGACAGGATCTTGGCTCACTGCAACCTCTGCCTCCTGGGTTCAAGCAATTCTCCTGCCTTAGCCTCCCCAGTAGCTAGGATTACAGGAACATGCCACCATGCCTGGCTAATTTCTGTATTTTTAGTGGAGACAGGGTTTCACCATGTTGGACAGGCTGGTCTTGAACTCCTGACCTCAAGTGATCCACCCACTTTGGCCTCCCAAAGTGCTGGGATTACAGGCGTGAGCCACGGTGCCCGGCCTGTTGCTGTTGTTTTTTGAGACAGGGTCTCACTCTGTTGTCCAGGCTGGAGTGTGGTGGTGTGATCAGGGCTTAATGCAGCCTTTACCTCCTGGGCTCAAGCAATCGTCCTGTCTCAGCCTCCGTGGTAGCTGGGACTACAGGCACATGCTACCATGTTTAGCTAATTTATATATTTTTTTGTAGAGATGAGGTCTTGCTATGCTGCCCAGGCTGGTCTCAAACTCATGGCCTCAAGCAGTCTTCCCACCTTGACCTCCCAAAGTGCTGGGATTACAGGTGTACTTACAGTGGTTCCCTAGCCTAAGATCTTATGTTTAACTTTATAACATTTTATTCTACTTATTATTCTTCCTTTGATTTTTAGAAACATACCATCATTAATTAACTAGGGCACATTAACTCTTAGGTACTAAGAAGAAATACGAAAAAAAACACCCTAAGTTAGTCAAACACACACATACACACACACACACACACACACATACACACACACATACACACACATATGAAAAGAAAACATGGGCACTATCTTCAAATTCCATTTAATCTAGGGCAGTCTCATTGCTACACAAATTTTTCTTCCAGTGAAAAAGATTCAATCAATATCTTTTTCCTTCCTACCCAGCTGGTTTTTATAATGACATTACAAAGCAGATGGAATACTAGTAATCAGAAGCCAGAGGCCGATTAGGCTGTTTGCAAACTGCACTTCACAAATAAAGAACTATTACTGAGAAGTAAAGGTCACTCAAAATGAATTGTATTCAATAAAGAGCATGAGTAGGGACACCAGGCCTTGCTACTGATCCTAGAAAATTCTCTGGAAAAGCAGAATGGATCCCTGTCAGGGATGCCTCATGGCATGGGAGGACTTACTCAAATGAACTGTGGTTTGCCTGATTTGGTTAGCCACTGACACACGCAAAAATCTCTCTGTACATACGTATAAATTAAATAGATGCGTAGGTCACGCCATTAATCCAGTGTTTAACAACATACTCCTGGGCCAGGACAAGTCCAGGCCCTTGAAGAAACAAAAGGGCTGAAGCCAGGTACACAAATAAAAAGAACACTGAGAGGTTGAGGTTACAGAATCACTTGAGGCCAGGAGTTCAAGACCATCCTGGGCAACACAGCAAGACTCATCTCTACAAAAACATTTTTTTTTTTTTAATTAGCTGGGTATGGTGGTTCATGCCTATAGTCCCAGCTACTCAGGAAGCTGAAGTGGGAAGATTGCTGAGCCCAGGAACTTGAGGCTGCAGTGAGCTACGAGTGTGCCACTGCACTCTAGCCTGATCAGTAGAGTGAGACTTTGTCAAAAAAAAAAAAAAACTGAAAATGAAAAATAAAAAGAAATGATCACTTGTAAATTACATTATCCAATCACTCTATCAAACTTCTAAAGAAGTTGTTTTATTCAATCACACGTTGCCAAGATGACAGGTAGTGTGGTCCATTCACTCTGCACCTCCCTCCGTCCTATTTCATTTCAGTCTTAGCAGATGGGTGTCCACAATCTTCAGGATTCAGATGAGCAGCCGTGCAAGGTGAGACGCAGAACAGAGGTGGGGCTTCTTAGAGGCACGAAAGACGTCCACCCACTCTGGGTGGTTTGAAGGACTGGCTCAAATGGAATTTATTTTTTAAAATAGTTTTTAATTTTTATGGGTACACAGTAGGTGTATATGTTTCAAATGTAATTTAAAGACCTCTCTGGCTCATGTGCACAACCATTTACAGTGTCTGGTATTTCCATCACTGAAACAATTCCTTAGCCAAGTTCATGTACAGGGTCTTTTTCCTTGCGGATGCTTCCCTGCTCCTCCCAACACTACTCTCTGTTTCCCAGTGCCCAGTTCTCCCGCCCTGACACATTGGTTACACCACTTGTGTTTAACTACTTCAGAGATTACCCCACACCTTAGACCAGAATTGCTGCTGCCCGGGCCGCTGCTGCTGACTAACAGGAACTGAATTTCTATGGTGGAGCCCACTCCTGTGTAGATTTGCTTTTTTTAAAATAAACTTCAGGCCAGACATAGTGGCTCACACCTGTAGTCCCAGCACTTTGGGAGGCTGAGGCAGGTGGATCACTAGAGGTCAGGAATTCGAGACCAGCCTGGCCAACATGGTAAAACACCATCTCTGCCAAATAATAATAATAATAATAATAATAATAATAATAATAATGATAATAATAATAATAATAATAATGTCAGGTGTGATAGCATGCACCTGTGATCCCAGCTACTCAGGAGGCTGAGGTGGGAGAATCGCATGAACCTGGGAGGTGGAGATTGCAGTGAGCCGAGATTGGGCCACTGCACTCCAGCCTGGCGACAGAGCGAGACCCTGTCTCAAAAAATAAAATAAAATAAAATAAAATAAAATGTCACTAAAATACACCATAAAATGTAACAGCCTAGCCATCTTTGAGTGTCCGGTTCAGTGGCACTAAGTATTTTCATGTTGTTGTGCAGTCATCACCACCACCCGTCTCCAGAACACTTTTCATCTTGCAAAACTGAAACTGCATACCCAGTGAACAGTAAATCCCCATCTCCCCTCTCTCAGCTCCTGGCAATCACCATTCTACTTTCTGTCTCTGAATTTGACTACCCTAAGTACTTCATACAGGTGGAATCCTATACTATTTGTCTTTTTGGAGACTGGCTTAGTTCACTGAGCATAATGTCCTCAAGGTTCATCCATTTTGTAGCATGTGTCAGAATTTCCTTCACATTTTATCCATTCTTCCTGGGTTGTGTCCATCCTTTGGCTCCTTTTTTTTTTTTTTTTGAGATGAAGCCTTGCTCTCTGTTGCCCAGGTTGGAGTGCAGTGGCGCGATCTTGGCTCACTACAACCTCTGCCTCCTGGGTTCAAGCGATTCTCCTGCCTCCTGAGTAGCTGGGATTACAGGCATGTACCACTATGCCCAGTTAATTTTTGTATTTTTAGTAGAGATGGGGTTTCAGTATGTTGGTCAGGCTGGTCTCGAACTCTTGACCTCAAGTGATCCATTCTGCCCACCTTGGCCTCCCATAGTGCTGGGATTACAGGCGTGAGCCACTGTGCCCAGCCTATCCCTTGGCTATTGTGAATAATGCTGCTATGAAAGTGGATGTACAAATATCTCAAGTTCCTGCTTTCAATTCTTTTGGGTACAGAGATGTGAAATTGCAGGCTTATATGACAATTCTATTTTTATTTTTTTCTGAGGAACCACCCCACTGTTTTCCATGGCAGCTGCCCCCTTTCTCTGTAGGTTTTTTTTTTTTTTTTTTTCTTTTTGAGACGGAGTCTCGCTCTGTTGCCCAGGCTGGAGTGCAGTGGTGTGATCTCGGCTCACTGCAAGCTCCACCTCCTAGGTTCACACCATTCTCCTGCCTCAGCTTCCCAAGTAGCTGGGACTACAGGCGCCACCACACCTGGCTAATTTTGTTTTTGTATTTTTAGTAGAGACAGGGTTTCACTGTGTTAGCCAGGATGGTCTCGATCTCCTGACCTCATGATCCGCCCACCTCGGCCTCCCAAAGTGCTGGGATTACAGGTGTGAGCCACTGAGCCTGACCTCTCTGTAGCTTTTAAGATGTTCTTAGGTGAATGATGAGAACGAAAAAAAGGAGAATTTTCCGTCTTCCTGCCATGAAATCAATTAATGGCAATTGCTACTGAAAGCTGTTCTGTTTTTAAACGTAAAAATGATAGTATTTTCTCAGCCAACAGGAAGTGCTGATTATTCTGATAAATGGATAGGTGCTGTGGTGCTATGAACACTGCCCCAAGGCAATATTTATAGTTTAATAGGTGCCTCCTGAAGATAAATAATACTCTAACCAAAAAGGAATAGAAAGTGCAAACCAGGATTAGGAGAAATTTAAATGAACTTTATGCTTTTGAGTCACACTTTAAAAACAGCACTCCCAGCCCAAGATCTAAATTCTTAATTGTTCACAACAGACTGCGGAGAAAGTAATCAGCATCAAGCACACAAGTTATATTTGTGATTAGCCATTCTATGTCTGATTTGTGGCTTTTGGGTGGATGGGTACCAATTTATTTTTCCTCTACAGATCTCCATGCATGAAGTGTAATTAGAAATTTGTTTGCATTTTCTGTGGTGTGAAATTAAAAATATAACCTTCTTGGAGTCTTGGAATAGGATTCTTTCCTTGTCCTTTATTTTTTCTTCAAAATAAAAATTTAACAGATGCCAAATAGCATTTCATATCATACATGTAATTCCACTGATTCCATCCACTTTTACCTAATGAAACAACTAGTTACGAGATGATGGTAATTGCAAAAAAAAAACTGGGAGTTTTATATGCTAATTATGCCACCTTTGGGTTTTGTCACAGTATTGTATCATTCATGCGGGTTTTAGTTATCTCATGGAAACATTTTCCCGAATGTAGGGTTAACAAAGCTAGATATACGAACTTTCTTGCAGGTAAATTAATTCCAATAAATGTCAAGAGGCTTAAAGTGCTTTGGCAAAGACTTGTGGATTTAATGCTGGCTTGTTAAAACTATGGCTCTGAATTCAAGCAGGGCCACACACCACCAGTGAAAGCTCCTTTCAAGGGCTAGTTGTTGGGGTCTTACATAAATGCGTTGCTAAGGTGCACCCCTGGGGTGGTCTTCAAGGCTTGAGCCAGTGTGCAATTCTCACACTATCCACCAGGGTGCGCTCTAGCCCCCGGGCCTCTTCTACCTCTTGCTCTACGTGCACGTGGCCTTGGCCTCTCCTAACTCCCCCAACCATGCAAGCTGTATAGATTATTTTTCTGACTTCTCGCCTATGCCAATTTCATTTCTTAGGTGTAATCATATTTTCCTTGCTGTTCACAGACAGTACATCAATTTTTCCCTGTGTCTCTAGTCTCCCTTTAGAATCTCCTTTCCAAAGCCATCCCCTGCCATTTTTTGTTTTGTTTTGTTTTGTTTTGTTTTTGTTTTTTTGAGACAGCATCTCGCTCTGTCACCCAGGCTGGAGTGCAGTGGCATGATTTCAGCTCACTGCAACCTCTACCTCCTGGATTCAAGGGATTCTCGTGCCTCAGCCTCCCGAGTAGCTGGGATTAGACATGCACCACCACGCCCAGCTAATTTTCGTATTTTTAGTAGAGATGGTGTTTCACCATGTTGGCCACACTGGTCTCGAACTCCTGACCTCAGGTGATCTGCCCGCCTCGGCCTCCCAAAGTGTTGGGATTACAGGTGTGAGCTACCACGCCCGGCCCCAAAGCGCTTCTTCAGCTGTCACTCCTAGATGTTCTCTGTGAAGCTCTTCTCTGCTGTCTCCACCTCCTGTACCCTCCGCCTGAGCTCATCTACTCCTATGACTACTGCCGCCACTCTACCTGCAGCTCCCAAACTGCGCACCCAGGTGTCCTGGATGGGATGCCACAGCGAAGTCACAGAGGCACTGAGGGATATTTTAACTTTTTGAGGGAAACACAGCAATACTTGTTACACACTGGGCTAATGATTCGCTTCAGGTAGTTCACAGTTTCAACATTAGATCATCTGCATTCTTCTTGATGATGTCATTTTTGCAACATGAGGTTTTCAGAGGTTGCTGGGATTAAAATGCAAGTACTGTAGAAAAATCAAAGAGGAATAGGAAATGGTGTCCAATCTGATTCCAAGGTCTGGGGAGTTGTGCGGTGCCCAACAGGTGCACACATCCCACTGGTAAGTGTAGAAGGTGGAGTTCTGCAGATAAGAGAGGGGGAGGTGTGTGTATACGTGTGTATTCGAGAGAAAACCAGAAAGAGAGAGAGTGATGATTTTAAGGAACTGGCTGACATGATTGTGGGGGATGGCAAATCCACAATCTGCTGGGAAGGTCAGCAGGATGGAGACCTAAGGCAGAGTTGATGCTACAACTCAAGTTCAAGGACAGTCTAGAGGCAGAATTCCCTCCTCCTCACAGAAACCTCAGCCTGTTTCAGCCTGTTTTCTCTTGTGGCCTTCACCTCATTGAATGAGGCCTTCTGCAGTATGGAAGATAATCTGCTTTACTCAAAGTCAATCAGTCTGTCTGTCAGTCTATCTATCTATCTATCTATCTATCTATCTATCTATCTATCTATCTATTCATCTATCTATACATGCATCTATCCATCTATCTATCCATGTATCTATCATCTACCTACCTACCTACCTCTCTAATCTAATCTATCTCTATCTGATTATCTATCTAATTATTTAGAGACAGGTTCTGCTATATTGCCCAGGGTGGTCTCAAACTCCTAGCCTCAAGTGATCCTCCTGCCTCCGCCTCCCAAAGTGCTGGGATTGCAGGCATGAGCCACTGCACCCAGCTAAAGTTTACCTATTTAAATGTTAATCTCATCTAAAAAACAAACCTTCACAGCAATACCCAGTCGGGGGTTTGACCAAATATCTAGGCCCCATGTCCTACCCAAGTTGATGCATAAAACCAGCCATCACCTAAAAATGAAAAAATATATCTTTTCTTTTGAGTTGATGTGATTCTATTTTCAATTGGCCACTAAATTGTTAGGTCATAAATAATTACTAAGTTGTTTGGGCTGTACTACTTAATAAATGGAGCTGTTAGCTGTTTCTTTTGGTCTACAGGAATGCCACGAACAGAGAAAGCCTAAGAACTTTTAACCTGTACACTGATGGCTGCAGCCCAGATTGTATTCTGGAGTTCCAGACATGCATATTCTACATGCATGCCAATATACATGTATATTCTAAATAAAAGAATTCACAGTTTCCCTACCTCAGAGGTTCCACACTACATTTCTTAGATCTTCCACCAAACCTATTATCAACTTGATTTCCAGCAATGTATATTCCTCGTCATCCCTTGTCCTCATTACCAACCCCATTGTGACACTCCCTTGAAGTTCTGGGTAATGGCTTTCACCTGTGTCATATTTGGCCATAAAAATAAAATTAAGCTGGGTGTGGTGATGCACACCTGCAGTCCCAGATACTCAGGAGGCTGAGGTGGGGGGGGATCGCTTGAGTCCGGGAATTTGAGACCAGCCTGGGCAGCATAGCAGGACTCTGGCTGAAAAATAAATAAATAAATAAAAAGCAACAAAATCAAATTAAATGTGGACAAAAGACCCTTGTCACAAATGATGGGTTTATTTATGTATAAGCACTAGATATTAGGTATATATTGAACATAATATAATCAATCATTTCTGCTCTCATATACAGTTTTGGACAAGTAACTACATGAAAATCTATAGGCTGACATACATTGCAGTATTTTTGGTATAAGAGTTTCCCCACATGGCCAATGTTTATAATAATTTATAATGCTAGCCTTTTCTAGACTACACAACCTCACCAGCGCCCCCCACACACTCAGCGTAAACATAACCTGATTTTTTCCAACACTATTACTAAAAATAAAAAGACCACACACTGAGCATCTCTCAGTATCCTCAGAACCATTTGAACAGGCAGTTTTCATTCCATTCAAAGCCTTCAGAAAATTAGCCTTTCTCCATAGAAGACCACTGAATGCTGAGGCCAAAATAGATATGTAGGCATCTAATCTCTGGCTCGGAAATATGTTATTATTATTATTTAAAATTTTAGCTGCAAAGCCTCATTCCTCATAGATACAAATGGTGACACCTTGGATGAAGGACAGGGGACAGAAGTGGGATGGGGTATCCTGTAGTCTCAGCCCAAATTCAGATAGAATACAGAGTCACCAAAGTGCCTGTATCTGTGGATGAGGACAATGAAACACATTCTACAACCATTTTCGTGTTCCTAGTAGGGGTGTGTCAGGAGTTGATCAAGTCCACTAGGGGCGGACATGGGTTACTGGGGAACAAGTCCACTCTACGATGCAAAATAGGTTCAGGGGCATTCAGAATGCCAGCAACTTAATACTTTGAAATGATGAAGTTCATGGCCAAATCCATTGCCCCCAAGCAGGCTGACAACTCATCCTAGTTTGTCCAGGACTTTCTCAGTTTTAAAAATGAAAGTCACACATCCTAGGAACTCCTTCCATGCCTGCAAACTGGGACAGGACAGTTAGATAACACCATTCCTCTGCCCTTAAACACACACATAATACTATAAAACAGTTCTTGCTGCCAATGGATCTCACTTTGAAGGGACTCAAATCACAGTAATTTAACAACTGATGAACATCTCGGATTGTAGAATACCTGTTGGAGTACATACAGCACCTGAAGCAGGTGAGAGGACCCTGGTGTTTCATATATTATCAGGATACATATTGAACACATTGAAGACCAGTGGCAGGTGCTCCAGACTGGGCTCCACAATGCATCTCTTAGGTAGAAGCCGATGCCTAAAGTGTTTGAAGACAGCATTTTCAGCTTAGCAGGGAACTACCCTTTATAATCAATTATACTGGCTGTCTTTAAAAAGCTCCTTGGATTCCCCTCCATTAGATAAAATAAAGATAAACTTTCATCCAGTCACTGATAAAATGATCCAAAGTTAAAGTCATCACAAAAAACAAAATGTAGGAAGTATAAACTGATACATTCCCTTTCTGGCAACAAATTTATGATGACTTCCATCCAGTGGATACTGCACGTATTTTTTTTTTCTTGTTTTGTCTTGCTCTGTTGCCTAGGCTAGCATGCAGTGGCACAATCACAGCTCACAGCAGCCTTGACTTCGATCCTCCTGCCTCAAGCCATCCTCTTGCCTCAGCCTCCCAAAGTGCTGGGATTACAGGTGTGGGCCACCACTCCTGGCCTAGACATTGCACTTGAAAGCACCCTAAGGCTCAGAACCTAGTGGCAGGAGCTCTGGTTGATGGGCTATGTCAAGAAGTAACCTCCTGAAGGAGGCTTTGTGGACACAGGACTGAGTCCTTGCACTTCAAAAACACAAAATTGCTGTTTGTGCAATTAGTCAAAGTCCTGCTCCCTTCCTTGCAGACAGTGCCAACACTCAGTATCACTCTCCAGAAAACAGGCAGGGAAGTGTATAGCGTACTTAGAGGGTTTCCCTTTCTGAAGCGGGAGATCATTCTGTGAAATTTGGGCTCTTTTTGACCTTTGAAAAAATTCACTCTAGGCCCCCAGTTCCACCTTCCTTTTCTTTTGGGTGTAGCAGCGTTGATTTTCTGCAGTTATTTTGAACATCTGCAGCTGAGGCAACTGAACATGCTTCTGTGCTGTCTTGCACCCACTTCTCTTTGGAAGCTTCCTATGTATTACTCCACACCTTTTCCATGCCCCCTCTGTCCTCCGCTTCAACCTTCCCGAGACGGTCCAGGGTATCAGTGGGTCCCATGGAGGACTGTCTGAACCAAGACAAGATAAGATGGAAAGCCTCCCGAAAGACATGGGTAGGTTCTTGGATGAACAATGGGTTTATTTTTTTATTTTATTATTATTATTATTATTACTATTTTGAGACAGTCTTGCTCTGTCGCCCAGGCTGGAGTGCAGCGGCGCTATCTCAGCTCACTGCAAGCTCTGCCTCCTGGGTTCATGCCATTCTCCTGCCTCAGCCTCCTGAGTAGCTGGGACTACAGGGGCCTGCCACCACACCTGGCTGATTTTTTTTGTATTTTTAGTAGAGATGGGGTTTCACTGTGTTAGCCAGGATGGTCTCGATCTCCTGACATCGTGATCCTCCTGCCTCGGCCTCCCAAAGTGCTGGGATTACAGGCGTGAGCCACTGCGCCCGGCCAATGCGTATATTTTGCGGATCACAGACACCATTAAATTTCACATCTGAACCTCCATCAACAACCATGGAAATTAGTTAAAGCTGTAGGGGGGTTTACAGAAACACAAGGCAAATCACAGGCTCCCCTGCCTGTTTTCTACAGTTATAACATGTGTGAGCACATGCACGTGTGTGCACACACAGACACCATACATGCATACACACATGAATATCCTCCCTCATTTAGGAAACTGCTAAAGTGCTACCTTGGACAGATGACACAACTTTGCTGAGCTGAGGGGTTATTCTTCTGAGAAATGGTCCTTCCCTGCCCCATCTAAGTCTCCCTCATGTTGTCAAGATGCTTAAATTTTAGGCAGAAATCTTACCATGGACTAACAGGGCTGGTACTTCAAAGACGTGCGGTTGGTTCTATTTATTTTGTAATATGTAAACAGAGCTATAGTAGGCATTGGATAGGAGTTAACAAGGCAATAGGACTTACTTTTTAAACGAAGGTACAGAATAACAGGTATTTTTGAAGCTCTCTTGGTAAGGATTAAGTCAACTTTGAAGGGTAAATAAGGTTGACTTCATCATTCAAGAAGGACGTTCAGTCAGGAGTTCAAGACCAACCTGACCAACATGGAGAAACCCCATCTCTACTAAAAATACAAAAATTAGCTGGGCATGGTGGTGGGCACTGGTGATCTCAGCTACTCAGGAGGCTGAGGCAGGAGAATCACTTGAGCCGGGAGGCGGAGGTTGCAGTGAGCCGAGACTGCACCATTGCACTCCAGCCTGGGTGATAGAGTGAGACTCAAAAAAAAAAAAAGATGGATGTTCACCAAAACCATGCAGTCTTACAAAGCAAGAATCAGCTACAAGATCCAATCATGGCCTGTAATTTTTTGGTGTTGGATGAAAAAAACATTCAATCAAAGGATCACCTCTCACAAGGTGGTTTCACCAGCTTTCTTAAATCTATAAACACTCAAAATAAACACATTTCTGCAGGTGGTATCCCCAAAAAGCACAACAGTCATTATCTAAAACCATCCCCCTCTGCAGGAGGACATCCCGTGTGAAAATACACAAGAGTTTCCTACAAACTACATACAGAAAAACTCCATCTGGCGCTAACCCCGGGCAGCTTTACCAACACAGCCTATTAATATTTCCGCAGTCACATCCCTTTGCTCTTAATTGGACTGTTGATGTGTCCTGTGCTCTGCTAATGGGCTCTTCTGAACACAGCCCGGCTGCTCACTCGGAATAAGAACACTTAATCGCCAGGCTACTCTCCTCAAGCCTACCAGTAAGAGCACTTTGTCACGTCAGTGTTTGTGAACAAATAAAAATGCAATCTCACTGTTATCTCTGTTGGCAATGAGGGCTCCTGTCATTGTCCTCAAAGAGACACAGATAAGGGTACCCACCCAGGCTCCCTAAAAATCAATAACTGAAGTGCAAAATATGTCCCGCTCTACTGTTGATTTGCATTCAGCAGTTAACTGGAAGAGATCGCGGTGAGAAGAGAGAAGGATGCCATCAGTGATGCTAAATTTCCCTTCATGTCTTATTAAATAAAAGTATCTTTCATGGACTTCCATACCTGAGGTGCTTAATGGTAGTATATTCTTAAATATCTATTATTTATTTATTTTTGAGACACAGAATTGCTCATTGAGTCCTATGTGGTTGGCATGTATTAAGGCCTTCCAATACCTCTTAAGATATGTAGGGTTTTGTTTGTTTGAGACAAGGATGTGCTCTGTCACCTAGGCTGGATTGCAGTGGCACAATCAAGGTTCCCTGTAGCCCAGACCTCCTCAGGCTCAAGTGATCCTCCCACCTCAGCCTCCTGAGTAGCTGGGACCACAGGTCTGCACCACTGCACCCAGCTAATTTTTATTTTTTTTTGTAGAGATGGCGTCCCACTATTTTGTCCAGGCTGGTCTCGAACTCCTGGACTCAAGTAATCCTCCCTCTCATCCTCCCAAAATGCTGGGATTACAGACATGAGCCGCCATGCCCACCTTTTTTATGTTTTGTTTTGTTTTTGAGATGGAGTCTCACTCTGTCACCAGGCTGGAATGCAGTGGCACAATCCTGGCTCACTGCAACCTCCGCTTCCCAGGTTCAAGGAATTCTCCTGCCTCGGCCTCCCGAGCAGCTGGGATTACAGGCATGTGCCACCAAGCCCAGCTAATTTTTGTATTTTTTTTAGTAGAGACAAGGTTTTACCATCTTGGCCAGGCTGATCTCAAACTCCTGACCTCAGGTGATTCACCCACCTCGGCCTCCCAAAGTGCTGGGATTATATGTGTGAGCCACTGCACCCGGCCCCAGCCTTTTTTTTTTTTTTTTTTTTTTTTAATCTATGACATAAAGTTCCACTTTAACCTTCCTATAGTAGAAAAACACACTGAGGCTTCTGGCCATGTCTGTGTATATCTGTTTTTCCTGAATGACTTTGAGCTGGCCCCCCTGAGCTGGGTTCCTCTCCGTCCTGCCCTTGTGCTGAAAGGCTCGGGGAGACAGCAGGCATCTCGGGTGTGAGTGGTACCTCCTCTGAAAGAGGAAGCCCAGATCCTACAAATAAACTGTGATGACATCGTCTGCTTCTCCTCGGGTCACCTTATGTATCCAGAGAATCTAACACCAGCACAGGGAGGAAAATAAAATTCCACCTCAAGGAAAGTCCACTTTGTAGAGCAGAGAGCATCTCATCAATGGGCCACAGAGTTCGTGAGTCTTACAAAAAAGCCAGCTATACTCTTGCCCTCTCAGTCCTGCTGAACAAAGCCCAGGTGCCACCTGCCAAGTCCTTCTCTTTTCAAGCCTGCAAGAAGCCCCTTCCTATTCTAACAGCACTTCTTTTTCACCCGCAGAGGATAAAAAGGAGACTTTTTTTTTTCCTAAGAAAGCCTTTTTCCCCCAGATGACAAGAAGTTCCCATAGGCCCCTTACCCTCGTGAGATACAAGAACCCCCAGCTCAAATGCAGAAGTCACTGCAGTACCGCCCAGCATGGGACCAGTCCTCAGGGTTGGAATGTGATTACCTCCAGCAATAAGTAGAAAAAGTTGCATAGAGCTGTAACTATCAGCTAAGAGAAAGCAATGTGGTCACATCATTGATTCACTTACATAGCTGCTCGGTCATTGCTCCTCGGGTCTTTTTCCTCCCTTATCACCATATCCCTAGGAAATATTCGAGAGCACACAATGGGTAGCCAAATATCGCTGATTTCTTCAACCAATACTTACTACTTGACACCTGTGTCAAGTCAAGGTGTGCAGCTCAGAGACAAGCCCAGCGAGGACCCGTTCACCACCCTCAAGACACTTCAACCACAGCAGAGTAGCTGGCAAAAGAAAGGTCCTTTGCTTAACCCTCCAATTATCAACCAGTCTCAATTGTTCTCCAGAGTGTCACAGGACACAGGCTGGGACCTAACACATGTCTGATCCTGAGGTTGCATCATGTGTGCAGAACACAAAGCTTTTAATTTAGGGGCAATTCTAGATCACCTCCTAGGGCCTGGGGTCCACTGTTAGGAGTTCTGGCACTGGGGAAAACAGCAGCTTTTGACTTCAAGGAGAATCCTGGTGGACATTTAAATTAATAGTAACTGACAGTTAAATATTTGGCATCTTCATTTTTTTGTTTTGTTTTGTTTTGTTTGAGACAGGGTCTCACTCTCTTGCCCAGGCTAGAGTGCAGTGGTACAATCTTGGCTCACTGCAACCTCACCCTCTTCAGGCTCACGTGATCCTCCAACCTCAGCCTCTCAAATAGCTAGGACTACAGGTGTGCACCACCACACTTGGCTAATTTTTGCATTTTTTGTAGAGACGGGTTTTCACCAAGTTGCTGAGGCTGGTCTCCAACTCCTGGGCTCAAGTGATTCACGTGCCTCGGCCACGTAAAGTGCTGGGATTACAGGCATGAGACACCACACCCAGTCTATATTCAATTATATGTGCCCTGCCTTAGAAAAGGGACTGAGTTTTAGAGGCACACCTGGAACAAGGTCCCTGAACTCCATAGAACTCCACAGGGTTCTGTTGCTCTTGCTTAAAAACATAGAGGCTAGAGATGGGGGAGTGGTGCATAATTTGTGATTTCAAACTTTAAAATATGTAACTTTTGTTTCCTGAAAACTGAGAAATTTTTACTAAAACTTTAGTAAAACTTTACTAAAACTTTAGTAAAAACTGAGAAGTTTTTACTAAAACTTTGCAAGAAAATAAAAACTCTGGGGTTCTACCCTAGGTGGCTCTCCCATTTTCAACTCATCTTTGTTCCTAAGGCTTTAGTCACTCAGAGTCATGGTCATTCATCTTATCTTATCAGGGTGGCCTTAGGCATGTTACTCCACCAGCTTCTCTGCAAACTGCAGATGATAGCACTTACCTCATCGAGTTGTTGTGAAGATGAAATGAATTACACACATAAAGAGTTTACAGCGCTACCTGGTGCCTGGTAAAAGCAAAATGAATGTTAGTGGCTGTTCTTGTTTCATGGAGTTGTTGGACAGCCATTTGTTTGGTAGATTAATAAAACACATTTCCAGGATATTAAAAATACTTCTCCTGCTTAATTTCCAGTTTAGAAGAACTAGGGGGAAGTCAAGAAAAAAAGCAGAGAAATAACGTTGCCAAAACTTAGGAGGCGATAGCACCAACACATGAGAAACTACTTAGGACATGATCTGTTTGCCATAATTTTCCTTTGGGAAAGTATTTTAAAAAGAAAGACCAGTTATTCACATTTTACAGGTGCAAATAACAATTACTGCACTGCTCATAAAGTTTAAGGACAGTAGGTTATATCCTAAGAAGCCCCTCTTTGTGGCAGCAGAGTGGTGCAGGGAAATTCTACGCATCAGGGTGGAAATTAACCAGGGAAGAGCCATCCTGCGCTGGGTGCACGCAAGATGGATTACCTGCATTATCTGCCTTCATTCTCTCCTTTTAGGAGATGGACATTATCCTCATCGTATAGATGAGGAAGGAGGGAATCAGAGGTTACTTAATTTGACTCAGGATTGCACACTATGTGGTAAAACTTGATTCACACTCAGGTCAGCTGGACTCAAGACTACGATGATTTTGTAAACTTCTACCAATATTGAAGAAACTGTGTTCGGTGGGTTCTGGGATGTAAAAGGGTATAATGCAGAGGGTTCCACAGTCAAATACAATAGGGGAACACTGAGTAAAAGAAAGATTAACCGGGTTCACTTCATTGCAGGTCTTTACAGAGACTTCAGTATACAAACGTACACTGTGATCCCACAGTCAGATATAGTGTGCAACATTTGTAAGAACATGGACGCCTGTGTGTGTGTGTGTGTTTGTGTGTGTGCCTATTTGTCATGGTCTACTGGTCTACAGAATAGTTTGAAAAACCCCATCCTCATACCATATCACATCCCCCATCATACTGATGGCATGCTCCTTACCCTCAGAACTGGATTTCATTGTTTTCTTCCACTCACTCACACTTTCCCTGTTTTTTGCTTGCTTTCTTTCTTTCTTTTTTTTTTTTTTTTTTTTTTTTGACACAGAGTCTTGCTCTGTCACCCAGGCTGTAGTGCAGTGGTGTGATCTCAGCTCACTGCAACCTCCGCCTCCTGGGTTCAAGTGATCCTCCGGCCTCAGCCTCCCAAGTAGCTGGGATTACAGGCATGAGCCACCATGCCTAGCTAATTTTTGAAATTTTAGTAGAGACAGCGTTTCACCATGTTGGCCAGGCTGGTCTCAAACTCCTGACCTTAATTGATCTAGCCACCTCAGACTCCCAAAGTGCTGGGATTAGAGGCATGAGCCACCGTGCCCAGCCACCAATGCCATTCATTCATTCATTCCAACAAATACGTTATGCCAGTCATTGCATCAAGTACAAGGGACACAGGAAACGAAGGGGTCATGGACATCAGCTGACACTTGTCAGATGCAACCAAGAACTTATGTTGGAGCCCTACTTCTTAGGGAGAATAACAAGGGAGATTAAAGAAGATTTTGTGGATGTTTATGATGGATACGCACAGGTTTTTCTGGCTGGATTCAATGGCTTTGTTCCTTTAAAGAGAACAAAAGACAAAGCTCAGAGACCATGTTTGAATTAAACCCTAAGAAGGCTGATGGCCTGCCTTGTTCTCCATTCAGTGGACCTTGCCTTGTTCTAAAAGGGCAGAGGGGATTGCCTGCAATTTTGAACCTAGCCTTCGTCCACCCTATTACTGTTTAGCTGCAATCCATTATGTTACCTCCAATTCCTTTGATTCCTTTCCAATCCAAATTCCCCCTTCCTGGGGTAACTGTTGACAGTCTAGCCAGCATATTATCTAACAGCATATGGAATGTGGAATGGTATATCCTTACGAGGGCTGCACACATTCCTTTTCCAGGTTCCACTCTGAAACACATGTGCTATCAGTTAGCACAGGAGGCTGAAAAGGGACAAAGCTACGGAAATGATGGGGAAGAGATGCTGAGAGAATTCCAAAGCAAGGCTCCTTCCACGGCTTAGCAATAGAGTGGGTACCATGGTACCTACTCAACAATTTTTACATGTAAGAACAAATAAGATAAATTGGTTTATTGCACTCAATTATCTTAGGCTATATTTTTCTTTTATAATTTTAAACATAATCAGTCCATTCAATGTGGCTCCAGAAATCAAAAGCTTTCTATGGCTCAGGCAGAGACCCCATGATTCGGGCAGTGACCCAACATTCCTTTGTTTCTCTCCATCGCAAAGCACTCAGGAGTTATTTTGGCAGCTATGCGGGAGTTTTGCCTCCACAGTGAATGGCATGCCTGCTCTAGCATGCTGGGTGGAGATGAACACCATTCTTTTTTCTTTTCCCTTTTTTTTTTTTTTGAGACAAGGTCTCACTCTGTCACCAAGGCTAAGTGCAGTAGCACAATCACGGCTCAATGCAGCCCCGACCTATTATGCTCAAGCAATCCTCCAGCCTCAGCCTCCCGTGTAGCTGGGACTACAGGCATGTGCCACTATGCCTGGCTAATTTTTTTTTTTTTTTTTTTTTTGGAGAGATGGGGTCTCATTACGTGGTCCAGGCTGGTCTCAAACTCCTGGATTCAAGTGATCCTTCCACTTTGGCCTCCCAAAGCACCGGGATTATAAGCACGAGCCACCACACCCAGCCAATCATTAAGTCTTGCTGGGAAGAAGGGCGTGAAGGGAGTGAAGGGTCAAGCAGTGTGTACACGAAGGCTGTTTCCACAGTGCCAAAGCACTTGGCCAGGTTTGCTGGTGGGAAGCTTAACACAGGAAATAATAGCAGTCACAGCCACATCTTTCAATGATTAATAACACCCACTATCAGTCCCTCTCTGCTCATGAACACAAGCTTTATAACATAAGAACTCTTGAGAAGGAGCTCAACCCGGAGCTAAGAAAAAAGGAGAAATCATATTCGCAAGTCAGTCAAAGTTTCCAAAAGGAGACTTGCCAAGAACTTTGAAAAATCTAAAAGCTATCCAGTATTTTGGAAGAAATGCATCTATTTTCAGAATACAGGACCTCAAGGAACCTTCTGTGATGGAGGAATAAAATAAACTAAGACCTTTAGGAGAAATACTGTCGTGAAAGTTGCTGCATTGTAATTAAACAGCTACAGTCTAAAAACTGAGAGAACAACAGAAATCAGAGTATAAGCAGCTTTGCTAACTAGTGCCTGGCAGGTAGCCGTGAATTTCTTGCTGTATGAGTGAACAATAGACAAATAGAATGTAAAATGCAAGTGATCAAGAGGTGAAGACCTTCCAAATATATGACAAGAGGAGGAGCAGATACTAAGACAGTTATGTCAGTGAGAACAGAAACATCACATTCCAAACTGTGAAAGACACGATGTCCCTTTGAAGAATACCAAGAGAGAACAAGCAATGAAAGGGGACACTCGGTTTCAGGGCTACTGACTAAAGCTGAGTTATTTTTATCACTTGGAAGATGCTGCTGCTATTGAAAGTATTACTTCTCATGCACATACGTGATGTGTATCCAGCCTTCCCTGACACTTTCTATGGCTTCAGAGAATAACTCCCGCTCCAGACAGATAGCTGCCCGCAAGTCACGCAGACTTACCAGGCAGCCAGGGAGTCACCTTTAAAACCCATGCTTAAGCACCTGGGGTTGTAAAGAGAATTCACAAGTGCAGGATTTCTCACTGTTCTGTGATATTGTTCAGGAACCCCTATTGCTGGTAAGAGTAGCCTGTTGGGTTTCTTATAGCAGTGTCTAGGTTTGGGGCAAACCAATGAACTACTTAAAGTCCTAAAGATTCCCCAAGTGTTGCATAATATTAGGAACAGATCATGTACAGAACCATGTACAAAGGTGTGAATCATTGGTGATTTGGGAAAGCCACAACCTGCAGTCATCTTCTGTGATGACTGATTTCCAAGTTGGTTGCTGTGGGTGTTAACAGTAGAAAGGCCATTTTGTTAAAATGTTCTCATAGACACCATTTGTTAATGCCGGAAGAGTGATCAAATAGCATGTATATTTTTTGATAAAACAAAAAGATATATTTTTCTTGGACATTTACCAGTTGGTGAGTCAGGAAATGTTAATAAGAGACTAACTCAACCAGAATTTGAATATAACTCTCTTCTTTTTTAACTCTGATGTCAATAGTAAGACCATTGGTACCACAGAGACTCAATCCCAG
Organism: Pongo pygmaeus; assembly: GCF_028885625.2. Taxonomy (NCBI): domain Eukaryota; kingdom Metazoa; phylum Chordata; class Mammalia; order Primates; family Hominidae; genus Pongo; species Pongo pygmaeus. Next base: position 24,486,280 of record NC_072381.2, on the reverse strand, counting down.
CATGGTTTCCCTTGTTGACCATTTTCTCTCCTTGCTCTATTTCCTCTCCTGGGTGATCTCTTTCTCTTTCCTAATGAGATGTTGATGACTTCTAAACATATTCTTCCAGGCTGAGGTCTCTGCTGAACCCCAGAACTCTATTCCCAGCTGCTTAATGGATGACCCCGGGCTCCACAAAGATGACACGTCCTGAGAGAACTATGGTCCCATTCAACCTCAACCTAACCCCACCTGCTCCTCATGCTAGAATGACATCACCATTCATCCAAGTAGATGTTGTAATCCTACAAGTAAGACGTAACAGTTACAGAAACATAACATAGCTAACTAACTCCATCTTACTTCTAACCTCTCAAGCTGACTGTCTTTGCTCATTCCCACACATAAGCCAAGATAAACATGGAGGGGATTTAGTTTACAGTTTAAAGCAAGGATGATAAGAGTCCCTTCCCAAAACTAACCACTGAGGAAATAAAAAGGGCATAGACACAAGTAACAATGCAATATTCAATGTAACACCCTCGGACTCCTGCTAATGCTCAGATGTCTGTGGTCACTTGTCACCTCAACCCTCTCCTTGTTCCCCTTTCCCAAATATAAAAAGAAGCTTGAGATTCATGTCTTTTAAGATGGTTCTTTAGGACACCAGTCCACCATCTTCTTGGTTTGCTGGCTCTCCAAACAAAGTCATCTTCCCTACTCCAACTCCTTGTCTCTTGACTTACTGGCTGTTGTGAAGTGAGCAGTACAAGCTTTCAATCTGGCTACAATATCTCCCCAATTTTGTGCTCTCCTCTCCATCACCAATGTTTCTGCTTTTGTATTTAATTTTATGTTACAAACACATGACACACTAAATGTGTTCCAGTTGAGGCTCAAAGAACTTTGAGACCTTCATCATCAAGGACCTTCTAATCAGGCTCCCTCACCTCCCATTTGTTCTTTACATGGCACTCAAAGTAGCTTTGCCAAAAAATGCAATCCCATCACTGTACCCTGGGCTCTAAATTTTGAATACTCCCCATTGTCCATACTCCTTAGCATAGCCCATAAGGACCTTCATTACCTGCCAGTCATCTGCCCTTCGTGACTCAGCTCTCTTCCCAGGTCCTATGCAGCCACCCTAAACTACGCATGTGCTCTTGTAGAGGCTACATAGCTTTGCATTTCCTTTTCCTTCTGCCTAGGAAGTCTTTCTCCACCTGGACCTTTTACCATCATCAAATACGTATAAGGAAGTTTTCTTTACAGAAGGCTTCCCCAAACCTCCAAGAAGAACTGTCTGAAGGGGCTCAAAGGCAAATAATAAAACCCCAAGGTCAGGTGTCATGGCTCATGCCTGTAATCTCAGCACTTAAAGGTAGGAGGAGCACTTGAGGCCAGGAGTTCAAGACCAGCCTGGGCAACATAACGAGACCCAGTCCCTATAAAAAAATAAAAAAAACTAGTTGGATGTGGTGGTACATGCTGTTAGTCCTAGTTACTTGGGAGGCTGAGACAGGAAGATTGCTTGAGCCCAGGAGCTATGAATGCCCCGTGCAGTCCAGCCTGGGTAATAATGAGACACTGTCTCATTATTTAAGTAAAAAATTTTTTTAAAAATGTTAAAAAAATTTAAATAAAGCCCCAAGTAGATCTAAAACAAAATGTCAAGTGAAAACATATGATATAGTTGGTTCAACAGAATGAAGGACAGTTGCAAGATTTTTCTTAAGTACTATGGTCAGGCAAAAAAAAAAAAAAAAGGTAACCTAATATGGAATTGGAAATGATGAAGCAATGACAAACTGAAATACTTTTCCATGCAAAAAAAAAATAATGTGGAGGATTCATACAGCTGTAGTCTTAGCAGCTGTTGAGTCAACCAACTTGGGTAAGTAGGCGTGGAAATCAGAGAATGCTGATTTATGCTAATTTACTTATATTTGGTCTGAATACTCTCTATTTTTCATTTCTAAAACTCCTGTCAGCATCATTTCTGGTTCTACCCATTTTCAGAAAGTTTCGTACAGCATTTCTTTCCAATGGTCTTTTTTTCTGCTTTTACAGATTATGATGAAAAAGAATATGAAGATCCAAGTGAAACTGTAGGCCACGTTCAGAAAACCACACACGTGCAAATTTGAATCCCATTAAGTCAAACACAAGTGTTAGATGTCCTAATACAAAGACGGCCAACACACGACCTTGAATTCAAGCACTCAGGGATTTGGAAGGCAGACTCACAGCCAACAGCCTTCAACGTCCAACAGGAACGTTGAATGTAGTCTGTCCAAAACCCAACTTGAGTTTGTTCCTCAAGCTTAATCCCACCTCAGACCCCCTCCCCGTTCTCTGTAAATGACATCAGGAATCCTCCTCCAGTTGCCAAGGGCACAAACCTTGTTTCTAATCATTCCTGACTCCCTGCTTTTCTTTACAGTCCTTCCCAGTCAGACCAGTAGTAAATCCCATCACCTCTGTGAACTGGGATCTGATTAATTCTCACCTCTCACGGCCACCACCCTAGTCATCGCCTGTTGTCACTACATTGTCCAGGAGCCCCCTCACGGGTCTCCCTGCTTCCAGGCTTGCCCCATCCCCCTACAGACTGCTTTAACTAAGTATATAAGTCTTTAAAACCCTCCAATGGAGGCCAGGTGTGGTGGCTCATGCCTGTAATCCTAGCACTTAGGGAGGTCGAGGCAGGAGGATTGCTTGAGGCCAGGAGTTTGAGACCAGCCTGGGCATCACAGTGAGATCCTGTCTCTAAAAAAAAGAAATTTAAAAATTAACTGGCTTGGTGGTGTGCGCCTGCAGTCCCAGCTACTAGGAAGGCTGAGATGGGAGGATTGCTGGAGCCCAGGAGTTTGAGGCTGCAGTGAACTATGATTGAGCCACTGCACTCCAGCCTGGGTGACAGAGCAAGACCTCATTTCTAGAAAAGTAAAACGCCAATGATTTTCCCTCTTACTCAGAGTAAGAATTCAAGTCTTTACTACAGCCTGTAAGACCCTACATGACCTTGACCTTGACTATGTCCCACCCCCAGCCCACCCCCATATGGTCCCTCAGTCCCATGTAGCCATCCTGCCACCCCACCTAAGGCCTTGGTCTTAACTGTCTAACTTGCCTTGTTTCCTCTGCCTTCTGGGCTCTTCCACCAGACAGATATCCACATGGCCACCTCCTCCCTCACCGCTCCCTGGTGTCTGCTCAAATTGTCCTTTCATCCAGAAGGCCTTCTCTTTAAGGTCTCCTGTGTCGATTTCCCTTACACTGTCTTATTTTTTTTTCATAGCGCTTATACCCCATGCCATCTATTTGTCTGTCACCTGCCTCTTTTCTCTGAAATCCTGGCACTAATAAGGCAGGTACTTTGTGTGTTCCCTGTTTTTCCAGACCTACACAGCAGTGCCTAATATGCCCTTAAGAAATATACACTGAATAAATAAGAATAAAAGAGAAGCACAACATGGACATAGAAAACGTAAGGCCAAATTAAAGGTAATTCACTCATAAAAGAGCAACACATTAGGGAGTGTATAGAGATGCACCTGAAAGCAAAAACTTAACTTAGGCATGCCCTGAGAATGACACCATGATCAAGAAGAATGTGCATTCAGAGTTCTGAGCTAAGGAATCCAGGAGTGGCCAACCCAGGGAGTCACTCCTTATCCATGATGGACATCCAAATCCCTGGCCTGTCTCTTGAAACGCAGGTCATACAGGGGATCAAGTCCCTTTGTTTTGGGTTCAATGGAGGTTGCTAGGTGGAGGGTGCTAAGTGAAAATGCTATATAAACTGTATGCTTTTTACAAATGGCAGTGGTTCTCCCGTCCAAACTGCCACCACTGGACCATCCCTGTATGTCAGTTCCCCCGATAAACCCTATGTCTCGTTTGCTATCTCTCAGTCTTTTCTTTTCTTTGAGATGGAGTCTTAATCTGTTGCCCAGGCTGGAGTGCAGTGGTGTGATCTCAGCTCACTGCAGCCTCTGCCTCCCCAGTTCAAGTGATTCTCCTGCCTCAGCCTCCCGAGTAGCCGGGATTACAGGCGGGCACCACCACGCTCAGCTAATTTTTGTATTTTTCGTAGAGACAGGGTTTCACCATGTTGGCCAGGCTGGTCTCGAACTCCTGACCTCAGGTGATCTGCCTGCCTCAGCCTCCCAAAGTGCCGGGATTTTAGGCATGAGCCACTGCGCCTGGCCAACCTGTTCTAAAAAATAAAGTCTACTTATAAGAAAAGATTAATTGTAGAACTTCTGTTGCCTTTAAAAAAAAAAATAAGTAAATAAACATTTTTGCAAGCAAAGTCCTTCTTGGAATCCAGGAAAGGGAAAACCACTTTCAGCTGAAGTGATCTGGGGATGAAGCTACAGTGTCAGCAGGTGGAGGCGGTTGGGGTTTGGGGAATGGCGAGGAGGGAAGACCCATTTGGGAACGGAAGTTAGAAGGTGCGTGGGGCACTGAGCACTATGTTGCACATGGCACTGTGGTGACATGAAGGCTGCAATTAAATTTCAGTTTTCCAGATACTGAAAACCTTAGGCTTGAAGTCACTCAATATGCTTTATAATCAATTTATATTTGAAAAGAGAAGAGAAAGTTTATCATCTTTAATAGTAAATGCTTCGGATAATTTTCTAGGCATTTTTAGGGCTTTTTTGGTGTTTTTAATACCTCAGTATTTATGGCATAAAGAAATGTCATTGATACAAAAATAATGACCTGGTTCTAACTTGAAGATGCCAAGACTAAAGAGAAATGTGAGAGCAGGGGGGCACTTATCTGCCCCAGCTGCACTGAATTTTCTTGTCTGCGATTGCCAGGCTCAAAAGTAGCATTAGGAATGCAGACCCGGCCAGTTGTGGGGGCTCACACCTGTAATCCCAGCACTTTGGGAGGCCAAGGTGGGTGGATCACTTGAGGTCAGGAGTTCAAGACAGGCTTGGTCAACATGGTGAAACCCCGTCCCTACTAAAAATACAAAAATTAGCTGGGCATGGTGGCTGGTGCCTGTAATCCCAGCTATTCAGGAGGCTGAGGCATGAGAACTGCTTGAACCCAGGAGGCAGAGGTTGTAGTGAGCCGAGATAACACCACTGCACTCCAGCCTGGGCAACAGAGTGAGACTCTGTCTCAATAAACAAACAAACAGGCGAATTCATTTGAGGTGAGGGGTTTGAGACCAGCCTGGCCAACATGGTGAAACCCCATCTTTACTAAAAATACAAAATTAGCCATGTGTGGTGGTGCATGCCTCTAGTCCCAGCTACTCAGGAGGCTGAGGCAGGAGAATTGCTTGAACCTGCGAGGTGGAGGCTGTAGTGAGTCGAGATCGTGCCACTGCACTCCAGCTTGGGTGATACAATGAGACTCTATCTCAAAAAAATAATAAAAGAATGCAGATGCCACCCAAAATGCACAGAACAGCCTAAGGAAACCATGCAGGAAATGCAGAGAGAGGGGCCTTCATAGTAGAAACAGAGGCAGGATATATTTATACTACTCTTAATTCAAGATGATCCTGCCAAAGACAAGAACAGAAGGAATCTCTGGAACACGTGTGACAAGCAAATCGAGGGGTGCAGAAAAGGAGAAGGAAAATGGACCAAAAGGTCTGAACAGAGTCAGGCGGCCATGTGGTCACTTTTCTAATAACTAGCATTTAACTTAAAAAAAAAATTGGAAATAATTCTCCCAAAAGGAAACTGACCAGGCAGTGATCTCTTCGCACTGTGGGACAGGGATTCATTTTGTTATCAATTTAAAAGATTTTGAATGCAAAATTCATAACTCATGTTGTCTTACAAACATTTCTCTAGGGGTCTCTGCAGATGCCCAGTGAGGAAGGTGAGTAACTGGTAAAGCATGTACGTAGCCTCGGCATCAGTGTTTGAGCTAAAGGTTGGTGATTACCCTCTGCGGCAACAGAGAAATCATAAGAAGATAGGACGCACTGGTGAAGCTATATCTCTTGCATCTGGAATCGAACAAGCAGTAAAGAATCTAGGAGAAAAGTTGTTGCTGGACTTGGAGCTTGCACAGGTTCTGGGGGTCTAAAGCGAAGGAAAACAGAGGCAGTTTGGTCAGAGAGAAGTCTAAATGGGAGGGAGGCACCACACTGGTTAAATTTCATTAGTTCACAGGGCAGGCTGAACCCACAGAGGAAGCACCAGGGCTGTAAGTATCACTCCAGCACCCACAGGCTTCATAAAATTGTAGTTTACTCATAAGCGTAAAAGTGACTACTGAAAAGGAAAAAACTGGACTGAGTCAGTGGCTCATGCCTGTAATCCCAATACTTTGGGAGGCCAAGGTGAGAAGATTGCATTAACTCAGGAGTTTGAAACCAGCCTGAGCAACATAGGGAGATTCTGTCACCACAAAAAAATTTAAAAATTAGCCAGGCATGGTGGTGCACGCCTATGGTCTCAGGTACTTGGGAGGCTGAGGTGGGAGGATTGTTTGAGCCAGGGAGGTCAAGGCTGCAGTGAGCTGCAATCATAGCCTGGGCAACAGAGCAAGACCCTGTTTCCAGAAAAAAGAAAAAACTCACATATCAAAGGCACTTATGTTGCCATGAGAAAGCTACAGGACTGTGATATTTGGTGTAATTTGATGGACAGGTTCTGTATGGACAAAGCAAGAGTCCAGGGAATTTTAGAGGAAGAGAGTGATTCAAGTCAGGTCAAACCTACAGTTGGTTGTTAGGCTCAAAATAATCTAAAGAACCTGGATTTTAGAGTCTGGCCCCAAAATCCAGCCATGAGCAATTGTAGAAAACTCGGTCAACTTCTCTAAAAGCCAGTAAGATAGCTTCATCATTTTCCATTTTGAAGAGCCAGATGGCATTAGCGTTATTACGTATAGTATTTACAATTTGTACCATTTTTGCAACTCTGTGCTAGGTGTTTTAAGGTCATTAACTCTAATGTTCATTCTGACCCTGCCGGGACCCCCAGAAGCCAGAATTCAGGATAGTTGAATTCTGAAAGTTGAAGAGAAGAGCACCAAACTCAGTGCATTAATTCCTGAGCCCAAGCTCTGTCCATTCTGGCAAGTTGCCCCATACCTGAATTCCCTCCAACATTTTCTCTCAGCTTCTTTTCCTGTGGGATATGCTCTTGATATTTATTTTCTTTTCTTTCTTTTTTTTTTTTTCTTTTTGAGATGGAGTCTTCCTCTGTCGCCCAGGCTGGAGTGCAGTGGTGCGATCTTGGCTCACCATGGCCTCCGCCTTCCAGGTTCAAGCAATTCTCCTGCCTCAGCCTCCTGAGTAGCTGAGACTATAGGCAGGTACCACCATGCCCGGCTAATTTTTGTATATTTAGTAGAGATGGGGTTTCGCCATGTTGACCAGGCTGGTCTCAAACTCCTGACCTCAGGTGATCCGCCCACTTCGGCCTCCCAAAGTGCTGGGATGATAGACGTTAGCCACTGAGCCCAGCTCGCTACTCCTATTTCTAACCCTTTGATTAAGTCTGAGCCTTTAACTTTTATTATCCTCTGTCTTAAGACAAGAACTAATGAGGCTGTCCATGCCAGCAATTCTCAAACCCATCAGACCCAAGGCCTCTTTTTATATCCTGAGATATAATTATTTTAAAACTTGCTTAGTCACATACATTTAAAAAAATCAATACAATATCCTATTACATAAATGAGAAAAACAAGAAAAATTTCTAAACAAATAAGGAACATTTCAATATACAAATGCTTAGGTACAATGACATCAGGAGCTACCTCTAAGTAGAATCAGTGTGAATTCAATATTTACACATGCAGGCTGATATAAGCAGAGACATTACTGTATAGTAAAGTTCTAAACAAAACAAAGAACAATATCCTCTCAATTGAAAAGGTAATTGCATTCCTGAAAAATTTAGCATATATTTAATTTTTGTTTATATAAAAATATTTTTAGAGTCTAGTAATATAAACACTTTTTCACCCCCAAAATGTCAGGCAGGATGTTCTAAAGTCACGGCCTCAAGTGACAATTCTTCACAGTATGAGACTATCCTATGCCTTGCAAGGTATCTAGTATCCCTGGCCTTTGTCCTATTTCATGTACATTTCACTTTGTTCCCTTACTAGCTTCTCTCAGTTAAAATCCTTGATGTGATTGTCTACTCAGACATCTGCTTCTTTTAACAGGCAGTCATTTAAAGACTTCAGTTTCTTTCTTTTTTAAAACTTTTAAATTTTTTATTTTTTGAGACAGAGTCTTGTTCTGTTGCCCAGGCTGGAATGCAGTGGCATGATCTCAGCTCACTGCAACCTCCACCTCCCAGCTTCAAGCGTATCTCCTGCCTCAGCCTCCTGAGTAGCTGGGATTACAGGCATGGGCCACTACATCCAGCTAATTTTTGTATTTTTAGTAGAGATGGGGTTTTACCATCTTGGCCAGTATGATCTCGAACTCCTGACCTGACCTCAGGAGATCCGCCTGCCTTGGCCTCCCAAAGTGCTGGGATTATAGGCATGAGACACTGTACCCAGCCTAAAGACTCCAGTTTCTTTATGATCATTGAGATGGGGACTGAGCAACTGGCACCTTCCCTGCCTGTCCATCAAGGGGCATGTGCTGGATGTGTGTGGATGCTACTTGATTAGGCAAATTCATGGCAGTTACTTACGTCACACTGAGGAGGAAACGGACCACTAAGTATGCATTTATTAAACACAAATGTAGTCAGCAGATCTGTTTCCTTAACAGAAGATGGTCCTGCTGCATTGTACCCTTCAACCAAATGCTCCAATTATTGTGACAAACAAAAGTAGCCCCCAACATTTTCACAATATGCCATAGTGGGTGGTCCTTTTGCCTGGTTTTAGCTGTACACAGATAATCTTCCTTACTTTATATGTTTCTCCGCATTCTGGTTTTATTCCTAGACAGCTAACAAGCCTTTAATATCAAATTCTTTTGCATTTTGAAAATCCCAGTGTATTACAGTCTCATGTCCTTCTGTGGTTGGTATCAAGTAAGTGAGAGTTGGAATACTCAGCTTTTGACAGCGACAGAGACCATCCTCCTGTAGCTGCCACTTACTTAGTCCTGAAAATCACAGCTGATAAGATTATAAAACTATACACGTATAGAGTGCTTATTTTTAGATGCTAGCGATTTCTTTTTTTTGCACATAATCTGTATTTAGACCCAATTAGCAAGCTTTCTCTCTATCCTTCTTCATGAAGGCCAAACACTACCCAGTGAGGGTATACAAAAAATGAAAGAAAGAAAAACTACCAAAGGTGATCTGAAGTAACAAATCCAAGATTTTAAAAGAAGAAAAGGGTTTCCATGTTTTTAAGACTCAAAATGGTCATAGGAAAATGATACATGTTGGGTTACGTTTTCTATATTTGAGTAATTATGAGGTAACCTCCCTCTAAGTCAATGAGAAGAAACTCAGCTTTTAATGTGATTTATTCATTAGTTGTTCAATAGATATCCAGGGAGTCTCTGCTTTATACAAGGTTCTGTGCAATGTACAAAGCCAGAACTCCCAACTGAGGTGCATTGGAATCACCTGGAGACCCCTTGTTAAAATGTGGATCCTGGCCGGGCATAGTGATTCACTCCTGTAATTCCAGCACTTTGGGAGGCCTAGGCGGGAGAACTGCTTGAGAGGCCAGGAGTCTGAGACCAACCAGCCTCGGCAACACAGAGACACCTCTCTACAAAAAACTTAAAAATTAACTGGGTTTGATGAGGTGAGCCTGTAAGGCCAACTACACAGGAGGCTGAGGGGAGAGGATTGCTTGAGCCTAGGAGGTCAAGGCTGCAGTAAGCAATGATTGTGCCGCTGCACTCCAGCCTAGGCAACAGAGTGAGCCTGTCTTCAAAAAGAAAAAAGAAAAAAAATGTGAATTCTGATCCCACATATCTGAGATGGGGGCTGACAGTCTGCTTTTTGAGCAAGCTCACAGGTGACACCCTTACTACTGGCCAGCACAGGACATTTTAAGTACTAAGACACATTAAGGAATAAAATAATCAAACATGGACCCTGCCTTCAAAGAACTTACAATTTGCATAAGGAGATATGTGTTTTTCCAAATCAAACAGAAGAGCTATGTGCCATAAGAGTGATACAACAGGTCAAAGAATTCATTACTCCTGACTCAGGAGTGGTAGCATGTCTGGGATGAAGAAGGTGGCATTTAGGTTGATTTCTTAGTGAAGGAAGGATTGGTAGCAATAGGGAGGTATAGAAGGGAGAGGATGCCTGACAGAGGGACCAGTGTCAACAAAGACACCCTTCACCCTCAGGTGAAGAGGGAGAAGTTCCACCAGGAGGGAATGCCTGTTGGAGGTGTGGATAAAATGGTGAAACAGGGGCCTGAGAAACTGGCCTGAGAACAGCAGGGGAAGCATCCGGGACACAAGTCAAGAAGTCTAGAACTGAGCTTTATGACAACTGTCCTCAGAGCAGTGGGAGAAACAAACAGAGGGGCGAAGGAAAGGAAATAGAGGCTGAAAGACAAGTGAAGGGGCTCCTGAAATAGTCCAGAAGAAATAAATCTGAAATAGACACAGTCATAAATCTTTGATAAGAAACGAAAACGCTGAACTATTTATATCTGAGTTTCCCATATTAGATCTTACTTGAATAATGACCCATCTTTTCCTCATCTGACAAGCAGTTACCAGCATTTCTTTAACGGTTAGAGAAAGATATATTAAGTAAAATTGGTAAGATGATGTTCTTGGAATGCTCACTCCTGGACTATGCTGGAAATAACTAAGAGATGCTATAATTATTTTAAGAGACTTAAGATATAAGTTCTCTATTAACAAATAGCGTCCCACCTAACACAAAATACTCAGTCATTTTTCATTCTCAGAAGAGGAGGTCTTAGCCTCACTGACCATATTTCTCCTTACTTCAATGCCCAATACTATGTTGGTTTTAGGTCAGCCCAGAAGAGATACATCTCTAGTATTTCCAGAGAAAAGCATCTGGTTTTGAAATATAGTGAGAGGGGCTGCCTCCAAAATAGTAGTTTACAGAGTGGGAGAATGCAAGGTGTTCCACAGTAGAAAACATTGTCATTTTAAATTCTCCAATTCCCAGATTTTCAGGCAGGGTATGTGTGATTTGACACCCTGGCAATGTGGACAGTGACCGAATTGCACTTGCCTTTCAGGTCTTAGAGTTTCAGACCCCTGACTCCTTTCCTGTCCCTGTAGGAGACATCAGAAGTCTCTGAAGGATGCGGAAGACTAAATGGAGATCTTAAAGTTTCCACGCTCCTTTCTAAATCCTAATTAAATGAAAACTCTTCTAAGGAAAAAGCTTGCTCTGAAGCAGTTGGTTGAAGTGTACGGCGCAGCAGAACCATGTTGTTAAGGAAACAGATCCACTGACTACACCGGTGTTTACTAAATGCATACACGGTGGTCTATTTCCTCCTCAGTGTGAACGTAGCTAACTGCCATTAACTTGCCTAATGAAAGTAGCATCCACACACATCAAACACATGCCCCTCGATGGACAGACAGGGAAGGTGCCAGTTGTTCAATCCCTGTCTTGATGATCATAAAGAAACTGGAGTCTGTAAACCACTGCCTGTTAAAAGAATTAGATGTCTGGGTAGGCAATTACATCAATAATTTAAACTGTGAGAAGCTAGTAGGGGAAAAGAGAGAAATGTACATGAAATGGGACAGAACTGCCTGAACCAAGCAGACAAAGGTAGAGCCCCAAGGTGGCCAGTCCACTCCATGTGCAAACGAACTATGTCTTTTTTCTTTCTTTCTTTTTTTTTTTTTTTTTGAGACGTAGTCTCGCTCTGTTGCCCAGGCTGGAGTGCAGTGGCGTGATCTCGGCTCACCGCAAGCTCCGCCTCCCGTGTTTACGCAATTCTCCTGCCTCAGCCTCCCGAGTAGCTGGGACTACAGCCGCCTGCCACCACGCACAGCTATTTTTTGTATTTTTAGTAGAGACGGTGTTTCGCCGTCTTAGCCAGGATGGTCTCGATCTCCTGACCTCCTGATCTGCCCACCTCGGCCTCCCAAAGTGCTGGGATTACAGGCGTGAGCCACCACGCCCGGCCAGGAACTATTTCAAAGACGTCTGTCGGAGACCTTCATGCCAGGACACCAGCAAGCTGGCAAAACAGATCTTGCAAAGGGTTTCTGCACTCCATCTGTGAGCTTCATTAACAGGCACTCAGGACTGAGAACCTTCATGTCAGCCGTGACAGGTGACTAACCAGTAGAGAGAAGCTATTAATTTAAGACACCGTTGCTAATGCAGTCTACCTTAAGAACAGGCAACAAGGGGCTTCAGATGCTGAAGCACAGACACAAGACATCCTGGAACTCCAAGTCCAAAGGGGAATGCTCAGGGCAGAGATCAACAATGAAAGCTTTTAAGCTGAGCCACTCTCAGCCTGATGGCTGCCAACCCCAACAGCCATCCCGGGTTACAAGCTAGAGGAAAAGTCCCTGAGCATATCTGTTGTTTCCTGGGTGTAAAGATGCTAAATGCCAGGTGCTTTCCTCTAGAGTGGAAGGGACGGGGCGGGGCAGTGCCTGCAGAGGCAGCAAGGTCAAGAGAGTTCATTTGGTTATTGCCATTAAAAAAGACTTCCCAGCCGGGTGCGGTGGCTCACGCCTGTAATCCCAGCACTTTGGGAGGCCGACGCTGGCGGATCACTTGAGGTCAGGAGTTCAAGACCAGGCTGGCCAATGTGGTGAAATCCTGTCTCTACTAAAAACAAAAACAAACAAAACAAACAACAACAACAACAAAAATTAGCCGGGCGTGGTGGCACACGCCTATAATCCCAGCTACTCAGGAGGCTGAGGCAAGAGAACTGCTTGAACCCAGGAGGCAGAGGTTGCAGCCAGCCAAGATTACGCCACTGTGCTCCTGCCTGGGCAACAGAGGGAGACTCTGTCTTAGAAACAAAACAAAACAAAACAAAACAAAAACAAAAAACAACTTCCTGAGCATGCATTTTGGGTGCATTTTGAAGTGCAGCTTGTAGCATGTAGAAATTGGCCTTCTGATTCATAGAGTGCTGCAACTAAAGTACTAGATGTCTGCATATTTCCAGATATACTCAGATCATATTTCAGGCCACCTTTCTTCTTTTTTTTTTTTCTAATCCAGGATGCGCTCAGTATTCCCTCTCCACTCACCATGAAGAACTTCAAGTAGCTGCTACACTTTGCAGTGCCTGTCACTCAGGCTGCGATATCCTAAGTGTTTACCTTCCCTCCCTGGAAACTCTTGAAACAGCCCATGTCAGTCATGACTCAGCAGTTTTTCCTTACCATGAAAACAGCAGAGCAATGGGTTTCTCCATTTTTGGAGTTCATACATTAGCTATAAATGTAATTCCACAGTAGATATGAAGTGCAACAAAAAAAAAGTCTGGGACAAATTCTGCTGCTTTTCAGAGGGTAACAGGAGATGTTTGACTCAAGATGGAATGTAAGAACCCTCATGGCCTCCCTACCCTTCTCTTTAACTTGTTCACGGTTATGCAGAATAAACCCCTAATACTTCTGATGAGTGAGGCAAAGGGCCTTCCTGTAGAGGCAGAACCACAAGAATTTTCAAGAAAGTTTGTGTGGCCAGCCTGAGGTTCCAGGGAAGAGGAATGGGTATTTGGACTAGAGAAATACAGTGGTTAATTCTGAGCTCCAAGTTATTGGTCCAAATTGGTCTACTTCAGTTCCTTGGTCGCTCTTTTGGAGTTTTCCATCAGTTAAACAATGTCCACAGTAAACTGCCAGGACCACTTAACCTCAACTGCAAACTACATCCACTTAATCCTCTGGGGTCCCTTTTTATTCATAATAAATCCAGAAAAATCTTGTATTGTGTTTTATTTCCTCAATCATATCTCCTTTAATTCTCCAACAAGCCTTTCCTGATTAGAAAAGCCAGAAAACTCATCCAAGTATCTCTGTTGAAGAGCTGGACAAATTTTTCAAGTATTATTGAATTTTTAATCCACTAAACAAAAATCCTCCAATGTTGTTTCATTTTATTTCAGGGTCTAGTTTCTCTACGCAACTGCAAGGGTAGGGGCCACCTATTTATGCTTTATTTATAGACCCATGTGTATATGGGAGAATTTAACATATACAAAAGTAACCCAAATTTTTTAGTCTTAGACTTTCAGGATTCCCTGTATTTAAATAATAGCTGTTGGTCTAAAAAATCTGCAAGAGAAATGTAATCCTTAGATTTTCTTTTTCTCCAAATTGGAGTAGTAGAGCAAAATCAAATGAGTGAATGCTGTTTGTCAACTCTATGGTGGTATAAAAAAATGGTGTAGTGTAACCAAAAGCATACTTCTGATGAAAGCCTGTTGCGGGAAGTCAGGGACCCTGAACGGAGGGGCTGGCTGAAGCCATGGCAGAAGAACGTGGATTGTGAAGATTTCATGGACATTTATTAGTTCCCCAAGTTAATACTTTTATAATTTCTTATGCCTGTCTTTACTGCAATCTCTAAACATAAATTGTGAAGATTGCATGGACACTTATCACTTCCTCAATCAATACCCTTGTGATTTCCTATGCCTGTCTTTACTTTAATCTCTTAATCCTGTCATCTCGTAAGCTGGGGAGGATGTATGTCGCCTCAGGACCCTGTGATGATTGCGTTAACTGCACAAATTGTAGAGCATGTGTGTTTGAACAATATGAAATCTGGGCACCTTGAAAATAGAACAGGATAACAGCAATGTTCAGGGAACAAGAGAGATAACCTTAAAATCTGACCACCGGAGAGCCAGGCGGAACAGAGCCATATTTCTCTTCTTTCAAAAGCAAATGGGAGAAATATCACTGAATTCTTTCTCTCAGCAAGGAACCTAAGAAAGAGAATGTGCCCCTGAGGGTAGGCTTCTAAAACGGCCCCCTTGGGTGTGGCTGTCTTCTATGGTCAAAACTGTAGGGATGAAATAAGCCCCAGTCTCCCATAGTGCTCCTAGGCTTATTAGGATGAGGAAATTCCCACCTAATAAATTTTGGTCAGAGTGGTTGCTCTCAAACCCTGTTTCCTGATAAAATGTTATCAATGACAACAGTGCCTGAAACTTCATTAGCAATTTTAATTTCGCCCCGGTCCTGTGGTCCTGTGATCTTGCCCTGCTTCCATTTGCCTTGTGATATCTTATTACCTTGTGAAGCACGTGATCTTTGTGACCCACCCCCTATTCACCCACTCCCTCCCCTTTGAAAATCCCTAATAAAAACTTGCTGGTTTTGCGGCTTGTGGGGCATCATGTCTTCCCCGGACGCCCAGCTTTAAAATTTCTCTCTTTTGTACTCTGTCCCTTTATTTCTCAACCTGGCCGATGCTCAGGGAAAATAGAAAAGAACCTACGTGACTAACGGGGGCAGGTTCCCCGATAAAAGCCCACTACCAGACAGGACACAACCTATAAGTTACTGTCCCCACAGAGTGCCTTACAAGTGTCCTCACACTCCAAAGAGGAGTGGGAGAGGTAGAAGTGAAATGATTGAGTGAAGTTTTTTTTTTTCTGAGATGGAGTGTCACTCTTGTTGCCCAGGCTGGAGTGCAATAGTGCGATCTTGACTCACTACCACCTCCGCCTCCCGCGTTTAAGCAATTCTCCTGCTTCAGCCTCCTGAGTAGCTGGGATTACAGGCACCTGCCACCACTCCTGGCTACTTTTTTGTATTTTTAGTGGAGACAGGGTTTCACCATGTTGGCCAGGCTGGTCTCAAATTCCTGACCTCAGGTTATCCGCCTGCCTCAGCCTCTCAAAGTGCTGGGATTACAGGCATGAGCCACTGCGCCCAGCCGATTGAGTGAAATTTTCTAAGACAACTGTTGGTCATATCCCACAGGGGTCTGGGATAGCCCATGCTTATATGGGAAGAAAAGTTATCTTGGGTCTTCTTGTCCACAAGAAAACCTCAGGGATCTCTTGCTATCCCAACAACCTCTGTGTATCTCAACAACCATTGTGGTTAATGAGGAGGAAGCATTCCAAAACTTGTTCACACAGAACAATTCAAATATAGATGATGGAGGAAAAACAAACTTTGAAAAGAGGGCACAATTTGCTATTCCCACTGGATTTATTTTAAACTACCCCCTGCCACACACAATAAAAGGTCTTAAGAGAGACATCATGGCCAGGCACGGTGGCTCATGCCTGTAATCCCAGCACTTTGGGAGGCCAAGGCAGGTGGAGCACCTGAGGTCAGGAGTTTGAGACCAGCCTAGCCAACATGGTGAAACCCTGTCTCTACTAAAATTAGAAAAATTAGCCAGGCATGGTGGTGGGCACCTGTAACTCCAGCTACTTGGGAGGCTGAGGCAGGAGAATCGCTTGAATCTGGGGGTGGAGGTTGCAGTGAGCCGAGATCACGCCACTGCACTCCAGCCTGGGTGACAGAGCAAGACTCCGTCTGAAAAAAAAAAAAAAAGAGACATCTGTTTATATTATGCTTTGTTGAAACTCTCTTCCTGTTGCATTATTGTGATAAGATGAAAGTTAGCAAAAAAGAAAGAACTTTTTTTTTTTACACTCATACAACCTCAACTGAGAGATGAATGGCAGGTAATATTTGCAGGTACAATTTTCAGTATACTTTCATAATCCCAACAGATTTCTACTTTGGGGCACTTGTGGCCTTTTCCAAAACCCTAAAATCCATTGAGAGAAATTGTGATTAAAATCATATTTTAAGCGTTACTCTTAATATTTTTAACGCAAGTAAGAAACTTTCTTTTGGGGAGCATATTTCCCATTAATCCTCACTCTTATGCAGATAATGAGCCCACTGTTCATTGATGATTTGGGAGTTCTACTCCCACTCTGTCTTCCCTCCAATTTCTGCCACCACCCTGAGGGATTCAGGGCCCTTAGGACAAGGCTTGGCACCTCCAGGTTCTTTGACCTCCAGGTTCTTTGGTCTCCAGGTTTTTTGGCCTCCTTATCTCCTAGGACTCTTGCCTGGCCTCTGCACACAAACCACCATCCCTTGGAGCTTAGTATTGCTCAGAACTGTTGCTGTACATCTGAAATCTTCAACTCTATTCTCTTCGCTTTTGATCACAACCTGTTGGTTCCCACAATCCCCGAATCTTTGACCATCTGTATCTTCTTTCAGCCTATGCCTAAAAAGACTGGGTGCCATGATCTAGCACCTGCTCATACTTTTCTCAAAGCCTTCAGCTCCTCTGACCACATACCTTCCCTCCTACCACCCCCACACAGCCCAATCTCAATCCCAGGGTGTCCCAGCATCCTTTCCTGTTCCCACACTGGGTTGCTGGTCATTACTGAGACTACCTACCAGTGGTCCCTACCCTTGCCAGGGCCCTAGTGACAATCCTTCTCAACATTCCCCTCTCCTTCCCACATGGAAACTCCATCAAGCTTGTCCTTTCTCTTCTAGCCTCCTTCCTCATCAACCTCTTCTCCCATTTTCAGTGGAAGATCTTTGTTGGAAAATTTGAAGGCAAGCAGTAAACCTTCTACAACTTCTTCCTCCTCCTCCTCCTCCATGAAGACAATTCAGCCCTAACTGCGATCTTCCACCGTTGGCAGTGGAAAAAATATTTCCATCCCTCCTCCTCCACCTTCTCCTCCTCTTTCCCCTATTAAAAGCAAATCCACCCACCAACTGTTTCCATGCCTTCAGGGTCTCTCCTCTCAGGCCTCTGTAGGGCCCACACATCTTACAGCCTTCACTGGTTAACTCCTTCCTTTCACAGTCCAGCTTCCAGAAGGAGCATCTATATTCCCACTTCCCCTTCCTTACCTCTCAATCAGTCACCACCCCAGTGCCCGTGCCCTCCAGTGAACCAGCTCTTTCCAAATTTGCAGGGACTCCTAGTTGCTGAATGCAACAGCAATGGCAATATCTTCATCTTAATGGCTTTGTATTATTATTTTATTTATAATATTAAATTGAAACATGTTTATAAACTTGGCATAGGATGAGGCAGGCTAAGAGCCAGTAGAGAAAAAAGGGTAAAAAGTATAGAAAAACATGTACGCGCATGCCCAGGCACACAGTAGGAGATTAATATATGGCAGCTGTATACATTGCAGGGCATCTAGAAGCAGCTTTTCATAAATTGGAACTCAAACCCTTCTCATTGGACTTGCCTAAAGTGCAAATTTGATATGTCACTTCCCTATTTACCTTTTAGTTGCTTCCCAGTGCCTACAGGATTAAGTCCAAACGTCTTAACCAGATACTTCATTGATTCAGCCCCAGCTGTCTCATGTCCAAGCATGTCTCCTACACACGCTGTGCTCATTAAACCCTGCACGGGACATACCATGATCTCTTTGCTTCCAAGGGTCTCTTCTGTGTCTGGCAAACTCCAACTCATTCTTCAAGCCTCAGCCTTCCCAGACCCAAATTGCCTCTTATCCTTTTGTTCCCTCCAGTGTTCCCATGCTCTGTTTCTCCGGTCTCCTTGTATGCTCTGTCCCTTGAGTGAGCATTCACATCCTATATAGCAATTCTGTGCTATATCTCCCACTAAGGCTTGAGGGCAGGTTAATGGAACTGCTCACACTTGCAGTTCTATTGCCCGGAGTGTGGGTTGTTGTGTACTATGTATTTGCTGAAGGCATGGTGAACAAGAATAGGATTCAGATAACATGTTCTATGGTGCAGCTAGCTTCGTATGGACTGCGCTAAATAGTAGAAGAGAAAGCTAAATGGAGATCTAGCCCTGGAAGCTTAAATTCACCAAAATCATATAACTCAGTTTAGTAGTCTATAAAACAGGAAAATAGTTGGTGAGATACTCTGACATTTTCAAATGAAAATAATACACAGGAAGAAAAGCAATCATAATATACATAACCCAACTTCCATCACAACTTTCAAATAAACAAGTCATCTTGGCAAATGAGTAACTAGAAAAAAAAATTAGGGAGTAGGCTTCTAAGTAGAGTGTCTACTATGTCATTTTAAAAAATCCTGTAGTACTTTCCTGATGAAAATAATTTCAAAGGCTGGCTAAGTTTCAACTGGCAGGATTATATTCTGCCAGCTCAGTTCTTCTGCAGGCTTTTAGGATTGACCTGAGATGACCTTCCAAACTCACATGTCTCCCTGGTGGCTACTAAAGGCCAGAGGGAACGATTTAAAAAGAAAAACAAAATACCCTCATGTTATTAAGGGAGATATGTCTCACACATTTGAATTCTAAACAGTTTGATGAATTGAATTATGGTTTTATTTCACCAGTTCTCAACTAGTACAATTTAAGGCAGTTCATGGGTCCCAGAAAGAGGTAATGAATTTGATAGACAGCAGAGGTCAGATGTCTCATTCAGTTAAATTATGAGCAAAGCAAATATTCTTTACAAACGTTAAGCCACTTCTACTAACAGGCTAAAAAAATCTTATTAACTAATTTCTTTGATTTCAACAAAATTCATTTCCATACTCACAGCAGGGAGTGATAGAGTTGAGACTATAAGTATGAAAGAACATAGTATTTTTTATAATAAGCTTTGGGGAAAAATATAAAAGACAAACAAGCTACTCTCAGAGAAAAATGCCTTTAATTGCATCTCCAGTAGTTGGTGATTATTTCCTGTAATTAAAAACTTGATTTGTCGGCCTAAGTTTTTTCAAAGATGAACGTGGCTGTTTTTGGCTCACACAGGCTCTCACTGACCTAGGCATCCTGATTCAAAACAAGTGAGATGGCCAAGCACGGTGGCTCACGCCTGTAACCCCAGCACTTTGGGAGGCCGAGGCGGGTGGATCACTTGAGGTCAGGAGTTCAAGACCAGCCTGACCAACATGGTGAAACCCTGTCTCTACTAGAAATACAAAAAATTAGCTGGGCGTATGGCGCATGCCTGTAATCCCGGTTACTTGGGAGGCTGAGGCAGGAGAACTGCTTCAACCCAGGAGGTGGAGGTTGCAGTGAGCCGAGATCACACCAACTGTACTTCAGCCTGGGTGACAGAGTGAGACTCCATCTCAAAAACAAAACAAAACAAAAAAACAAGTGAGAACAGCTTCTGAGAGATAAAGGCAAGATGCTTTGAAGTCCAAATACATAAATAAGAACTGAGAAATTTTGTATTATTTGGTTAAATCAAACATAGTTAGACTCCCCCATGACTGAATGACTGAAAGTGAAATAAATGGGCTGACCAGGTGGCCTTTCCAATTAGCACCAGGTAGGAAAGGCGAGAGGGTGTGGGGATTTTTGTTTGTCAAATGTTTGACTACCTGAAGGGGACAGAATGCTTTGGTGAGAAACTACAGAACAGAATCTTAGCACCAAGAGTTTGGAGTAAAACAAAGTTATCCAGAATTAGGATTTTTACCATTCCTTCAGAAAATGCATAAATGTCTCTGGAAGACTTCTGAAGTCTTTTAAAGTCAGAATCAGCAAAGGATGAAGAGAATATTAAGGGGATAATGTCCTTGAAACTTTCTGCCTCATTTCCCATCAAATTAAATCTATAATAATACCTCCCATTGAATTTTCCTTGCTGAATTGAAATTTCTCAAAGTAAAGTCCTGGTCTTGCACATTTAAGGAGTGATTGTGTGTATGTGTGTGTGTGTGTATATATATATATGGGCGTGTGTATGTGTGTGTATATATATAATTTGTTAAAACTAAGCATTATTAAGTGTATTAATGAGGAAGGGTAAACTTTATTGTGAATTAACTTTTAAAAATCTGTGAAGTTAAGAAGTTGATGATCACATTTATGGTCTCTCAAAATACTTAGAATATTTTGGTTATGAAAAATAAGTAAAGTTATACAAAGAACTCTTAAAATTCAATTTTAAAAAAGCCAATTAAAAAAATAGGCAAAAGATCTGAACAACCACCTCACCAAAGAACACAAACAGATGCATATAAGCATATGAAAAGATACACAATTCTACATCTAGAAAAACCTAGACTGTGCCAAAAGGCTCCAAGACCTGATAAATGACTTCAGTAAGGTTTCAGGACATGAAATCAAGATACAAAAATCAGTAGCATTTCTATATACCAATAACATTCAAGCTGAGAGCCAAATGAAGAATGCAATTTCATTTACAATAGGCACACACACACACAATAATAAAATACCCAGAAATATTAATATATCTAACCAAGGAGGTGAAAGATCTCTGTAAGGAGAACTATAAAACACTGCTGAAAGAAATCATAGATAACACAAGCAAATGGAAAAACATTCCATGGATTGGAAGAATCAATATTATTAAAATGTCCTTACTGCTCAAAGCAATCTAAAGATTCAACGCTATTCCTATCAAATTGTGAATGTCATTTTTCATAGAATTAGAAAAGAAACTATCCTAAAATTCTGGAACCACAAAAGAGCATGAATAGCCAAAGTAACCTTAAACAAAAAGAACAAACATATTACCTGACTTCAAACTATACTACAAGGCTACAGTAACCAAATAGCGTGGTGCTGGTACAAATAATAGACACATAGAGCAACAGAATAAGAAATAGACCCACAAATAAAGCTACAACCAACTGATCTTCAACAATGTCAACAAGAATAAACCATAGGGAAAGGACTCCCTGCTGGGGAAACTGGCTAGCCATATGCAGAGGAATGAGACTGGACCTCTACTTATTACCATATACAAAAATTACCTCAAGATGGATTAAAGACTTAAATGTAAGACCTCACATTATAAAAATCCTGGAAGAAAACCAAGGAAATACCCCTCTGGACATTGGCCTAGGCAAAGAGTTTATGATTAAGTCTTCAAAAGCAATTGCAACAAGGACAAAAACTGACAAGTAGAACCTAATTAACCTGAAGAGCTTCTGCACAGCAAAAGAAACTATCAACAGGCTAAACAACCTGCAGAATGAGAGAAAATATTTGCCAACTATGCCTCTGACAAGAACTAATATCCAGTATCTATAAGAAACTTAAACAATTCAACAAGAATAAAACCACCCCATTAAAAAGTAAGCAAAAGATGTGAACAGACACTTCTCAAAAGAAGACCTACATAAGGCCAACAAGCATGTGAAAAAAAGCTAATCATCACTCATCATTAAATGCAAATCAAAACCACAACGAGAAACCATCTCACACCAATCAGAATGGTTATTACTAAAAAGCCAAAAAGTAACAAGTTGGCGAAGTTGCGGAAAAAAGGGAATGCTTATGTACTGTTGGTGGGATTGGAAATTAGTTCAGTCCCTGTGGAAAGCAGTTTGGAGATTTCACAAAGAACTAAAAACAGAACTACCATTTGACCTAGCAATCTCATTATTGGGTATATACCCAAAGGAAAATAAATCATTCTACCAAAAAGACACCTGCCCTTGTATGTTTATTGCAACACTATTCACAAAGACACAGAACTCAGCAAAGACATGGAATCAACCTAGGGGCCCATCAGTGGTGGAATGGATAGAGAAAATGTGGTACATTTACACCATGGAATACTATGCAGTCATTTTTAAAAAACCAAAATCGTGTCCTTTGCAGCAACATGGATGCAGCTGGAGGCCATTATCCTAAGTGAATTAGCACAGAAATAAAACCAGATATCATATGTTCTTACTTATAAGTAGGAGCTAATACACATGTGGACATAAATATGGGAACAACAGACACTGGGGACTCCAAAAGGGGGAAGAGTGGGAGGGAGAGGAACAAAGACTGAAAAACTTCCTATTGAGTGCTGTGTTCACTATCTGGGTGACAGATTTCGTAGAAGCCCAAACCTCAGCATCATACAATATACTCTTGTAACAAATCTGCACATGTAGCCCCCCCGAATCTAAAATTAAAATTTCTTTTAAAAAAGAAAAGATGCTTAGCTGGGTACGGTAGCTCACAGCTATAATCCCAGCACTTTGGGAGGCCAAGGTGGGTGGATCTCGAAGTCAGGAGATCGAGACCAGCCTGGCCAACATGCCGAAACCCTGTCTCTATTGAAAATACAAAAATTAGCCAGGTGTGGTCGCCTGTGCCTGTAGTTCCTGCTACTCGGGAGGCTGAGGCAGGAGAATTGCTTGAATCCGGGAGGTGGAGGCTGCAGTGAGCTGAGATCATGCCACTGCACTCCAGCCTGGGTGACAGAGTGAGACTCCGTCTCAAAAAAATAAAAAAAAAATAAAGGAAAAGAAAAGAAGAGATGCTCAATATCATTTGTTATTAGGGAATTGCAAATTAAAACAACAATGTGATACTACTACACACTATTATAATGACTAAAATCCAAAAAATGATAATATCAAATGCTGACCAGGATGCAGAGCAACAGGAACTCTCATTCATTGATAATGGAAATGCAAAAATGGTACAGCAAATTTAGAGGACAGTTCATCAGTTTCTTTTCTTTTTTTAATTATTTTTTTGAGATGGAGTCTTGCTTTGTTCCTCAGGCTGAAGTGCAGTGGCACGATATTGGCTCACTGCAACCTCCACCTCCTGTGTTCAAGCGATTCTCATGCTCGGCCTCCTGAGTAGCTGGGACGACAGGCATACACCACCACTTCTGGCTAATTTTTGAATTTTTAGTAGAGATGGGATTTTGCCATGTTGACCAGGCTGTTTCTGAACTCCTGACCTGAAGTGATCTGCTTGCCTTGGCCTCCCAAAGTGCTGGGATTACAGGCATAAGCCACCATCCCAGCCAGTTTGTCAGTTTCTTATGAAGCAATGAAAAGTTCTTAAGCAACAAAAAGACATGGATGAATCTTAAATGCATATTGCCTAGTGGAAGAAGCCAATCTGAAAAGTTTATGTATTGTACAATTCTAATTATATGACATTCTGGGAAAGGCAAAAGAAAGAAGGAAATATAGTTATGTGCCTATGCATGGTTTAGTATCCACACATATATTTCTTTGCTCTATCAGTGAAAGGCCCTAAAAGTAGCAACACCTCAGGCTGGTTGCGGTGGCTCATGCCTGTAATCCCAGCTCTTTGGGAGGCTGAGGTGGGCGGATCACCTGAGGTTGGGAGTTCAAGACCAGCCAGACCAACATGGAGAAACCCCGTCTCTACTAAAAATACAAAATTATCCAGGCATCGTGGCACATATCTGTAATCCCAGTTACTCGGGAGGCTAAGGCAGGAGAATTGCTTGAACCTGGAAGGCGGAGGTTGCAGTGAGCCGAGATTGCGCCGTTACACTCCAGCCTGGGCAACAAAAATGAAACTCCATCTGAAAAAAAAAAAGAAGCAACACCTCAGTAGCAAAGAACCCATCTTGGTTTAGAACTCCTTAGAGAGATGGCTGATTTTAGGATTGTGGCAGGAAATGTAGAAGATGAGCCTGGAGTATCTTTCAGTGCCATAAAGAAGAGCCGCAAAACAACAACAAAAAACAAAGAACCCACAAACCACAAAGAAGAGGGGAAGAGGGTATATCAAAGGAACATAGGGGTCAACTGAAAGGGCTCCCAGTGGCCAAAGCTGGGTGAATGTCAGCAACAATCAAGTAATACTGGATTCAAACCCAAAGTGAAAATAAATATCCATGAGTCTATACTGTTATAAACGAATGATTGAATAAATAAACACAGGAGGATAAATAAACACAAATTTCTCACGCAGAGAATTCCAAATAATTTATGCAGATTCTCCACCCTGAAGGAGGGGGAACATAGCACACTCCTCAAGTGTGGATAACATGTAGTGACTTCTTTCCAAAGAGGACAATATAGAAAAGAGGTGGGGGTGTGTGAGACCTTACAGTGGAGAAACCTGAAAAAGACTCCTCAGCCTTGTGATCAAAGCTAATATTTATAGCAATAAATCATATTGATCACTAGTATTCTTTTTTGAAAAAAAAATTTTTTTGTAGAGGTGAGGTGTCTATGTTGCCCAGGCTGGTCTTGAACCCTTGGCTTCAAGACATCCTCCTGCCTCAGCCTCCCAAAGTACTGGGATTATAGGCATAAGCCACCATGCCTGGCCAGATTATTGGTACTTTTTTTTTTTTTTTTGAGATGGAGTCTCGCTCTGTTGCCCAGGCTGGAGTGCAGTGGTGCGATCTCGGCTCACTGCAAGCTCCGCCTCCCGGGTTCACGCCATTCTCCTGCCTCAGCCTCCTGAGTAGCTGGGACTACAGGCACCCGCCACCACGCCTGGCTAATTTTTTGTATTTTTAGTAGAGATGGGATTTCACTGTGTTAGCCATGCTGGTCTCGATCTCCTGACCTCATGATCTGCCCGTCTTGGTCTCCCAAAGTGCTGGGATTACAGGCGTAAGCCACTGCGCCCGGCCGATTATTGTTACTCTTGATATGATATAATGATATAATGAGAATGGCTTTTATTTCTGTGATCTTCGTTCCAAAAACATATTAACCCTAGTCTACTCATGATAAAATCATCAGACAAGTCTCAAGTGAAGGAGATTCTACAAAATAACTCATCAGTACTCCTCCAAATTGTCAAGGTCATTAAAAACAAGGAGAGTATGAGAAGCTGTCATAGCCAAGAGCCTAAGGAACAGATCTTACCAAGCAATCTAACTGTATCATAAATGTATGAAACAGTCTCACTGAGGGTGAATGTATGTGGAAAGGTGGTGGGGAGAAGATGCTGACCTAATTAATGTTGGAAACAAACTATTTCTGTAAGACAAAAGACAAAAGAAACTGTCCAAACACACTGTACCCTAATTGATAAAGTTCTTTCCCACAGGGCATGGGTTAACAATTCTGATCTTGTAATTCATGTATACTGAAATGGAATGATTACTTACATTACAGATAGGTAAAAACTATGGCAAAAAAATGAATACGAACTTTAGATAATAACTGTGTTGATATTGGTTCATTAATCATAACAAATGTACCATACTGATGTACGATGCTAATACTAGGGTAAACTGCATACATTGTATGTGAGAGCTCTGTGCTATCTTCACAATTTTTCTGTAAATCTCAAATTGTTCTAGAATAAAAACTTTATTTTAAATACACATCAAAGTTTTAAAAATTACATTATTTTCTACCAAATATTGCCTATCAGCAGTCTAGCTTTAATAAACAAAACACACTGATTTGAAATTAGCTATCAACATCCCCATATATGGAATACTGACCTTCACATGAGTTGATATTGTGCTATTTGAATATAAACCTAACTTTCTCTAGAGTATTTGATAATTTTATATTCTTAGGTAGAGAAATGTCCATCTTAAGTTGAAGAAGTATAATTAAGTTTATTCTTTTTTTTTTTTTTTTTTTTTTTTTTTTGAGACGGAGTCTCGCTCTGTTGCCTGGGCTGGAGTACAGTGGCGCGATCTCTGCTCACTGCAAGCTCCGCCTCCCAGGTTCACGCCATTCTCCTGCTTTTTAGTAGAGACGGGGTTTCACCATGTTAACCAGGATGGTCTCAATCTCCTGACCTCGCGATCCACCCGCCTCGGCCTCCCAAAGTGCTGGGATTACAGGCATGAGCCACCACGCCCGGCCAGGTTTATTCCTTTATGGAAACATTTTATTTACCTGTGGGGAAAAGGTCATTTTCAATCTAGAATCTAGGCATATTCAAATTAGTGCTGAAATTCAGCATCTTTTCATTTTACTTTATAGCACCCTTTCACTTTCCTTCACTTACATTATTCACCTGTGTGTACTCCAGATTATTTCAGAAATCTTAGAAAAGCAAAAATGTTTGTTAGAGTTTTGCAAACAGGCTTCTAGCCTTTTGTCCTTAAAATATGGATCCCTACTCCTTGCCAAATCTGGTGAGTCAAGGTCTTCATCCAATTTAGAATTCATTAGCATGAATGACATGAAACTGCAGATATTTGACTGTTTTTGACATACGTAATCACCAATATCCTATGGTTCCACCTAAAAGACATCAGCATTTCTTTTCTAGAGAGGCATCGATGATTAAGGATAAAGGAAGAACATCAACCTCTACCGAACCTATCCTCATGGGCCCAAGCACGCCATCCCATTAAAAAAGATAAAGGGCCTATATGTTCATTTTATTTCAGAGAGTTATTTCTTCAACAAGAGGAGCCTTCACTGAGTCCCATGCACCATGAATTTTCAAATCAGTTTTTAAGAAAATCAAACATTAAACTTAGAGAAGCCCCTTAGAACGTTAGTTGCAGCTATCAGATGAAATTGTACCCGCTTAATGACTATTTTTTCAACGCCTTAGTTGCAACTATCAGATGAACTTGTACCCTCTTAATGACTCTATTTTTTCTGTCCACTAGCAATATTATTTTTTTTACCATAATAACATATTTAGGATGTATTTTTCTCCCGTCACTGTAAAAAGAAGTAAAAAGTTTTAACTCGAGTTAATTGGTAAATCTGTTTTTCTATTTTGAATTTATTACCTTTTAGTTTTATAAGTTTCCATATAAATCCCAGATTCCTAATGAGAAGCTCTAATTTCATTACACTTTTTAATTGAAATAAAATATTTAATAGCTATTTATATTTCATATGCAGAATTCATAACCCTTCGGTTTATAATATCTTTCTCATAGACTCTTCTGCAAAAATCCTTCAGTCCCTTTCACAAACACTTCATTTTCTAGGGAAAATTTTCCACATACTCATTAATTAGTAATATCTCCCAGTTACATGATAATATCTTCACTTGAGCAATACTGTAGATTTTATAATGATGTATTAAAGACAGTTATGACGGAGTCAGATGCCATCAATGCTAACAGACTTTGAAGTCAAGGATGCTACTGGACTCGGGTTATGCAAAGGACACAATAGCCTCTGCAAATCTTTTTTTTTTTTTTAAACAAAAACAAAAACACCACCACCACCACCAACAAAAAAAAACAGATACTAGAAATACAAAGAAGAAAACAAAACAATGGGGAATCCCTGCACTGTTTCATCCTCAATCATCCCCATTAAACTGAGTAAAAAGTAATCTGAGCTGGGTGTGGTGGCTCACGCCTGCAATCCCAGCACTTTGGGAGGCCAAGATGTGCAGATCACCTGAGGCTGGGAGTTCAAGACCAGACTGGCAAACCCTGTCCCTACTATAAATACAAAAATTAGCTGGGCGTGGTGGCCCGTGACTGTAATCCCAGCTACTTGGGAGGCTGAGGCATGAGAATTGCTTGAGCCTGGGAGGCGGAGGTTGCAGTGAGCTGAGATTGGGCCGCTGCACTCCAGCCTTAGCAACAGAGTGAGACTCTGTCTCCAAGAAAAAAAAAAAAAAAGTTATCTAAGTACACCAACAGCAGATTCCAAATTACTCAGTCTTCACAGTTAGCAACTTTAACTCATTTCTTATTTAAAAACAAGGAAGTGGGTGGCCAAAGGAAGTAAATTTCTCCCTAGCATAACACTGTAGAGCACGCTAGTGGTAACACCCAACTCATTCTACAAGGGGCATCTGGCTGTTGGAATTAGTGGACTCAAAAACCACTGTGCTTTGGTTCAATCCTGTTTTCTAGAACATACCTCATGGCTTGAGCTAGCATCAGTGATTTACATTAGCCGACCACCATCTATGTGTGATGGAGCTAAGAACAATTTTGACTCCTGATGTGCCAGACTGTGTATTTGAGAGGGTAAAAAACACTTCATTCACCTGCAGTGGTAAATTCTTGAAGGCAGAAATTAAGCAGTGTACTTTTTCTGTTGATTATGGGATACTTTGTAAATTACATGTTTAGTTAATGCTTCCTGATGGAGATGGTGTCAGTTATGATGTGCTGAATATCCAACTGGGACTTCCTATAACGGAATGAGATAAATAATAGATTCTGGTTGTCCATCTCATACTTAAATTGATATCTCCGGTATAAGTGAGATAGATAGAAGAATCACAAGTATTCCCAAAGGTGTTATGACAAGGTAATATTCCATTTACCGCTTGAAGACAGCCTCTCTATTTGGAGTTTGCTGAACAGCTGCAAAGGGATTGGACAGTTGAAGAGGGATGAATTTTCAGTTTTTAGAGGATATAAAAGAAATTAAAAATTTATATTGCTTGATGACTTGAGAACAAGCTCAGGAAATGTTGACAGATTTAAAAGATCAGAGTGTTCCAAAAGATCCTATTTTTGTCTAAAAATATCTATGCATAGATAAAATACTGAACATTATAAACAAAAGTGGTAACAGGAATTGCTTCTTGGGAATGGAACTATGAAGGGCCATTTTTCATACTTTTCCAACTTTTTAATCCAGAATAAATAAAATGTTAAAAACTTGCATTGATGCCACTTCCCAAAACCCAATGATGTGTACCGTAACAAAAATGAATCTTGGGATTTAGAACAATTACCTTTGAAATTTCAGTATTCTGCCCAAACAGACGTAACACAGGAATTGCTTTCATCTATGGTGTAAAATGACAGTCAGCACAGATTTCTTGGAGAAGGCCGAGCAGCTGCTGAAACAACTTATGTTTCCATGGGAGGAAGGCTGAAGATGTCTATAGCTCAAGAAAGAGTTTGCATGTTCCTCCTAATGAACAGAAACTCAAACACACATGAGGCATGCAGCACTACTTCATCTTGAACCTGCTTATTAGTCTCTAATTACATAACCAAAGCACTCACTATAAATTAGCAATATTTTAAATCCCTTTATGCTATGATGCCATTAGCTTGTAACTTGAGGCGCAGCTGGGGACTTTGGCTCAGGGTACTGGCAGGCCCTTCTAGCCTGAGTCACCTTGTTAAGAAATTAAAATGTGTGCGGGACACAGCACTCATTTTATATTCTTAGCTTTCCGTGAGATCCAGATCATTAACTCTGTGCCAATTTCCTCTGCAGATACTAGTTTAAATAAAGTGTCTCAAATAGAAATGCAATTTAGAGATAATGAGAGTAAGTTTTTCAAAATAAGATGAGAGTAAGGTTTCCCAATGTGCATTTTAGATCATTTTGTGTGGCTT
This sequence comes from Pongo pygmaeus, assembly GCF_028885625.2. Taxonomy (NCBI): domain Eukaryota; kingdom Metazoa; phylum Chordata; class Mammalia; order Primates; family Hominidae; genus Pongo; species Pongo pygmaeus. The sequence goes on along the minus strand of NC_072381.2, from coordinate 24,456,433 downwards.
TTCTTGATCCAGGGGCTGTGGCACAGACTTTTAAAAATTTGGTTCAACTAGACACCAGTGAATGCTAAGAAGTCCTCTTTCTAATGCAGAGAATTTATCCCCACTGCTACTGTACAGGAAATCCTAACAAGACCGACAGTTGAACACAAATGCCAAGCATCCCAAATGTTAATTTTGATTGCTACATGCTTTCTGCTAACGTACAGAACTTCAGATATTTAAATTACAGTATCTTCCATGTTATTCAAGAGAACATTTCCAAGTTTGTCCAACCTGCAGCCCACAGGCCACATGTGGCCCAGGAAAGCTTTGAATGTAGCCCAACACAAATTTGTAAGTTTTCTTAAAATGTTATGAGATTTTTGGCCAGGCGCAGTGGCTCACGCCTATAATCCCAGCACTTTGGGAGGCCAAGGTGGGTAGATTACCTAAGGTCAGGAGTTCAAGACCAGTCTGGACTACATGGTGAAATCCTGTCTCTACTAAAAAAACACAAAAACTAGCCGGGCCTGGTGGCATGCACCTGTAATCCAGCTACTTGGGAGGCTGAGGCAGGAGAATCACTTGAACCTGGGGGGTGGAGGTTACAGGAGCCGAGATCATACCACTGCACTCCAGCTTGGGCAACAGAGTGAGACTCTATATCAAAAAAAAAAAAAGAGTTTTTTTGTGATTTTTATTTATTTTAAAGCTCATCAGCTATCCTTAGTGTCGGTGTATTTTATGTGTGGACCAAGACAATTCTTCTTCTTCCAATGTGGCCCAAAGAAGCCAAAATATTGGACACCCCTGAGTTACACACTTAAAAATAACTGCATTTACCTGTGGAATAGAACTCTATTTTACTTGTAATGTAAAAGGTACAAGTGATGTATGTCTAGAAGGGCTCAAATTGGACATCCTGAGAGATAATTTTTTTTTTTTTTTTTTTTTGGTGAGTCATTTATTCTTGCTGCCCAGGCTGGAGTGCAACGGTGCGATCTCTGCTCACTGCATCCTCCGCCTCCCACGTTCAAGCGATTCTCCTGCCTCAGCCTCCCAAGTAGCTGGGACTACAGGCATGTGCCACCACACCCGCCTAATTTTGTATTTTTAGTAGAGACGGGGTTTCACCGTGTTTCCCAGGCTGGTCTCGAACTCCTGACCTCAGGTGATGCACCCGCCTCGGCCTCCCAAAGTGCTGGGATTACAGGTGTGAGCAACTGCGCCCGGCCAAGAAATTTCTTAATCCTCTAAGGAACATCATTTAATTGTAAGGGTCTTGTTGGGTCTTGATCTGTGTCAATAACTTCTCTTGTGAATGCCTCACTTTCTCAGAATACTTTGTCTCTCTAAAGTCCTTCTTGCCACTTTCCTAAACTTGTTGGAATGTGCTGTGTTAAAATAGTTTTGTTCTTGCTATTACCCAGTGGAAAAATGTAGGGAATTATCTGGCCTTTCTGTTTACTCTTAGTTGCTGATGGATATAACTAATCAAACCTGGTAAAACGCAAAGAGGTCTCTAAGAACGAACTCAACGTTCCAGTCCTGCACCACTGTGTACAAGGCTGTCCTATGCCCCCAACTTCTTGTTCTGACTATTCCTCTTGGTCATCTTATCTATTCGATGGTTTCAAATAATCCACATGCATGTGAGTCTCAAATCACTCCCTCTAGTTTATTTCTCTCTCCTAGACCTTAACCTATGTTGTTCAACTGCCTAATGACAGTCGAGTGTCCTATATAACCCCAAGTACAGCAGCCAACACTAAACTCTTTATCTATCTCTACCTCTCAAACTGCTTCCTCATTTTGTGAAAGATCCCATCATCTAGCCGCATGTCTTTGTCACCTCCCCTTTCTTTTTCTTTCCCCTCCTCCGTTCACCAAGTCCCGTTTGGTTCCAGGACTGGGAATCCTGAACACACCTTGACCCAATCTGCTTCTCTCCATCCTGCTTGTCCCTCCCTCTACCCTAAATCAGGCTCTCTTAATCTCTACAGATTAATCTTCTACCAATTTTTCCTGCTGGCTCTCTTACCACTGCCTCCCCAACCCCGTATTTCCATCCCATCTCCACCCTGTAGACAGCAGCCTTTCTAAAAGCAAGTCTTGTTATGTCTCTCTGCGTCTAACACCTGTTTCCCTTAACATAAACTCTAGGCTCTGATATGGCCACCTGATTCTGCTCATCCTCTCTCCACTCCCTTCTAACCATGCCCTGAAGTCTGACACATCCTGTTACACCTGTGCTCAGGTGCCATGAACTTTGTTGATTTCCACTAAAGATCCCCATGCTGTTTTCTCCCCTAAGGCCTTTGCGTGTGTTCCTCCGTGCACCTGGAAACCCAGTCCTCGCCTACTTCCTTGTCTGTCTAACTCATCTTTCAAGGATCTATGTAGATATTTCTTCCTCATGGAAAAGTTTTCTGACCCCGCAAGTGTGAGTTAAGAGGCACTTCTATGTATTCTCTTGTCACCAGCATCTTCTTTTATCACAGAACTTATCACAGCTATTTTATTGAACCACCTCTTTATTTGCAGTCCCCACTAGACAGCACACATCAGGTTACCCGTCTCTTTCATTCCTTCTGTCTCCCCGATAGCTAACATCATGCCCAGAACAGCAGAGTTGGTATCCAAATATTCACTGAATAGACGAATAAGACTCAACACAAGGGACTTGCCACTTGCCTAGTGCCCACATTGTGCCTGCCACTTGCCAGATGCTTTGGCTAGATTATCCCTTATCCACACAATTCTGCAAGCTCTGTATTATTTTTGGACACCTCACAGATGAAGGTCAGTGGGATTTAATAGCTTTCTCTAAGCCACACAGCTCATGAGTAAATTCAAAACTGGGTCTGTGTAACTTCAAAATTCCTGCTTATCTCACTCCAAACACTGCCTCTGCCTGGTCTGCACACAATGGTCTGAGTTCTAGGTTTCCGGCCTCACAGAGTAACTCTCATCCATCTTCTACCTGACAGTCTTTCAGAAATGAAGACTTTCCAGAAGCCAGTGGTCAATCTGACCCTTTACACCCCCACTGTGGCTGTAATGTGCTTCTCCACTATGTTTTGGCCTGCTCCAAAGTGGCTCATGCAGACCCTGCTTCTCCTCGCTACTTTCACACACAGCCTAAGAGGTGGCGCAGCATCTCACCCATGATGGTGTCCTCGAGCTGCACAGACTGTGTGTCCATCCTCAAAGGACAAAAGGCATAAGTCCATAGACCTGCTGTCCAAAAGCAACACAAAGGGAAGCCAGCAAGCACTGCTTTCTATCACAGGGGAGAAGTTCCCAGCTGATTGCTGGCAGTGCTGCCACTGTCTTTAGCCCATCAGAGGGTGAGTCAGAGAGAGGGCTCAGGAAAACCTACTGTATTAGGCCATTCTCACACTGCGATTAGGACAAACCTGAGATTGGGTAATTTATAAAGGAAAGAGGTTTAATTGACTCACAGTTCTGCAGGGCTTGGGGGGCTTCAGGAAACTTACAATCATGGTTGAAGGGGAAGCAAACACGTCCTTCTTCACACGGTGGCAGCCAGGAGAAGTGCCCAGTGAAAGGGGAAGCCCCTCATAAAACCATCAGCTTTCATGAGAACTGACTCACTATTATGAAAATAGCATGGGGAAAACCGCCCCCATGATTCAATTACCTCCCACCAGGTCCCTCCCACGACACGTGGGGATTATGGGAACTACAATTCAAGATGAGATGTGGGTGGGGACACAGCCAAACCACATCATCTGCATAGCAGGTGGCCTTCTGTCTCCCCATTCCTGGGCTCCCCCAGGGCAACCTGTCCCCCATCCCACTCACAAGCCTTCCCTCTAGGAAGCCTCTAAGAAGAGACCTGCCAGCCACCTGCTTGCTCCACTTCGAGTGGGAACCACACCAGGGTCAACCTCAGAAACATCTGAAAAACTGGAAGTAAATTCAGCAGTCTAGCAAAAGCAGTCCTCTGCAACTGAGGAATCCAGGTTGAGCGCAGCCATGGCATGTATTTGAAAAGCTGCCACCTTCCAATCAGGCCAGAGTTAAAGTGCAATTTGAAAAGAGCAAGAATTTCCAAGCTATAAAACTAGGGACATGATTCTAAGAGGATAAAACATTTTAAGATTGGTTTAAAAGCTTTTGAAAAATTTAAGGCCAGGCATGGCAGCTCACATCTATAATCATAGAGCTTTGGGAGGCCGAGGTGGGAGGATTGCTTGAGGTCAGGAATTTGACACCAGCTTGGGCAACACAGGGAGACCCCATCTCTACATTTTTTTTTTTTTTAAATTAGCTGGACTTGGCTGGGTGTGGTGGCTCATGCCTGTAATCCCAGCACTTTGAGAGGCTGAGGCGGACGGATCACAAGGTCAGGAGTTCAAGACCAGCCTGGCCAATATGGTGAAACCCTGTCTCTACTAAAAATACAAAAATTAGCTGGGCGTAGTAGCACATGCTTGTAGTTCCAGCTACTCAGGAGGCTGAGGCAGGAGAATCACTTGAACTTGAGAGACAGAGGTTGCTGTGAGCCGAGATCGCGCCACTGCACTACAGCCTAGGTGACAAAGTGAGATTCCATCTCAAAAAAAAAAAAAAAAAAAAAAAAAAAGCTGGACTTGATGGCATGCGCCAGTAGTTCCAGCTACTAGGGAGGCTGAGGTGGGAGCATCACTTGAGTCCAGGACTTCAAGATTACAGAGGCTATGATTGTGCCACTGCACTCCAGCCTGGGTGATAAAGCAAGACCCTGTCCCTTAAAAATTTTTTGTTTTTAAATTCAAACCCAGATTTCCTCAGGATTCTTTTTAACAGCTATCTAAGGAATAAGAAGGGATGCTCTCAAACCAGGCAGAACGAGATGGAATTCTAAGTCATTTTATCTTTTGCATTTCTGAAAAGACTTTCATTTTTCAAAGGACATCAAAACTGAAATGCCTTATAAATACCTTTGTGTTTCTGCGTTCTGTTCAATGGCATCAATAAGATGGATGATCAGCAAATGGCATCAAACTCCATTTGTACTCTTATTAGAATAATAACTTGTAAAATGATATGAAATGAAACAGCAGATTCCAATGACCTTGTAGCCCAATTCAATTACTATTTCACTAAATAACGACAAAACCGACAGTCCTCAAGCTGCTGAATTTATGAATTAAATTCAACTTCTCTTCTACATTCTGAGCAGGACTGAGTAGAAAGAGAAATGGTCAGTGAGGACTGGGGAGGAGTTTCCTTCTCTCTGCTATTTAACGCAACATCACCAAGCCCCCTGGAGGGAGGGGTATGGAAAGAGAGTTTAGAAAGGAATATCAAGACCAGAAGGGAGAACTGATGGCCAGGGTCCTCGCTATAGTTTGCTCCTGCAGATGAGACACTGCTTTGGAAAATTTTATCATTAATCAAACTGCACTGATGCTATATTAAGTTGGAGCAAAAGTAATTGCAGTGTGTGCCATTACTTTTAAATGGGAAGCACCACAATTACTTTTGCACCAAACCAACAGCATCAATCTTGCCTGCATCTTAAGCAAAGGCTTAATGAGAAAAAAAACATACTTGAGACTACTAAAGCATTATACAGTCAATCCTTATTACTAGCAGATTCTGTATTTGTAAATATGCCCATCATCTAAAATCTGTTTCTGACCCTCAAATTAATACTCCCAAATGTTTGCAGTCATCATGGACATGGCAGGACAGTGGACAACTGGAGTTTCCCAACAAGCATGTTTCCAGGTGGCGTCTAACTAAACAACACTCTGCCTTTTTGTTTCAGTTTTCACACTTTAAGGAAGCACCCTTTCCACAGTCTTTTTAGTGCCACAAGTTTCGCATTTTTGTGTCTTTGTGTGTCTGTGTGTGCACCTGCGTGCGTGTATGTGTGTGGGAGTGATTTTACTATTTAGAATGGTCCAAGCCAGGTGCAGTGGCTCATGCCTGAAATCCCAGCACTTTGGGAGGCCAAGGCAAGAGAACTGCTTTGGGACAGGAGTTCAAGACCAGCCTGGAATATACTAGTCATGTTCATTGGGGAATTAAGACCTCAAAAACATAGCCAGACCCTGCCTCTACAAAAAAATAAAATTAAAAAATTAGCTGGGCATGGTGGCGTGTGCCTGTAGTCCCAGACACTTGGGAGGCTGAGGTGGGAAGATCACTTGAGCCCAGGAGTTTGAGGCTCCAGTGAGTTGTGATTGTGTCACTGCACTCCAGCCTGGGCAAGAGGGCAAGACCCAGCATCTACAAATTTTTTCTTTAAATAAGAAAAGAAAATAAATTTTAAAAATAAGAAATAAAATGAAATGGCCCTTAAGTATGGTGTGGAAGTACTGTCTGGCATTCCTAGGCTCAAGAAGGCTGTGATGCGCCTTACACAAAAAAATAAGTGCATTAGATAAGCTTAATTCAATGCTAATGAATCAATAATATATATTTTAAAAGGTGTCTTCAAACAAAAACACAGGTAAAATAAGGATTTTTGTTGATTGGTTGATAAAAATGTAACCAAAGGCTCACAGGAACCTAACCCTGCATTTCCTCTAGGAAATTCAGTATTAACTAATAAATTCAGGACTCACTAACACAGTATTTAGGGCAAGTTTATAGAACATCAATACTGTGAATAACAAGAAGTGACGGTATTTTCAAACTGCAGTAAAAATGCCATAAGTATGTAAAATAGGACTTGTAGGAAAACAACAAAGTATATTTAGATGTAGCAGGTTCATCTTTTTTACTTTTTTTGCAGATGTGAGAACTTGACAATTTCTAACCATTGGACTTAGAATGGAGAACATAGCCAATCTGGGTGACAGAGCAATATTCCGTCTCAAAAAAAAAAAAAAAAAAGAAATTAGCTGGACTTGGTGGCATGCACCAGTAGTTCTAGTTACTTGGGAGGCTGAGGTGGCTAGTCATGAACTCCTGACCTCAAGTCTCCCAAAATGCTGGGATTACAGGTGTGAGCCATGCCTGGCCAGCAATGGCAATATTTTCTTACTACCAGCTCTCAGAAAACATTCATTATTCTCCATAATTATCCAATAAATTTGGACCCATCTGAAAATAAGCATCAGTCACTTTTCAGTTTATACATGTGTGCTATTAGTCATTACTCTGGTAATATGTGAAATGTAAATCATCGCCTTATTACTTACTGGATACGGGTTGTTTTTTGGTTGAGGTATGTGTCTAATTCATTGGTACTACAGCAGAAAATGCCCTACACCAAATATCTGCTCTGATTGGACTAAGATCCTACATTTTTATATTTGGGAATATTGCTCAACTTGAGAAAGGCAAGATGTCCCAATCCCTGCAACAGTAACTTGGACTTTTTTTTTTTTTTTTTTTTGAGATGAAGTTTTGCTCTGTCGCCCAGGCTAGCACGCAGTGGCACGATCTCGGCTCACTGCAACCTCCGCCTCGTGGGCTCAGGCGATTCTCCAGCCTCAAGCCTCCCGAGTAGCTGTGATTACAGGCGTGCGCCACCACACCCGGCTGATATTTGCATTTTTAGTAGAGACAGGGTTTCACTACGTTGGCCAGGCTGGTCTCGAACTCCTGACCTCAGGTGATCCACCCACCTCGGCCTCCCGAAGTGCTTGGATTACAGGCATGAACCACGGTGCCCAGCCAATAACTTGGACTTCTAATTGAAGATGTGATGTGGGCCAGTTATGCATAGAGGGAAGCCAAGGGCCTCTTATGTGACACCGTCACTGGACTGGGACAGATTCTGCCATGTCATTTACCTTGAGTACTCCAAAAGGAAGAACATAAAAATAATAATGTAATGAAAGTAGCAAGGGTATCTTTAACTTCAAAGAAGATCATTAATACTTAGCCTAGACTGTCTGAGAATATGACTGGAGAAAACGGAATGAAGGAAAGAGGGGTACTTAATCTATGTTTATTGTTCAAATGTTCTCTGTTCACACTTTGCAAATGTTAATGAGAGTCTGATCTCTTGATAGTAACCATAGGGAAATTCATCAGCCTATAAACATAATTTTTCCCTTTTCTCTATCCTGAGTCTCCAATGAGTTGGGCAAAATGCAGAGGCATCTCATTCATTCAGAAAATGCCATCTTTTCTCTCTCTCATATATGTAGTGTTGCTAAAATTAACTAAAAAATTAACTAGTTTTAATTTTCTTCTTCTTAAAGGCTTCTGTCCATAACTGTCCAAGGGGCAGAAGGGCACAGACTTTTACGCAATGAGAGTCCCCTGACATTCTGCTGTCTAAGACTTCATTCTCAGAGTGCAAGGACCAGAGAAAGAACCAGGGTGGATGCTATTCCACGTTTGCTCTTTTCATTAAGACTTTTCAAAGAAGACTTTATTCTAACATGCATTTAAAAGAAAAAGAAATGAAGAATTCTTCCTTCAGGCGAATAACTCATAAGGGGAAAAAAACCCTTGAATATGATTTATTTCACAGGGATCATTGAAGAGCGCGTGAAAACCGACCTCTGTTGAAATTCCGAGATACTTGTTAATGCCACCTTGAAAGAAGTAAAGAATTTCGAAGTCAGTTATTAAATAAATCCATGACTATTTGAACAGCTATCTCAATTTGGCTGGAATGCGGTTAAAATTCGAGTTATGTACATTCAGTTTGAGTAGAATGTGGCTTTGACAATGAGTCAACCTTAGTATTCTATTCCCAACAATGATGGAGTGGCGTGGTGACTGCAGAGCTCCCTAGAGTAGCTTTTGGAACTTGTACTCTCCTTTCAATAACAGATTGCTCAGTTGAGAAATTTTAGAATTGAATGAAAACTCGGGCATCATTTAGTTATTTGTGCAACTTGAATATTTTTTTCCGATAAAATAACCAAGGCCAAAAAAATTAAGTGGAAAAAAAGTCACACATCAAGTTAGAAAGTAGATCTAGATCCAAGCTCTCCTGGCTACTGGTCCGGAGTTCTTATTACTAATCTGGATCTGCAGTGAGCACCGCTGACATTCCTAACTGAGTAGTGACTTCCCTAGTAATCTCCCTTATCTAACTTTACTGCGTAAACACATTGCTATCTGTTACAGGAACGGGATCCTAATCATGTAGAGAGAAGGGAAAAGAAGGCATGAGGAAACTTTGAACCTTATTGCTAGGCTTCAAGTAGAGAGATGTCAGGTTGTCTCCCGCGTCCACCCTTTCCACTCAATTTCCCACTCTCACGAGCGTCCCCATGGGCTTTGGTCTCTCTGTGCCTCTTGTAACCAACCTAAAATGGAGATGCATAAAAGTGGCGATGAGGGCTATCTTATCTTGTGTAAGGCTAGGTCATACTTTCGAATAAAACAATTTTTATTTGAAGAGGCTGGGACCAAGAAATATATATAGCTAGAACGGGCTGTGTACAGGGGGAAAGTTTATTAGAAAGCCTGCGTGTGTACAGTTTCATTATTCTCACTCTTTTTTTTTTAAGACAGGGTCTCACTCTGTCACCCAGGCTGGAGTGCAGTGGCACAATCTTGACACACTGCAGCCTCAACCTCCCCAGGCTCAGGTGATCCTTCCACCTCAGCCTCTCCAGTACCTGGGACTACAAGTACATGCCACCACGCCTGGCTAATTATTATATTTTTTTGTAGAGATGGGTTTTGCCATGTTGCCCAGGCTGGTCTTGAACTCCTGGGTTCATGTGATCTACCCACCTCGGCCTCCCAAAGTGCTAGAATTACAGGTGAGAGCCACCACACCCATCCTATTCCTACTCTTCATTCCTTTAGTAAAGAGTGAGTATAAACTAACGAATTGGTTATAGTCGGAACTGAAATTAGCACTTATGATGTGGAATCTCAATCAAGATTCAGATAGCATGTTGGTTATATTGTGAGGTTTTTTCAATATATATGACCATGAAATTTCACTCCTAGGGAGGTGATTACTAAGTTCAATATTACTGAGTTTCTTACTCAAAAACTGTGTTGATATTTTTCCTTTCAGAATGACATATGTCAATCAAAATAGAAAATAAGTCCCAAATTGAATGGCACTTAGAAAAATAACTTTGATGCCAAATTGGAAAAGAAAGCTTCAAAGATACTTTGAAAATGGAGCCAAACTACCAATTAAAGGAAAAATTATAGACAAATTAAGAATATGCTTTTTCCAATGACACTGAACCTCAATCATTTGCTCCATAATGACTTGAAAACCCTGTAATTCTCATAGAAATCTGGTAGTCTTACCCATTTCCCCTCAGCAGAATAAACAGTGAAGTATATGGTCTGCTTTGTAGATCAAAAAAATATTGCGGTATGATGTAGGTGGGGGGACACATTCCACAGTTACTCCCAAATATCATCAAAAGAAAGAAATCTGGCTGGGTGCAGTGGCTCATGCCTATGATTCCAGCACTTTGGGAGGCCAAGGCAGGTGGATCACTTGAGGTCAGGAGTTCGAGACCAGCCTGGGTAACATGGTGAAACCCCATCTCTACTAAAAAAAATATAAAAATTAGCCAGATGTGGAGGCAGGCGCCTGTGATCTCAGTTACTCAGGAGGCTGAGGCAGGAGAATCTCTTGAACCTGGGAGGCAGAGGTTACAGTGAGCTGAAATTGCACCACTGCACTCCAGCCTGGGCAACACAGTGAAAAAAAGAAAGAAAGAAATCTAAGCTACTCTTCACAATGCAATAGCTTAATCGATTGCTGTTATTTTTCATGCTGGCTAATTTTCAAAAAGATGAAAATATGAAAGATGGATGCATTCATGTGATTTAGTGACAGTGGAGTTTGTGCATATAAATTGCTTTGATGATGATGGAGGGATGGGTTGTAAATATTTTATCTAACAGCCCAAGAGAATGGCATTATGGAAACCCAGTAAGTGGGGGAAGATGAGCCACCTATGACCAAGCTCATATGAGTGTCCCACAGCTGGATGAGACAGTGTTCAGTGACCAAACTGACTCTTGACATGAACCATAATCTTCAGTTTGAGTCTAGAATAATTATGCAGAACGTGAAAGGTATACTAAGAAAGATGATAAAAATCAATTATTCTGTTTTGAAAAAATCAAAGAATATATTAAGGATTTTCCATTTCTAACACCTTCCTTCTACAGTTAGGGAAACAGACCAGACTTGGGTAGACTGAGAACCAGAACTCAGCAATCTGTGTTCTAACACTTACTGCCCACTCCTGTGGCAGGGGGCGACTCTTCCATACCTGTGTTGATTTGGGTGGTGTGGGCCTGCTGCAGATGATGGTAGTGGGAAGAGACTAGAGGCCTTCTCATGGTCTTTTCCAATCACAGAATTGGAAATTTAGCATTGTACATAGTACGGGGCCCCAATCTTCAGAAGGGTTGCCGCTAGATGTCAATTTGAGTTCTTGACACTCTGCTACTCCTAAAAATGCCCCTTGATAAATATCTGCAGTGTTTGAACACTTCCTAGAACTTCTTGAGTTAACCGAACCTGTTTTATGATGAAGGGTTGCAAGAACAAAAACCAATGACTCACTGTCCCAGAACAACATTTCATGAGGAGAAAAACCAACCCCACTAATTTTGCCTTCAGTGTGGTAAGCCCAGAGGGAGTGGGTGCTTGGATTCAAGTATTAGCCTTCATGATTCTGCCAAAGTGTAATTTGCTCTATGTTTTTTGATGAATGTTTAAAGCAATCTTTTTGTTTTTTAAGTCAGGGAATCACTCTGTTGCCCAAGCTGGAATACAGTGGCACGGTTATGGCTCACAGCAGCCTCAAACTCCAGGGCTTAAGCCATCCTTCCACCTCAGCCTCCCGAGTAGCTAGGACTACAAATGTGTGCCAACAGGCCGCCTCATATTTTTTACTTTTTTGTAGAGAAAGGATCTTGCTCTGTTGCCCAGGGTGGTCTCAAACTCCTGGCCTCCAGTGATCTTCTCACCTCAGTCTCCCACACTGTTGAGATTACAGGTGGGAACCACTGCGCCCGGCCACAATCCTTTTTAAAATGGACATACATTGGCAGGAGCTTAGCAAATCAATTAACAGGCAGGGAAAAAATATAGTGAAGTTTTACACCATTCACCCCCCTAATTTAAAAAGAATTTCAAATATAACAGGTTGCTGACATATTGTGCATGAAAACTACTAGTTTGCCTAGTTTTTATGAAAAGTCAATATAGGCGACCTGACCTTTCTAGCCAAATGAACTAGAGAGTAATGACTTGCTCCGATTCCTCTGCCATTCACAGACAGCTTTGTGTGTGTTTTTTAAAATAGTGCCTGCCCACGTAGCTTACTGGTAGTGTACAGATGATGAACTAACTGCTGGAGACAGGAGCTGCAGGGCAGGGAAACAGAGTTAAAGGGCCAGTTACCACTGCCAATTACAGGGTAATCAGAAGGCACATCATCTCTTTAATCAGGTGTAAGATAATGGGAAATGAAATTTGATTTATGAAAATTTAACCCACACCCAAATTTCAATATTCCATCTATTGAGTACTCTTAGGCAAACCATGCGGCAGTGTGAGTAGAAAATGAAGTTGTTTCTAGGCCAACTCATACCAAGCATCATGCCTAGGTGAAAATAAAATAGGCTTGTTTTGACTGGTGCTTTCTCTTTCTAAAGCATGATTGCTCATATTAAGCATTAACTACAAAATACAAAAATAATGGGACTCTCTAAAAAAGTCTATTTAGCTTTATCAGCAGTCTGTCATTCTCTTAGGATCAACTCAAATATCCCTTCTTGGGGCCAGGCATGGTGGCTCATGCCTGTAATCCCAGCTCTTTTGGAGGCTGAGAAAGGAAGATCATTTAAGGCCAGGAGTTCAAGACCAGCCTGGGCAACATGGCAAGATCCCATCTCTATAGATATAGGTATAGATATAGATATACAGATATACATACAGATGTAGATAGATAGATAGCTCTTTCTGTTTTGTAACTTTTTCTAGGTTCCCTTACCTTGGGAGAACTCTTTCCTCTTCTGGGTTTCTGTAAGACCTTACCCATATTCCTGATAGAATATTTATTCCATTTGTTTTATGTACGCCAGTTTCTGCCAACAGACTCCTTGAAAGACCACAAGTGATCTTTATAAATCTTCATCTTCCCAGCAGCTATGTGAATTCCTGGCTCTTAGGAATAGATGCCTAATAAAATTAATTATGCTTATGGAGAAGAGGAAAGACACAAAGCTATAAATAATTCAACCTCGTTATTATAAAACCCGACAAATTTCTACTCCAAACTCCTCACCTCCAATTATAGCTGGTAACATGATCACAATACTATCCTGGCAGGTGTTTGGATTCCTGCCATCTAGCCATAGGGGAAGATGTGGGTAGGTGGCACTGTGTCCAGAGTTGGTTCCTTCTGGTAGGTTCATGGTCTCGCTGACTTCAAGAATGAAGCCGCGGACCTTCGCGGTGAGTGTTACAGCTTTTAAAGATGGCACGGACCCAAAGAGTGAGTGGTAGCAAGGATTTATTGTGAAAAGCAAAGGACAAAGGCTTCCACATTGTGGAAGGGGACCGAGCGGGTTGCCACTGCTGGCTGGGGTGGCCAGCAATTATTCCCTTATTTGTCCCCTCCCAAATTCCATTTCTGTCCTATCAGAATGCCCTTTTTTCAATCCTCCCGCAACTGGCTACTTTTAGACTCCTGCTGATTGGTGCGTTTTACAGAGTGCTGATTAGTGCATTTTACAGAGCGCTGATTGGTGTATTTTACAGAGCACTAATTGGTGCATTTTACCATCTTTTTGCTAGCTACAGAGTGCTGATTGGTACGTTTTACATTCCTAACTACAGAGTGCTGATTGGTGCATTTTACAATCCTCTTATAAGACAGAAAAGTTCTCCAAGTCCCCATTTGACTCAGGAAGTCCAGCTGGCTTCACCTCTCAGCACCATGGCTGAATGCAATGGTATCAGGGAAGGAGAAAAGATGAAGTATTTGGACAACTGATAAAAAATGATCAGTCTTTAGGTTGAGCCTGGTGGCTCACGCCTGTAATTGCAGAACTTTGGGAGGCTGAGGCTGGTGGATCACCTGAGGTCAGGAGCTCGAGACCAGCCTGGTCAACATGGTGAAACCCTGTCTCTACTAAAAATACAAAAATTAGCCGGGTGTGGTGGTGCATGTCTGTAATCCTAACTACTCAGGAGGCTGAGGCAGGAGAATTGCTTGACCCCGGGAGGCGGAGGTTGTAATGAGCTAAGACTGCCCCACTGCACTCCAACCTGGGCGACAGGGGGAGACTCCGTCTCAAAAAAAAAAAAAAAAGATCAGCTTTTGCAGATACACAAACTTGATGTTGATTACACTGTGGCCTCCAGTGTTCTGTATAAAACAAAGTATCTTTCTGCCCTTTTCTCTTTGGAATTTTCTTTCCCCTTCCTTTCCTCTAAAGGGAAATCTAGAGTGTAGTTCTTTTGTTTCTCTCTGAAATTTACTTACTCAGACTTCGCTGACTTCTCATCCCACCTCTACACTATGTCAGGCCCCCTTGCTAAACATTCCTTATCTTTTCTTACTACTTGCCACCCTTGTAACTACTTATTTTAATGTTTTATTCCCTCCAAACTTTAATATACATGAAGATGGAAACCTTGCCCATCTTGCTGACCCCTGTACATCTATCATCTAGCATAATGCCCGGTTCAAAACAGTTATTCTATTTTTTTCAGTGAGGGGAGGAAAAAGAGAAGGAGAGAGAAAATGTCCACATGAAGATGAGAGAGACAAAGACATTAAGAGAGGAAGAAGACAGCTATGGCCGGCTGCCCAATGCCCCTTCCCCCTTGACTCTTCCAACTCTAAGTTGCACCAAGAATGAAGAGCCTTTGTTCAGATATTGTCTTGGGATACAGACAAAGCTAAGAAAGCAAGCCAAGAGGAAGGAGGAATATTTCTCTATGGGGCAGTACATGTTGTGGGATTAAGGCACGTGAGCCAAGAGAAGGATGAAAGTCACAGTGTTGTCAGTTATAAAGGATGTTAAAATAGTCTCCAAAGGACTACATACATACATGGTGGCATTATGAAGATGATTGTTATTTGACCTAATTAAAATGTTGGTGGATCTGAAACCACGTGAAAGACCAACTTAAGCATCACCTATGGTCGAAGGTGTGAAGCCCTCAAGTCCAGATAAACATGAACGCCATGGCTAACGTCTTTGAAATATCCAAGCTGGGCACAGAGGCTCATGCCTGTAATCTTAGCACTCATCACTTTGGGTAGCCAAGGTGGGGGGATTGCTTGAGCCCAGGAGTTTGAGACCAGCCTGGGTAACATGGTAAAACCTGGTCTCCTCAAAACAACAACAACAAAAATTTAGCCGGGTATGGTGGGTAGTGG
The DNA here is from genome assembly GCF_028885625.2 of Pongo pygmaeus. Classification (NCBI taxonomy): domain Eukaryota; kingdom Metazoa; phylum Chordata; class Mammalia; order Primates; family Hominidae; genus Pongo; species Pongo pygmaeus. The sequence goes on along the minus strand of NC_072381.2, from coordinate 24,441,134 downwards.
CACATGCTTGTAGTCCCAGCTACTCAGGAGGTTGAGGTGGGAGGATCATCTGAGCCCAGGAAGTCGAGGCTGCAGTGAGCTGTGATTGTGCTATTGTACTCTAGCCAGGGCAACAGAGTGAGACAAGAAAGAAAGAGAGAAAGAGAGACAGAGAGAGAGAGAAAGGGAGAAAGAGAGAGAGAGAGAGAAAGAGACAGGGAGAGAGAATGAGAGAGAAAGAGAAAGAGAGGAGGAAAGAAAGAGAGAAAGAAAGAGAGAGAGAGAGAGAAAGAAAGAAAGAAAGAAAGAAAAAGAAAGAAAGAAAAGAGAAAGAAAGAAAGACCACCACAAAAGTAAGTAAGTTCAGGTTAAATTAACTTAAGAAAAATGTTGGTGGTAACAAATGGCCTGGCAGATCATTTGTTTCCCTGGTTCTTTACAAATCCCTTGCATTGTTTTTTCAGCACAAGTTCTTATCCCAGCTATCCGCTAAAACAAATCGTTGAAGGAAAAGAAGGAAACACGTTATCACTCACAGTTAAATGGTTTCCTGGAATGTTCTGTACACCTCTGTTTGTGTGTGTGTTTTTTCTTTTCTTTTTCCTCTTCTTTTTTTTTAAACTCTAAAGCTCGTCTTACTAGTCCGACACATTATCACAGACTTCCCCTTTCATCTGCTTACACAACTTTGTCGACCTGACAAAATCTGAGTCTGTCTGCTTTGTCTCATCTTGTCCATCCCCTTCCCAAATTTCCATTTTGGTATGTCTTCCCTGGCAGCTCTTTTTTAAATGCATGTTTTTGTCTGTCCTTCTGCATGTCTCAGACATACAACAAAAACAGGAAAAGAATGAACTTCCAGCTCTCTGAATACGGTTTTGACCTTTATTTGATAATATGTTCTATCAGCTTATTTGCTGCAAAACACAGAAAGAAAAGCCCCGTTGTACTCGTTGTATGGATTTAGAGTGTGTGATGGGCCGGGAGCGGTGGCTCACACCTGTAATCCCAGCACTTTGGGAGGCCGAGGTGGGCAGATCACCTGAGGACAGGAATTCGATACCAGCCTGGCCAACATGGCGAAATCCCATCTCTACTAAAAAATACAAAAAACAGCTTGGTGTGGTAGCACATGCCTGTAGTCCCAGCTACTCGGGAGGCTGAGGCAGGAGAATCACTTGAACCCAGGAGGCAGAGGTTGCAGTGAGCCAAGATCACACCACTGCACTCTAGCCTGGGTGACAGAGCGAGACTGTCTCAAGAAAAAAATAAAAAAGATAGAATGTATGATTGATAGAGTATCTATAATTACCCTACAAAACTTAAATACTCCTCCAAAACCTTTTCAATGGACACAAAAATTATTTTCATAATAAAAATGTTAGAGGCAAACACAACCCCACTCAACTGGATAAAGTTAGTCAGAAACACTGCCGGTCATAGAAGGAAACAGCACCTCACACCTAAAAAGCAAAATGCTTAGTGGTTAATCTCTCAGGACGCATATGGGAGACAAATAGATGATAATATATCTTTGGCTGCAAAACAAGGCACTGAGAGGTTAAAATGTCCTTAGAGTCAAGATCAGACAGAGATGGCAGGCACTCAAGAACCCAGTGTTCCTTCTGTGAGACACTAAAGACATCATTCATGCCGTTCTGTCCTGGGGATGAAACCCAGGCAGATGATAACACAACAGCATGGTGTTGCAAGAGTTTCCTGCAAGAGCTAAGCACAAGGGAACGACCCAAGCCTTTATTTCCAAGCCTTTCCCCAGCCCCCATGAAATGGCCCAGAATTTTGCACATTGTCAATTCTAAGCCACCTCCATGCAGACACTTCCCTTAGCTACCAACAAAGAGTAGCAGTAATCATTATTAAGGAAGTACAACTGGAAAGTTTACGCATAGTTGCTAATCTTCCGTGAGTATTTAAATACACAGAGAAAAGGGGATGAAGCCATGCAGGCAATCCTCACTCTCTGGTATCAGCCCAAGTCTGGAACAGAAAAGCAGGAAAACTGGAATGAACAACCTCAGAGACAGCATAAAGTGGTGCATGAGACACACACAGAAGTCTTCCTCTGAGGGAGATTTTTATACGTGAGTGGACTTTGGCCCTCATCCCTAATACTGAAGTGACTTACAATACTTTTCTCTTTTTTTTTTTTTTTTTGAGACAGGGTCTTGCTCTGTTACCCAGACTGGAGTACAGTGGCGCGATACTGGCTTACTGCAGCCTCCACCTCCCAGGTTCACACAATCCTCCCACCTCAGCCTCCCAAGTAGCTGGCATTACAGGTGTGAGCCACCACTGTGCCCAGCTAATTTTTTTGTATATTTAGTAGAGATGAGGTTTCGCCATGTTGGCTAGGTGGACTTACAATACTTTTATAAGGCATTTTATCTTGAAGGAAACCTCAGATGGAACTTCCAATTTACCTAGCACCTTAAATTGAGACTCCCACAAGTATTGACTCTTTTTTTTTTTTTCTTTGAGACGGAGTCTCGCTCTGTCGCCCAGGCTGGAGTGCAGTGGCGCGATCTGGGCTCACTGCAAGCTCTGCCTCCTGGGTTCACACCATTCTCCTGCTTCAGCCTCCTGAATAGCTGGGACTACAGTCACCCGCCACCTCGCCCGGCTAATTTTTTGTATTTTTAGTAGAGATGGAGTTTCACCGTATTAGCCAGGATGGTCTCTGTCTCCTGACCTTGTCATCCACCCACCTCGGCCTCCCAAAGTGCTGGGGTTACAGGCATGAGCCACCGTGCCCGGCCAATATTGACTCTTAAAGACAGACAATCATCAAGCCTCTAAAACAGCAACAACCTCTCTACTTAATTGGTAACACATGCCAATGTTTGATTGCTCAGACTCCTAGGACTTGATCAGCCACTATTTCACCTTGGAGTCCTTGTGTGGTTCTCTGTGGACATGTGGATGACATCTGAATGCAACCCGTCGTAGCCTTCCAGACCTCAAATAAATCCCCTTTAGCTTTCTCTTCCGTAACAACTCAATTCCTTTATTCCTTTTATCGTTTTTGTTGGCTTTTCCTCCCTGAATCCTTGGGAATAACTGAGCTGTGATATGGATCTGATACATTACAATGATTCCTGTAGGTCAAACTTTCTTTTCATATACACATAAGCGTTGAGAAAGGTTTTCTGTGAAATCGAGTCCTTGTATGTAAAATACTGGATTCTGAAAGGTCAAACCATTCTGTCTACTGTGTCTTGGCTTAGTTGCTGTGAAGAGCTCAGGTATCTAAATTTAGATTTTTCCCATGGCTTAGCTCAGGCAAATGTCCTTCCCATGCAAAATAGATGGTGGCAGGACCTCCAACTCTTCCCAGTCATCAGTGACCCTGCACCTATCCTCAGAGTCCTGGTTATGGTAGCCCACCCCCTAATCACTCACCCTCTTTCTCCCCCGACAAGAGGATCACCCACATCCCCCCATGGAGGGTTCCACTGTCTAAACCATCAAAGCCTGGGATAGAAGCAGTCACCAAGTCCCAAATACAGAACTAGAACTCAGGACCTATTTCCAATGTAAACAATGAAAAAATCAGAGTACAAGAGGTCAGCTCAGCACCAGATTAAATGCTTTTTTGTCTGAGACAGAGTCTTGCTCTACCACCCAGGCTGGAGGGCAGTGGTGCAATCTCGGCTCACTGTAGCCTCTGCCTCCCAGGTTCAAGCGATTCTCTTGCCTCAGCCTCCCGAGTAGCTGAGATTACAGAAGCCCACCACTAGGTCCAGCTAATTTTTGTATTTTTGTAGAAAAGGGGTTTCACCATGTTGGCCAGGCTGGTCTCAAACACCTGACCTCAAGTAATCCACCTGCCTCAGCCTCCCAGAGTGCTGTAATTAGAGTCGTTAGCCACCACACCTGGCCTAAATGCACGCCTATAAGACAATGTGAAAGGTAGGGGCCAAATTCCACACAACCAGCTTAGAAGACAAACTTTTACAGCAAAGAGCCATCATTTGGAGAAGGACATATGTATAATGGCAAAGAGTTATTAATACATGAAGTACCTGTGACGCTGAGGATCGTTACCTAGAATTGACATTCAGTATTTACTTCACATAGCTCTGTAACTGGGTCTCTTGTAAACAGGCATTTTGCCCTCCCCCTTCCAATACTGTGAACCTATTATTATGTCAACTTTCCTCATGACAGTCCTATAAACTAGGTAAAGAACAAACATCTCTATTCACAGACAGAACAGGGGAAACAAGATAAAAAATACAACTTTCCAGTATTTAACAAATTCTGTAAAGTCTAGACAAAAGGTATGATGTCTAAATTAAGCTGTTAGTGGGCTATGTTGAATCTCAAAATTATCTTTTTCCTTTTTTTTAATAGATGATCTCACTCTGTTGCCCAGGCTGGAGTGCAGTGGCGCAATCATAGCTCACTGCAGCCTCGAACTCCTGGGCTCCAGTGATCCTCCCGCCTCAGCGTCCCAAGGAGCTGGGATGTGCCAGCACGCTTGGCTTTTTTTTTTTTTTTTTTTTTTTTTTTTTGTAGAGATGAGGTCTCACTAAGTTGCCCAGGATGGTCTCGAACTTCTGGACTCAATTGATCCTTCTGACTCAGCCTCCCAAAGTGCTAGGATTACAGGCATGAGCCACCATGCCTGGCCTCAAAACTGTCTTTTTAAATATGTTTGTGCTTTTCATAGTGTAACTACTATACAACTGAAATGTTGATTATGGCACAATTGATCATAAATGACTCACATACTTTGTGTTTTGTTTTTCATGGTGTCTCTCCTAGCCCAGAAGCTTCCTAAAGCACTTTTCTAGAGCCTTTTTTAGGAACACACATTAAAACATGCTTCCTGAAGCAAAGCCACTCATTCCTGCATCCCCTTCCTCATCCTTCAAAGAGCTCTGACTCTCAACTTTGTTTTTTGAGCTAGCATGGCATGCACACAAAATCCAAGCTTATGACTCTACAATGAGGGTGCTTTGATTTAAATAATCTTTCCTTCCTAATTTAGGCCCTCCCAACGAAAACTTAAACCTTTATATTTCTTTACAGAGAAAAACAAGCATAAGGAAAGCCCCTCCATTTCCTACTTTAGACAGATCTGCAGGACTGAATTTTAAGCCATGGGGAAATTGCAAAGGGAGACACCTGAGCTCTTTTGAGCAACTGTGCCAAAACACAACAGATGGAATGGTTTGGCATTTCAGAATCCAGTTTCACAGAATAAAGAAGAATCTCCACTCTCGCAGTGGGGAGGAGGAAGGAAGTGGAGGTTTGTTGGCTTTACTTTCCCATCCATCTCTTTCTCTATGTGCTAGAGAAGGACTGAGAGGAGTGATCCCACAGGACACAGGTTCCCCCACGTCTGTCACCTTCAACGGTGCTCAGGCTCCCAGGGGGAAGGTACAGGGGAATCACGGAGTTCAGTTCCAGGCTCCAGGACTTTCCAGAAGGGACCCCTGAGCAGGACTAACTTTCACCGTCAAGTATTGTTTTCTTTTTTACACACAAGGTTTTGCTCTGTTGCCCTGGCTGGACTGCAGTGATGCAATCGTAGCTCATCGCATCTGCAACCACCAGGGCTTAAGCAATCCTCCCACCTTAGCCTCCGGAGTAGTGGGGACCACAGGCACATACCACCACAGCCAGGTAATTTTGTTGTTGTTTTGCACTCCTGGCCGCTGGTTTTGCACTCCTGGCCGCAAGCAATCCTCCCATCTCAGCCTCCCAAAGCACTGAAGTTACAGGTGTGAACCACATCTGGCCAGCACCAAGTATTTTGACAAAGCACCTATTAGGGTAATTCCAAGTAATCTCTGGCAAACGTGGTTTCAGTTAGGCAAGACTACAAGAAACCGCCCACGTCTATTTTGTAAAAATCTGTGCTCCCCTTTGCTACTTGAGTAGACACGCTCACAAACAGACACAAAGGCAGACCCCTCCCTCTAGTTTTTCTAACATACCAGAGCCCCCTGCAAATACCTGAGGCCCTGAGTGCTGATTTTCGCTGGAATCTCATCACAGTTGAACAGGGCAGAAGCAGCTTAACCTCTCTCTATGTGCCTCTCTGGAACCAGTGGCTCGTCTTCCAAGGGCTGCCCCTGAGCCCTGGGCTTTGAGGGACAAAGAGCTTGCTGGAAATAGCGATCACCTTCGTGATGACACCAGGTCAACAGGCAGCTGTGGGCTCATTAAGATGTAAGCCGGCCAGGCGCGGTGGCTCATGCCTGTAATCCCAGCACTTTGCAAGGCCGAGGCGGGCGGATCACGAGGTCATGAGATCGAGACCATCCTGGCTAACATGGTGAAACCCTGTCTCTACTAAAAAATACAAAAAATTAGCCAGGCGCGGTGGCGGGCGCCTGTAGTCCCAGCTACTTGGGAGGCTGAGGCAGGAGAATGGCGTGAACCCGGGAGGTGGAGCTTGCAGTGAGCTGAGATCTCGGCACTGCACTCCAGCCTGGGCGACAGAGCGAGACTCTGTCTCAAAAAAAAATAAAAAAAAAGAAGTAAGCCCCTGAGTGACAGGGACTGCTACTGTGTGCTGTCTGCACACGGTTTTGCTCTAGTATGAAGGCTTAGGCTAGTAGTAAGGCTTAGGTGCAATAGACTCTACTCCTTATTTATGAGCCCTGATTCTCAGGGTGTATCTGTTACACATTTGCTCTCTCACATTCACCCCTCACTTCCTCCAACTATTAGCCTCAGATTTTCAAAGTGAGGATTTCAAATATCCTGTCCCACTCATGTCTGTGTGTGTGTGTCTGTGGGTCTGTGTGTATCTATGCATTTGGGTTAGGAGAACATAGTAACCAAGTGTAATATTCTCTTGCCTACAATCACTTTCCCTTCTCCATCCAGAATCTGGCATATGACACTTGTAATATAGTCCTCATCAGAGTTAGGTTTTTTGAGGGGACAGGGTCCCATTCTGCCACTCAGGCTGGAGTGCAATGGTATAATCACGGCTCACGGCAGCCTTGACCTCTTGGGCTCAAGTGATCCTCCCACCTCAGCCTCCCAAGTAGCTGGGATTATAGGTATGCACCACTACGCCTAGCTAAAGAGTTTTTAAAAGAGCAAGGTACAAGCACTGGTAAATATGTACCTGGGAGGAACCGCTCTCTGCTTCTGTGGCCATCTTTGTTGCCCACTAAAGGAAGAGAAAGGAGTTAGGAGGCAGGACCCAACACAGGTCTGGGCTTATCAGAAAATAAAACATTGGGGCCTAGGGGAAGCATCAGGATGGGCGCCCAAGTCACTGGGACTGCTGCGTTATCCCGTCTTGTCACTGTCCCTCTGCACTTTCTCAAGCAGGGTCATGCACTCAGGGCAGGAATCTGTTTTCAGGAAGCCTCAGTCCCAATTCCAGATCTTTGGCTAAGTACTGGCATGCTCCTGGATAAGTCACCTGAGTTTCCCGGCCTCAGTGTCCTCGTCTGCCATTTAGAGAAGGCTGGATACATCTTTCAGCTTCTGTGTTCTCTGATTCCCTGAGGTTGACTTTGATCTGAGTTTGTTTTGATTCAAATCAAGACTCAGAAGACTTCACTAGGTGGTAACGCAACTAGAAAAGGGTCTTGGGATGGGATGAGGGAATCAAGGACTCATTTTGATCCAGGATCTAAGAGTAAAAAAGAAAATGAGAAAGGGGGGAGGGCCCCCCATCTCATCTGGGCTCCCTGCAGATGTCTGGTGAACACGTGTGGGCCTCAGGGGAATTTGGAGTATGGTTCCAACCCTCCCTCCACCCCCCATACCGTTCCATCCTTTCTCAGGAGTAAGCTTGGCACTTCTTGCCAACCACTTCTCTAGTAAATATCTTTCTTTCCATTCCCTCAATACACCAAAGTTTTTTAAAGCCATTAGAAAACCAGGTAGAAACTGAAGAGCCTCTCTGAACAGAATACTCTTCAACAGTACGAAGGGCAGAACTGAAGTCTCCATGTAGAAGTCATTACACTGCCTTTTCCCATTGGGCCACCAGTACCATGGCCATGGGTTTCCTTACCTCACTCTATTCATGCTACCTTTGAAAAAAATTGTTTTCCTGACCTTCTTGTTCCATACCTTTATATGTCCCTAAATCCCTTTGCTCTGCTCAGTCCAAAATACCTTCAGTCTTTCCAACTCCCCGGGCCTTCCTTCTCTCCTCCATATAAATGGCTAGCAGCTGCTTTCACTGACCTATGACCTTATGATGCATCCCACTTTGTTGTTATTCTCTGTTGACCAAATATTCCCTTATCTTGGCCATGCATTTCTTTGGCTGCTGGCTCAATATCACCTCAACACAAAGACGTCTGAACGAAACACTCTGGGCCACAAAATCAACCTCTAAGACTGAGATAGCAGTGGTATGGTCAGAACCAAAATAAGGCAAAGCAGACAGACACACAGACACAGACACACACACACACACAAAGCAAATCCTCCTACTGCAAACAGTTTCTACTAAAATGTAAAACTAAGGCTTTTGAAAACCAGAGTTGCTTCTGTTCCTTCAGTAAAATCACATTTTCTCCTTCATTCTATTTCTACTTCAAATGTGGGGACTGTGCTCTTTTTTCCCGAGGTTTCTTTCCAGGACATCTGAATTTAGGCAGTGGAAAGCCAGAGACACGGAATGAGGCATCAAATAGCAAGCCTTATCACCTGCACTCATTCCAGGGCCAGGGATTTTCATTCTTGAGGGTTTGCTTTTTATTTTCTATGGGCTTCGGCGAAGTCTCTTCTCTGCTTCTACAGTCCCAAAACATTTTCCTCGTGGGAAAGACACTGGGTTAACTTCTCAAGCACTAGGAAGAACTGAGGTCTCTACTGCCTCCACTCCAAGGACTGCCACTGTGGGCTGCAAGCCAGATCAACACTGTCTGTGTGCAGAGTTGTAGTCAGGCAGGAACAAGATGGGACATGCCAGACCTCATCTGCACTTTGCAAAGGTGATACACACCAGCCCCGCAGGCAACTGTGTCTGCTTTAAGAAACTCCTAAGCAAAGTACTGAGGCAGAACCAGAGGGAGAAGTGAGGGGAAAAGCAAAAGCAGCTTTTTTTTTTTTTGGTCATCTGAGCTTGAGTTAATCGGCAGCACTCGGCTTTCTAACCTTTGAGGCATTTCTAAATCTGATCCCACACACTCATTCTTTCAGAGTCCGGCAAGGTAAGATGAACTGATTACACCATACCTAGAAACATCCTGTAGAATCAAAGAAAAATGCTTCCTGCCTTTGCACAGAAAATTAAGAGATTTTTCAAAGTGAAGAAAAGCAATTTAATTATCATTAAACAAGGTTTAACTGCTGCGGGCAATCATTCTCTGCTTGAGAAGCATAATTTCACTTGAAAGAAACCAGATTGGCCCCCGGCCCTCTTTGGCTTATCCTCAGCAAGAAGCGACTGAGAACAACTGACTCTTGGGTGAGCTGTCTAGGTAGTTAGAAACATATCACACAGCAGTTTAGGGACCCCAGGGAGGGCAGGGAACCCCCAGAATCAGGCCACTCCTGTACCTTGCTCCTGTCTGCTGCTCGGAAGGGCCCCCCACAGCAGAAACACGTGATGCCTCCTTTCTTCCTTGGCCCTTCTACAGAAGGGCAGACATGGGTCTTCATGTCCAGATGTGGCATGGGACATCAGCCAGACCTTTAATGTTCTGGGAGCAGTCGAGTGCTGAGCCCACGGGTGGCGGGACCCGCCCGCTCCACAACCAGCCCGCCCATTCTCCCAGCAAGCAGGCCTGACGCACCCCTGACAGACAGCCGCTCAGGATTTGAAGTGTGATTCACAGCTAGAAAATACCGGTTTTTCATTACTATGCAAATGCAACCTGGGTGGGGTTTAGGTAAATCCGGATGTGGACACCAAAAATGAGGGCAAGAATGGGTCTCTTTTCCGTAGATCTCACTGGGCCAAATGGGTTCCACCCAGTGGCAGTCTTTAAAGAAAATTAGAGGCCCGGTGGCATGGCTCATGCCTGTAATCCCAGCACTCTGGGAAGCCGAGGGAGGCGGATGGCTTGAGGTCAGGAGTTCAAGACCAGCCTGGCCAACATGGTGAAACCCCGTCTCTACTAAAAAACACAAAAATTAGCTGGGCATGGTGGCGGGCTTCTGTAATCCCAGCTACTTGGGAGGCTGAGGCAGGAGAATCACTTGAACCCGGGAGGCAGAGGTTGCTGTGAGCCAAGATTACGCCATTGCACTCCAGCCTGGGTGACCGAGTAAGACTCCATCTCAAAAAAAAAAAAAAAAAAAAAAAAAAATTAGAGTTGAACACAGTTGGACGGAGACATTTATAGTTCCCCAGTATCCACTGGGCAGTTAATGTTCACATACAGCCCAAGATTAGAGACAGATCTTTACTTAATTCATATCAAAATATATTTATCGTGTCATTCCCACCACGTGGCAAAGCCCAAATTGCCAACTGTTTCAACACCAGTGTTTAGTCAAATTGTTTCATCCAGAAAGGCAGTGCAGTCATGTGAATATGCTTCATTTGTGGCCATATCTGCCTTAAAAGCACACCAGGTTGGAGCTTCTAGAACAACAGAATAAAGAAAGGCAGGGCTGTAACATCCAAATGCTTAGGAACCACCCAGAGGACATGCCCCCCCTTTCCTAATGGTATGGCCTGCAGCCCCCACCCCACCTAACAGTTTTCAACACATGGCCTCTGAAGAATACGTCCTGCTGGATAAGAGTCACTGCGAGTCAGAAACTTGGATTCCAGCTGGCTCTGGCACTCACAGGCTATGAGACCAACCCATATCCCATATCCCAGCATTTCTCCGAGGCTGTTTTCTCACCTGTAAAGTGAGGAAGTTGCATTCCCATCATTTTCACAAATGACCACAAGTTGACCAATGCCCAGTGTTAAGGGCATCAGTGGGACTCGCAACATCTCCCCCATCTTTGTTCAGCCAATCTTTGCTGGGTGCATTCTGAGCAACTGACCTGAGCCAGGAGAGGGGAGAAGCTCACAAGTCAGCATCTTTCAATATAATTAATGGTTTCTTTCTTTTCAATTGAGAGCAGATGAAAAAGCAAAGATTAGGTAAATGGTCATGTCATTGAGGTAACCCGAACTCAGGGATGCATGACACACGTATCCTGTTTCAGACATGATTGCATCGAACAATATCCTTTTTTTTGTGATCAAGAGGAAACATTTTATTTTATTTTTGTTATTTTTATATTCTTTTTGAGACAGAGTCTCACTCTGTCGCCCAGGCTGGAGTGCAGTGGCGTAATCATGGCACACTGCAGCCTCAACCTCCTGGGCTCAGGTGATCCTCCCGCTTCAACCTCCCGAGCAGCTGGGACTACAGGTGAGTACCACCATGCCTGGATAATTTTTTCTTTTCTTTTTTTTCTTTTTTTGGAGACAGAGTCCCGCTGTGTTGCCCAGGCTGGATTGCAGTGGCGCAATCTTGGCTCACTTCAATCTCTACCTCCCAGGTTCAAGAGATTCTTCTGCCTCAGCCTCCTGAGTAGCTGGGATTACAGGCACGTGCCTACACACCGGGCTAAGGAGGAAACATTTTAGTAACCAAGTGGACACTGAAGATGTTGAGAACTGGTAAACAAACAATGAAGCAAGTAAGAACAGAAATACCAGCATTTGGCTTTTGAGTTAATGACAAGAACACTCGGCCTGGGAGCCTGGGTGAGCAAATCACAGATCTTCAGGCTTCTGTAAGTGGCCTGGATTGGGGGTCACCGTGGTGAGCTACATAGCACCCTAGAGTTCCACAGCGCTTCTCTGAGACAGCCACAGAGATAGGACAGCTTAGTTAGGAGTCCCCACTACCCCATCGAAAGGGGACTTCCATGAAAAATGGTGCTTGCACAAAAGCTAACTCTCTTCTATCACTCTTCTGCTTAAAACCCTCAGCACTATATTAAGATTAAAATCCTGATTGAAGCTTCCTAAGCCCCTCTGGCCACCTCTCCCAGGGCACCTGGGTCCTTCAGCAGATAAGCTCCTTCCTTCCTCTGGGTCTCAGCACTTGCTGTGTGCACCTCTTCCCAAAAAACTCTTGCTCACTCTTTGCCCAGCTGTTTGCAAGACTGGCTCCTTTTCACGTAATCCTATTTCTTTTTTTTCTTTTTTTTCAAAATTATTTGTAGAGGCGGGGTCTCGCTATATTACCCAGGCTGGTCTCAAACTCCAAGGCTCAATCGATCTTTCTGCCTCAGCCTCCCAAAGTGCTGGGATTACAAGCATGAGCCACTGCACCTGGCCTTCCTCTACTTCCTTCACGGCAGGTATCTCCATCTAAAATTATCTGTATATCTGTTTCCTCCTCTGCCTTCCCACCATTACATTCTGAGCTCTATGCAGGCAGTGAGTGTCTGTGTTTTGCCTCTCGCTGTCATCCCAGAGACTAGGGCAATACCTGTCCAAACTAGACACAATCAGTGCCGAGTAAATGAATGAATGAATGAATGGTTATTTTTTTTTTTTTTCCAAATCTGATCACATGTAGCTGTCCCCTCTTTGTGCTAATCAAAATTTTTTTTTTTTTTGGACACAGCGTCTTGCTGTCGCCCAGCCTGTGGCACAGTGGCACAATCAGAGCTCATTTCAGGCTCAACATTTTGACCTCAAGCAATCCTTTGGCCTCGGCTTCTAGAGTAGCTAGGACCACAGGTGTGTGCCAGCACGCCTGGCTAATTTTTTTTTTTTATTTTTTGTAGAGACAGGCTCTCACAATGTTGCCCAGGTTGGTCTTGAACTCTTGGGCTTAAACGATCCTCCCTCGTGGGCCTCCCAAAGTGCTGGAATTCCAGGTGTGAGCCATCTCGCCAGCTCAAAACGATCTGATGCTTACACTTAATCACTCAAATAGCACTTTCATATACTTAATCTTCAAAATTATAATCTGAGGCCTTTTTGTGGATTGGTGAAGAGCCACTGGCTATGAACCTGTTTGCCTTTAACTAAGTAATCTTGAACCAGACAATTCCTCCAGCTTCAGATTCCTCCTCCATAAAACTAGGATGGTTCCTGGAGCAGCTCCCACCATGAACAACCTATGAATGTTTAAGACATTGACTAGATAGAAACTGATCCTTTCTCACAAAATGTTTTGTGAGATGTCTCCCTTATTGTTGCTACCATGTCCTGAACATCTACTATATGCCAGGTGCTGGGTTAAGTACTTCTCACACACTGTCTCTGATCTGCAAACCACCTTGCTGGGCAGGAATTCTTAGCTCCCCGCCCCTTTTTTTTTTTTTTTTTTAACAGATGCAGAAGCTTACTTGGACCAAGTGACTTGTCCCAGACCACACAAACAGTAAGTGGTAGAACCAGTTCTCAAATCTAAGTCTGTCCAACAACAAAGGTGAAATTCTTCCCACCTCCCCACAGTGCCCCTAGGAAAGGGACTACAAAAACATCAGATTAGGGTCCCTATTTACAACAGGAGTTAGGCATGTAAGGGAGGCAGGTGTGGGATGGAGAAGGGGAGCCCCATCTTAATACAGCAGCTGTTACTTAGCTTTAGTGGAGGTTGTAACAAAAGAATCGGAACTCAATGTTTCCTGATCATCTGATTTTTTTAATCAGGATGTAAGAAATTTTTTACATGAAAACTCCATTGTGCAGGCCTTTCTGGAGAAACTGACCCCAGGCCAGGGCCTCTGATGTGTTTTTTTTCTTTCTTGTTTTTTTTTTTTTTTTTTTTTTGAGAGAGTGTCTCCTTCTGTAATGCAGTAGCACAATCACAGCTCACTGCAGCCTTGACCTCCCAAGCTCAAGGGATCCTCCCATCTTAACTTCCTGCATAGCTGGAACTACAGGCATGTGCTACCACATCAGCCTAAATTTTAATTTTAATTTAATTTTTTTGAGACATAGTCTCACTCTGTCGCCCAGGCTGGAGTGCAGTGGTGTGATCTCGGCTCACTGCAACCTCCGCCTCCTGGGTTCAAGTGATTCTCATGCCTCAGCCTCCTGAGTAGCTAGGATTATACGGGTGCACCACCATGCCCAGCTATTTTTTGTATTTTTAGTAGACACAGGTTTCATCATGTTGCCCAGGCTGGTCTCAAACCTCTGACCTCAGGTGATCCACCCACCTCAGCCTCCCAAAGTGTTGTGATCACAGGTGTGAGCCATAGCACCTGGCCTAATTTTTTTTATTTTTTGTGAAGACAGGGTCTTCCTGTGTTGCTCAGGCTGATCTCAGATTCCTGGTCTCAAGCAGTCTGCTCTCCTCGACCTCCTTAAGTGCTGGGATTACAGGTGTGAGCCACTGCACCCGGCCCAATCTATTCTTATTCTGGCTTGCATCAATCATTGACCAATGAAAGTTGCCAAATGTGGCCATGCACAGTGGCTCACGCCTGTAATCCCAGCACTTTTGGAGGCCGAGGGGTGGGGGATGGGCAGATCATGAGGTCGGGAGTTCAAGACCAGCCTGACCAATATGGTGAAACCCTGTCTCTACTAAAAAAAAAAAAAAAAAAAAAAAATTAGCCAGGCGTGGTGGCAGGCACATGTAGTCCCAGTTACTCCAGAGGCTGAGGCAGGAGAATCGCTTGAACCTGGGAGGCAGAGATTGCAGTGAGCCGAGATTGCACCACTGCACTCCAGCCTGGGTGACAGAGAGAGACCCCATTTAAAAAAAAAAAAAAAAAAGTGCCAAATGTGTCCCTTCAATTCCAGTAAGCACTTTTGGAAACACACGTAAAATTGTTGCCAATGCGCATTGTGTGTGTTTGGGAGTCATTGTGCAAAATGCGTGGGCAGCAAGCACTCTTTTGTGAACCAAGTTCTATGAACCACCAAGTATTCTTTCTCTGGGCTGAATTCCAAGGGTCTGTTCAGAGAGTACAGGTTTCTGAAGGAAGGGATTTGATCTATGTACATGGCTTTCTTCTTAAAATGCCAGGAAGAAGGTTGCTTAACAAATGCTTTTGACATTCCTGACAAGTAATCTCCAGGCTTGACTTCAGGGGTGAGTTACACCTCTCCCTCCCCACGCCTTTTTGAGAGTATTGCGAACAAGCAGCAAAACTGATGTTCTTCAACTCCACCCTTTGGTGCATCACTGAAATGGCAAAAAGGTAGGAGGTGCAGAGGAGAACTTCAGGCCACGGAGGCAAGAAGTCAATCACTGATTCCTGGCACGATTGTGATAGTCGTGTTTGGAGATCCAACCCATAAAATGAACCACTGGTTTCACAGCGTACACCTTAGAGATCTCAGAAACGTGCCCTAGGCTTGCTTGAGTCACAATAGCTGGGTTCAAATCTCCACTCCTGTTGCCTAAAGAATCAACTGTCTAGGCTAGTCTCAGCCTTGGTTTATAGGTATCTCTCCGTAGGGTTTTTTTTTTTTGGGAGAACTGTATTTGAAATAATGTGTGTGAAAGTTTCTGAGATATAGTAAGTAATAATACTTGTGGGGATTCTAAGGCTTACTTGCAGTGATTTGAGTGTATACAGGGAATATTTTTATTGTATTGCACTGGCATGCATAAAGACATTTGAGATTTGGATGTTTACGTCTTAAAAAGCCAGTGGTATTTAATATTTGCAGGAAGAAAATGTTGTATTTACCCTATAATAGAGGAAACTTGGCCCATTTTTCTAATGATACAGAAAAAGCTCAATTAGGCTTAAATATGACCTAGCACCACCCCAAGCCTACAGCAATTGTATTCTCTTTAATAAAAATTGTGTAAATTATAGCTTTCTCTTGATTTGCACAGTACAGGCTCAATTCTACTCTCTTTCCTCTAAGTAGAGTTGTTTCTTATTATTTTTCAGGTTAACCAACTAATGTCAGACATATGTTTCTTCACCAAACACTGCATTAGGGGACATTTATTTTACATTTGTTCCCTTTTGCAAATATTTGCAGTTAGTTGCAGAACTGAGCTATTTTATGAAGTGAAGAAAATATGTCCAGGGAAAACATAAGGTTTCAAAAGTAGCTTTTGAGAAGGAGAAAGGAAGAAAAGACTAATTACAGTGAAGATAGGTACTGATATGTGCTAAGAGAACGTATAAATCATGTCCACTACACTAGTAGTTTTAATGCATTCTCTGCATCTGAATTAAACAGGAGTTAGTGTTTGAAATGATGTCTAAAGCTTTCCTCAGTGATTTGAGAATATAAAAAGTAGTGTTTCTTTTCTTTCAAAAGACATCCCTCTCGCAGTGTGCCTTCTATTCTTGACTTGTCTTGCTATAAAAGAAAAAGCTCTCAGAGTTTTTTCAAATCTAAATAGTCCGTACATTAAAATAGTTTTTTTTCATTTATGAAACTGAGTCATAGCTACACAGTTACAAACTTCATATGAAAACCTAAATACCTTTTATCTAAAATGAACCCTCAGCAAATTAGCAAGAGGTAAGGTTTAGGTATGAAGGACATATTTTTTTTTTTTTTTTTTTGAGATGGAGTCTTGCTTTGTTGCCCAGGCTGGAGGGCAGTGGTGCGACCTCGGCTCACTGCAACCTCCGCCTCCCAAGTTCAAGTGATTCTCCTGTCTCAGCCCCCCTAGTAGCTGGGATTACAGGCACCCGCCACCATGCCCGGCTAATTTTTGTATTTTTAGTAGAGATGGGATTTCACCATGTTGGCCAGGCTGGTCTTGAACTCCTGACCTCAGGTGATCCACCTACCTTGGCCTCCCAAAGTGCTGGGATTACAGGCATGAGCCACTGCGCCCGGCCTAAAGGACATTTCAGTATAAAGTTAAAGTGAATGTTTTATACAATGAGTCAAAAGATGCTCTGACCTACAATAAATTTACTTCTTTTATTGATAATTCCAGGCAACTTAAACATATTCGAACAAAACATCTGATGGTTAGGACCCAAAACAGCATTTGTTTAGAAAGATGAGGTCTTATCTGGGATTCCTTTTGCCAAGGGAAGATGCCGCTGGAAATGAGACTACTAATGCCCCAAGAAGTGACTGATCCTATAAAGGAAAAGGGAAAAAAAAAAGAGAACTGCTTCCTTCTTCAAGGGGCAACCACATCAAAGCACAAATGCACTCCTGCGTAGGTGTGTGAGATGAAGGTACCATCTCAGCCAATGTAGAAACTGCTGGCCTCCCTTGAAAGTACACAGGCCACATTCCAGGGCAGCCATTTCTGTTTTAAACTAGTTTTTAAATGTTAAAATTTGATATGTATATGCTGAAAATATAAATGGTAGCAAAATACAGGCGTTAAGAATAAAAGCTTCTGTCCTCATTAGTCTTCTAGTCCCTCTCTCTGATTTATGGGACATCATTCCAGAAATTTTTTTCTTTAAGACGGAGCCTCACTCTGTCACCCAGGCTGGAGTGCAGTGGCGCAATCTCAGCTCACTGCAAGCTCCACCTCCCGGGTTCATGCCATTCTCCTGCCTCAGCCTCCAGAGTAGCTGGGACTACAGGCGCCTGCCACAACACCCTGCTAATTTTGTTTTTGTATTTTTAGTAGAGACGGGGTTTCACCATGTTAGCCAGGATGGTTTCGATCTCCTAACCTCGTGATCTGCCCCCCCCTTGGCCTCCCAAAGTGCTGGGATTACGAGCGTGAGCCACTGCGCGCAGCCTGGAAATTTTTAACGTGTAGACAAGTACACAGAAAATGCACATGGCTTTTTATACAAATAGGATCCACCCTTTTTAAAACAAATGGTGGGCTAAGTGCAGTAGCTCATGCCTATAATCCCAACACTTGGGGAGGCAGAGACGAGAGGATTGCTTGAGACCTTGAGTTCGAGACCAGCCTGTACAAAACACAGTGAGACCCCGCCTCTAATAAGAAATTTAAAAAATTAAAATGAAAATAAGATAACACCTGGGTGATGAAACAATCTGTACAACAAAGCCCCATGACACAAGTTTACCTATGTAACAAACCTGCACATATACCCCTGAACTTAAATTAAAAGTTAAAAAAGAGTTTCATAATGAAAGGGGCATTTGGAAAAAAAAAAAGAAAAAAGAAAATAAGGGTCAGAGAGGCTATGAGACTAAGCCAAAGGGCCATACTGTTGGTTAAGTAAGCATGAACATGCATTTAATGAATAATAATGGTTTTTTTTTTTTTTTCTGAGACAGAGCCTTGCTCTGTCACCTAGGCTGGAGTGCAGTGGTGTGATCTCCGTTCACTGCAACCTCCGCCATTGGGTTCCAGTGATTCTCCTGCCTCAGCCTCCTAAGTAGCTGGAATTACAGATGCACACCACCATGTGCAGCTAATTTTTATATTTTTAGTAGAGATCGGGTTTCGCCATATTGGCCAGGCTGGTCTCGAACTCCTGGCCTCAAGTGATCTGCCTGCCTTGGTTTCCAAGATGGGATTACAGATGTGTAATCTGGGATTACAGACATGACCCACCAAACCCAGCATGTTTTAAATAGTTATATGTTCACGGTTAACAGTTTAGAAAAGCAAGAACCAAACTAAAGTATCACTAGTAATTGTTAGAAAATAAAATAATAAATGGGATCGTATTAACTATACTGCTCTGTAGCTTGTTTACTAAATATAACTTGGTTACGTGTTCCTACCCACATGTCAAATGTATTTCACACATTGGCATCACTGTAGTGAACTGTATTATCTGAATGTACCATAATATCCCCTGCAACATTCATATCAACAGAATAAACTGAGTGTTTTTGATAAAAAGTTTGGGCAATACCTTCCAAAACTAGAAATCCAATTTGACGTTCTAGAAATTTGTCCTTCAGATTCGTTCCCACATGCACAGATACAAGGATGGTCACTGCAGTCCTGTTCACAACAGGGAGAGAAAAAAGAAGCAATCTAACCAGCAATTAAAAGGGGTCAAGTTCATCTACGATGGGGGCCACTTTATAATCGCTCTGAAGAGAGAATAGTTTTAAATGAGAGTCTGTCTTCTTCTGACCGTCATAAACACACACACAGTCCACAAGGGAGAAATTGAAAATTGGCCTTTGTGAGGCTCTTTGCTGGAGCTGCTTTCTTCAGTAGTCTTAAAACTTACCATAAAAAATGATGCAAATAATAAGTTAAAGATGAACAGAGCCCATGCAACCCTTAATTGTGCAAAATTCAAAGAGACAATTAAAAAACAAAAAGGTCCCTCCAAAACACAGGCCAAACTATTATCTGCAGCACATTCACCTTACTACCAGTGACTACTATGAAAATGAGACCTGGCCGGGTACAGTGGTTGACACCTTTGATCTAAGCTTTTGGGGAGGCTAAAGTGGGAGGATTGTTTGAGCCCAGGAGTTTGAGACCAGCCTGAGTAACAAAGTGAGACCCTGGCTCTACCTAAAAAAAAAAAAATTAGTTGGCGTGGTGGTACATGCCTGCAGTCCCAGCTACTTGGGAGACAGAGGCAGGAGGATTGCTTGAGCCCAGGAGGTTGAGGCTACAGTGAGACATGATTGTACCACTACACTCCAGCCTGAGTGATAAAGAGAGAACTTGTCTTGGAAAGGAAAGGGAAGGGGAAGGGGAGAAAATGAGATCTGACATCCCTGTGACCTTCTGAGGGGCATTCATGAACATTCATGATATCGAAGAGAGAAAATGACCAAGGGTCCATCAGAATCTTAGTTCTCTCAGTCACTCCAAAAACGTATGAAGCTGCAGCCCATTTGCTTCTGAGTGGCAAGTAGTATGTCCAAAGAGAGCCCTTTCTGGCAAGTCTACAGTGTCACACTGCAGCCAATAGAAGCCTCTCTCTGATGGGGTCTCTGCTCTCTCCATCTTGTATGTTCGGAGCAGAGCACAGAGCAGGTGCAACCAGCCAGGGCGGAGACCACAGCTCCGAGGATTCCTAACGTCACTTCGACGGGACCAGTGTGATCATGTGCGTTTACTAAATCTAGTGAAACTCAGAGTAGGAAACACCATTACCACGTTTGTTGCTTAATCATGAGCAAGTGAAACGGAGTGAAAGTGAAGAGTGCTATGCAGTGACAAATAGGGGGTGTGAAGTTAGACCGCCATATAGACTCCCGGCGCTGCAAGGGGCCACCAATGCTATCACCTACCTTGACTTTGGACTGACCGTCCTCATGCCTCCCATAAACTTGGCTGTACATTCCTTTCTATAAGAGCTCTAGAGAAGGGTTTCTCTAAATGCATAATATTTCACATTGGTTCTCGTAATTATACAACCAGGGAGTTGAAAACTGTTCCTGCTGCCTACTAAGTCTGTGGTCACGAAGTAAAAGTATCAAAGCTTCCTGCCGTTGGGCTAAGCTGGCCGGAAGCACTGGCTCATGTCTGTCATCCCAGCACTTTGAGAGGATGAGGCAGGCAGATCACTTGAGGCCAGGAGTTCGAGACCAGCCTGGGTAACATGGCAAAACCCTGTCTCTACTAAAAATACAAAAATTAGCGAGGCGTGGTAGCACATGCCTATAATCCCAGCTACTTGGGAGGCTGAGGCAGGAGAATCACTTGAATCCGGGAGGCGGAGGTTGTAATGAGCGGACATCTCGCCACTGCACTCCCGCCTGGGTGACAGAGTGAGACTCTGTCTCAAAAAAAAAAAAAAAAAAAGAAAGAAAGAAAAGAGGGAAGCCCAGTTAATGCCCAAGGATGAAAACAGTCTTCCCATTCTATCTGCTGATCCCTTCTGTGGCCAGACATCTGAAGAGAAAAAGCCAGATCATCTGGGATGTGACCACTTTTCAGGATGACTTTCTTTGAAATAAAGAGATTTTAGAAACTACACCTTCAAAATTGGATTGCTTCTGATCAAGTCAAATTAATAAATAGCGATGAAAAGGGCCTCAGCTGTAAAGAGCTTCTAGAAATCCTTCCCACCCAGGAGAACTCTCTGCTCTCTACCTCCCCACTAGCCAGCCGAGAGGAACTTCTAGTTACATTTTCTGTACTGGGAGATTCCAGTGCCTTTCTTTCTGAAGAAATCATTTCTGTGAAAATTCCAAAAATGACATTAAAAGAGAATAATATAATACTTAAAGACCACTAATTCCTTTATCAAGAGGCATTGGAAATTCAGGTGCTCTATTTTATTTGGAATATGAACAAAACTTCATATGCTCTTCAGTAGAAAGCCTGTGCTACGAGCAAGTCATGAAGGCAGGATCCGAATCCAGTCAGTGGACTTCTTCAGTCACTGCACGCAGCCTGTCTGATTTAACAAGCCTTTGCTAAAACCCACTAGGTGCAAAGTGCTCTGCTCAATGCGATCACTACTTATTGATCAAAGATAATTTCTGAATACTACAACAATTAAGTGTAATAAAAAGCTTCACTGGACTTCTAAAACAGGATCTATATGTATATATACATACACAAACTCATATATATTCATTCATATATATTCATATATATGAATATTGTATACATTCATAGATGTGTATATATAGTCCTATATATACACACAAACACACATATGTATTCATCCATATGTATTCATATATATGAATATTCTACACATTCATAGATGTGTATGTATATATATATTCCTGTATATATGTGAATACTCTACACAGCCATAAAAAAGAATAAAACATGTCTTTTGTGGTAACATGGTTGGAGCTGGAGGCCATTATCCTAAGTGAACTAGCTCAGAAACAAAAAAACAAATACTGCATATTCTCACTTATTAAGCAGGAGTTAAACAATTGGTATATATGAACATAAAGATGGAAATAATGGACCCTGGGGACTCCAAAAGGAGGGAGGGTGGGAAGGGGATGAGGGCTGAAAAATTACCTATGGGGTATGATGTCCACTATTTGAATAATGGGTACACTAGAAGTCCAATCCCCACCAGTAGGCAATATACCCATGAAACAAACATACACATGTACCCCCTGAATCTAAAATAAAATAAAATAAAATTTAAGAAACATTTCATCAGTGACTCAAAACCTATTTGGAGTTTTGGCACCATGTTTGAGTTCAAAAGTCTTTTCTACCCTAAAATTACAGCTTTGTGATTCATATTTGAAACTAAAACTTTGAATGAAATAAATATTTGCTTTCAATTGCAACAATAAAAAAATTGTCAAGTGGGACCTAATTAAACCGAAGAGCTTCTGTACACCAAAAGAAACCATCAACAGAGCAAACAATCTACAGAATGGGAGAAAACATTCACAAAGAATGCATCCGACAAAGGTCTAATATCCAGAATATGTAAGGAACTGAAATCAACAAGCAAAAAGCAACTCCATTAAAAAGTGGACAAAAGACATAAACAGACACTTCTGAAAAGAAGACATACAAGAAGCCAACAAACATATGAAAAAATGCTCCACATCACTAATCATCAGAGATATGCAAATCGAAACCACAATGAGATATCATCTCACACTGGTCAGAATGGTTGTTATTAAAAAGTCAAAAAATAACATGCTGGTGAGGCTGCAGAGGAAAGGGAGTGCTTATACATTGCTGGTGGGAGTGAAATTAGTTCAGCCACCGTGGAAGGCAGTGTGGAGATTTCTCAAAGAGCTTAAAACAGAACTACCATTTGACTCAGTAATGCCATTATTGGGTATATACCCAAGGGAATATAGGTCATTATACCAAAAACACACATGCACTTAATATGTTCATCACCGTGCTATCCATAAAGACATGGAATCAACCTAGGTGCCCATCAGTGGTGGACTGGATAAAGAAAATGTGGTACATGTACACCATGGAATTCTATAAAGAATGAAATCATTTCTTTGGCAGCAACGTGGATGGAGCTGAATACCATTTTCCTAGGCAAATTAATGCAGAAATAGAAAACCAAATACCACATGTTCTCACTTACAAGTGGGGGCTTAACATGGAGCACACATGGATGTAAACATGGGAACAAAATACACTGGGGACTACTAGAGTGGGGATGGAGGTGGGACGTGGGTTAAAAAACTACCCATTGGGTACTATGCTCATTATCTGGATCCAGTATACCCCTGCAACAATCCTGTACATGTACCTCCTATATCTAAAAATAAAAGCAGAAATTTAAAATAAATAAATATTTGCTTTTCTCCTTATAGATCACCCTTGGGATAAGGTAACTCAACCTTTTCCCAGTGCCCCTAAACAGTGCTGGGAATGAGAGTCCTCAATGCAGCCTAATTCACGGGACCATGGACATCATCTGTCATAGAATGAGTTCAGCCTCAGCAGCTCAGTTGCCAAAATCCCTCTAGAATCCCCCTTGATGAGCCTACTCAATACTCCATGAAGAGCCTTCTCCCTTCGTGGAGTATGGAACCTGAATAATTCTGAATAGTCTGACATGGAAAAACTGGAAAAATTGTTAAGAAAACCCTGGAATGAAGAGAGTGTTTTCCCCAGCTAGAAACACTGTGGCTAAAAATAGCACAATGAAAAACATATTTGTCTCTTACATACAATGGATATAGAATATAATTATGGGCTGTGCGTCTGTCTGGGATAGAGGCAAGGGAGGAAGTGCCAACATCTAGGATACAGAAGGAATAAAGGACAGTATATTCAACTCCTAGGCTCCTTCTACACCCTGTAGCAACCACAGCCCCTTGGTGACTTGGGTTCTCACTCTGAAAATACCTGTAACATCAAAATCTGACTCTACTTGTATGGCCAAGAAAAATTTCAGGCAGGTAAAATTTAAAATTTTAAGTCTGTGCAGTACTTGAGCTCCTATCAGTAGGTACCAGTAAAAAGTAAATTAATATCACTTCTGTAGCCTGTCTAGAAAAAAGTGGCAAAAGCATAATTAATATAAAAATATAAATACCCTGGCTCCTTTGACATACTTAACATTTTGTATTTTAATTACTTTACAGAATCATTGCTGCTCCTGGGAGTTATTTCAATAACACATTCATTTTTTTTTCTATGCCTCCTAAAATGAGAAAAAGTGCAGGCAGTATAGGATAGTTTATTATGTCGTATTTCCCAGTAACTCTCTGAGCCACAGTTTCTTCATCTGTAAAGTGGAAATAATGACTGCTAGCCAAGGCTGGGCACAGTGGCTCAAGCCTGTAATCCCAGCATTTTGGGAGGCCAAGGTGGGTGGATCACTTGAGCCCAGGAGTTTGAGACCAGCCTGGGTATCATGGTGAAACTCCATCTCTACCAAAAATACAAAAAATTAGCCTGGCACGGTGGCATGTGCCAGGAATCAAGAGGCTGAGGTGGGAGGATTGCTTTAGCCGGGGAGGTGGAGGTTGCAGTGAGCCAAGATCGCGCCACTGCACTTCAGCCTAGGCGACAGAGTGAGACTTTGTCTTAAAAAAAAAAGAAAGAAAGAAAGACTGCTAGCCTTACTTAACTGCTAGTCATTGCTTGTAATGATAAGAGGAAGTAAAGAATATAAAAACACTTTCTAAACATCCAATGCCATTTCAGCAGTCAATAAAAACAATTGTTAACATTTGGAACATGAATGCTTAGAACTGGGCTACGTCTGTTTTGTTATTTAATCCTCACAACACAGCTACTGGCATCCCATTTTATGGACATGATGACTGAGGCCTAAGGACATGAATTTACTTTCGCCACTAAGTGGTGAAGCCAGAACTCAACGCCCAGGCCTTCCGATGTTGGAGGTACAGTTCTTTGTCACTCACTGTTTTGCAATAACTGTGGTAACAATTTAATATGAATGTGAGTTCTGGCATTAATCCACATTATCTAACTGCAAAATTTCAGGAGGTCTCATTCTCACACATGAGGCAGTTCTTAAAACATTTTGAAAGCCTGTCCACTTATTCCTAAGTAGTTTTAGTTTCAAAAGTCCAAATTCCCATTTCACAGGTATCTTTGGATGATTCTAAACTCTGCACTTTAACTTCACGCACTGCCATGCACTGTGTGGAAGAAACAATAGGCTTTCTTTGTGTTCTTTTTAAGCTTGGTGGAACTAACTACTCACAGGGCAACTGATGCCTCTGAACTAACCCCTTTCAGCTAACTCACAGATCCACGGCCACATCCAGTGATTGCTATCACATCCAAATGGCTGGCAAGACTGTTTACTTATCCTCACTGGCAGCCGAAGCAAATAAAAAAAACCCTCATACTCCCAAGTGACCAGTATTTTCTTTTAAACCATGCTTTAAAAACTACCTTTAGCACCCACACCCCACCTTCCTCCAAGAAGTCTTTATCTATCTTCTTGGAATTTAGAAGTCCTGCTTCCCTAAAAGCTCAAAAACTGGATGTCTCTATCAGGATTGTTTTTTTCTAGTCTGGGAAAAATGCCTCAGTGAGAAAAGCATCAGATACATACTTTAAAAAAAGTGCAATGTTCATAAACCTGATTCAAAGACTATTTCTGCAACATTCCATGGATTTTATTTTTGGCATTTTTACAATGTGAAAATACAAAACTACCCATAGTCTCAATTTCAGGTCTGTTGTAAGAGTAAAAGAACACACACACACACACACACACACACACACACACAAACACACACACACATCTGGGAATAAATAAGAAATACATAGAACATCTCAATTTTCAGACTGTCCATCTAACCCTTATCTGTGGCATTTTTATAGCAGTATTCACCGGGCACAATCAGCAGAATGCACAATGCATCGCTTGTTTTCAGCTCTATTCAAAAATCTCAGTTCATTCAATTAAAAAAAAAAAAAAAAGCCCTTAAAAACAGCCCTTTAGCACGAACATTGCTAAGGGAAAGCTGGGCTTATTGATTCACTTCTTCCTGCCAAGAGAACAATGCCGAGAAACAGAGCGAAATGTTTCCAAATAATTTTTGGCAAAAACTTGGAAGAAAAAAACCCCGCATATTTACCTGTACCCAGAGCTCCACAGGTGAGGCGGCAGTTAAAGCAGAAAATCTAATTCTTCTGGAAGTTTTTGTCTGGAATGGACTCCAGGGTCTTCCTTCGGAGCTGTCAGGTAAAACCCCCCTCCATGTCTGGGCTGTTTTCTTTTGCAGTTTTTCCCAGTGAAACTCTCGTCATTTGCATAAAACCTACTTGTAGCCTATAGGACTTTTTGAGTAGCTACTTGTTAAATCGGCTGTCTTGACATGCTCTTTCAAGCATGACATCATAAATCTCCATGGAAACCCTAACCCCACCTGCCGACATGCCAACATTACCTGTCAGGCAAAGACTTAAACAATCGTCTGAAATTGTTCATTAATGAAACCTTTTTAGGGGCTTTGGATCTCTGCACAGTATAATTTGTGCTGTTGGCAGAAACTTAGCCGGGAACGATGGCTTCATTTTCAAAGCCTGAGCTGTTTTGCAGAAAACAATGATCAAAATTATAGGCGTTTGTTAATCTGCCCCTCCCTGTCTAACAATGCGCTTAATTGGTGGAAGAAAAACCTACAGCGGCCATGCGTGTCTCTCTCTGCAGGATAAAGTTACCTTGAAAACTCAGGTCTTGAAAAATCTTCAATTGATACTTCTTTTCCACTCTGTTCTCCACTAGCCCCCTTCCTAGAACTTTTTACCAGCAAAACTTGCAAAACAGGTTCCCTGTCAGTGTGTATGTGTGTGTGTGTGCATTTCCCCTCGGCTTCTATGGCTGCAGAGGTGGTAGGAAAAGGTGTGGAGAACTTTTTAACTCCTTCCTAACATATCCAGATATTTTGCATGTCTATCCTAGTTTATGTAAATTACCAGAATTACAATGAAATCTATTCTAGGCTTTGGGAAATGGTCCGTAGGCTCTAAGATACTCGATATCTGAGTCCAGCCCTCTTTCTTCTCACCTCTAAATTCACTGCAGACACACCTCTTACTCCCCAGGTCTAAGACTGCTGACCACTAGGCACCAGAAAATTTGAATAGGACTGAGTTCAAACCCATAGGAGTTTATCATAATGTTATCAAGTCGCTGTCATATGCCACAGTACAAAGTTCTTCAGAGGGACTCAGCAGGGAGCTGAATGAAGCTGAGAAGCACTTTAAGGCAGCCGTGAGCAAGATGTGACACTGCAGAGTTTTGGAAACAGCAGTAGCTGAACCAGCAGTCTGCTGTTAACTTGCCACGGATCCCATTGCAAACTGCAACATATTCAGTGCATCTGTCTTCAAAGGTCAGAGAGCAAACATTAACCTCTACACCTTGCTGGGTGCACCCAGGTATTTACAGAGAGCAATCATAGGTTAAAAAACCTCAGAATGACTCTTTGCACAGCAGGGAATTGTAAACGCTTTGGATCCTCTCCTCCAATGATTCTGTAAGCTTTGCATTGCCATAGAGTTCACGGTCAATAGATGGGAGGTTACCTTTGAAGGGAACCAAGAACTACCCTGGTTTAATACCGCAGCCAGAGTTGGAGCACTCCTCGGAGGCAAGACTGTTGTCAGAGATTCAATTAATGCCTCTGTGAGATGAAAATACAACCAGATAAAGCCCACACTTGGGCTTTATACCCAGTGGGGCACAAACACAATGTGAAACAAACAAAAACCAGATATAACCAGATCTAGGCTAGATTCGGTCAAATCTGAAGATGGGGTGGAGGCACTATTCAATTACAGTTATTCTTCAAAGTTCCATTAGAGAGAAGAGCAAGTGCAAGTTGATTCAGCAGTCAGAGTGGTTATAAATTATGCCAGATCTTCCCTTTGGGTTATTTAGGAAATTACAGTATCTCAGCTTTTGCTTATTGAATTCAGGTTTGGAAAAGAGAGCAAGAAGAGTCAGAATGTAAAGGCAAATAGAGAGAGTCCAGAAATAATTCAGATAGGAAAGCAACTCCATTAACCGTTTCCTCAGTAGACAGGCAGAGGTAAACCCAAGAGAAAAATTTGTAACCAGCATTGACATTATTATGATCAAGACAGAGAGATTTTGAACAACTTAGAGCCGGGAAAGTGTTTGGCAACAAGGATCCCAGCAATAAGGACAACACACGAAGGTTGGGCAGAAATGCCAAGAGTTGATTAGAGGTGGCCAGTCCAGTGACGATTTTTCCTACCATCCCTAAATGAGAAAAACATCTCACTAAGCCTTAATGACATTGTGATTTGCCTGATGGCAACCTTAGCATCATACTAATCAAATCAGAGCTCAGTAAATGCATGTAGATGAGCTATTTTTTCTAAATTTAGCAACATCATGGGTACCTATGATTGACTTGGAGAGCAAATAAGATTCTCTGTCTTGAATTCGCTTCAACAAACCTGTTTTATAGCAGAGGCAGAAAACGGGCCAGGAGCAGTGGCTCATGCCTGTAATCCTAGCACTTTGGGAGGCTGAGGTAGCAGGATTGTTTGAGCCCAGGAGTTTGAGACCAGCTTGGGCAACATGGCAATATCCCATCTCTACAAACAACGCAAAAATTAGCCCGGCGTGCTGATGTGTGCCTCTAGTCCCAGCTACTTGGGAGGTTGAGGTGAGAGGAACGCCTGAGCCCAGAAGGTTGAGGCTGCAGTGAGCTATGTTTGCACCACTGCATTCCAGCCTGGGCAACTGAGTAAGAACATACCTCAAAAAAAAAAAAAAAAAAAAAAAAAGGAAAACTCCTCACTGAAAAAGCTCACAAAGATAAAAGAATACAAACAACTGGTGAAAGAGATTAGACTTAACTATTTATGGCCTGAATTTTTGTTTCTTAAGAAACATGAGCCTAGTGCAGTGGCTCACACCTATAATCCAAGCACTTTGGGAGGCTGAGTGGGGTGGATCACCTGAGGCCAGGAGTTTGAGACCAGCCTGACCAACATGGTGAAACCTACTAAATACAAAAAAATTAGCTGAGTGTGGTGGCACATGCCTTTATTCCCAACTACTTGGGAGGCTGAGGCAGGACAATTGCTTGAATCTGGGAGGTGGAGATTCCGGTGAGCCGAGATTGCCCACTGCACTCCAGCCTGGGCAACAAGAGCAAAACCCCGTCGAAAAAAAGACAAAGAAAAAGAATGGAAAAGAAAAGAGAAAAGAAATATGAATTGGAAGTTGTCAGGTAGAAAAGGAATACTTTCTTTCAAGCAAAATATCCATTTTTTAATCATTCAAATAACCAACCCTTATCTCATTTACGTCTCACAGCAATAGTATGATATAAGAACAATCATTATTCCCATTTTGCAAATGGAGAAATTGAGCCTTAGAGAGGTTAGGTAATTTCAGTAAGTTTACCTGGCTATTAAGTATTGGAGCTGAGATCTGAAATCAGGCTGACCCAACATTTAAACCCAAAACACTTGTACTTAACTATCAGGCACTGATACTCCTAGTTTAATAAAATTGCTCATAATTAGGATACTAAGATCCTAACTAAATGAAGCCACGCTGAAAGGATTTATTTAGTAGATGAGCCTGAAAGTGCATACTGGATTGCAAAGGGTCAATGCAGACCTTCTGCAGATCCTCCAAGATACGGAGTTAACAGATGGTACTGGAGTCTGGGGTAGTTCAGACAGAAACATCAGCACAGCAGCAGCCTTGGAGAAGCAGTATGTATTTAGCTGCAGGCTGTATTTAGTCCTAGAAGGACTGCACAGAACAGAGTTAATGCACTACAACTCAGGGTTTAGCCCTCAAAACCCCAGGGCAAACAGATCTCTAGGATGTAGATAAGGCTAATGAAATAGCAACTCTTAAGAAATATCTGCAATCTGAAGTTCTGGTCTAAAGAAAAACTGTCAAACATGAAAAAGGTAGAAAACAACAGATACACATTTCGTAAGTCAAGACCACACTACGAGTATCACCAAAAGATAAGAATGCTTGGATTCTTTAATGAAACATGGACCCCAACTGTGGTAATTCTCTAATGCTAAACCCTTGATCTTTGGCTCTGTGTTTGATTGTAGTTGTTACTTGTTTTTAGAAATTATCCATTCACGTTTTGTCAACTGTTGCTATGGTGCAGAGGGGGATGGTTAATTTCATGTTTCAACTTGGCCAGGTTATGGTGCCCAGTTGTTGGGTCAAACACCAGTGTAGATGTTGCTGTAAAGGTATTTTTTAGGTGTGATTAGCATTTAAATCAGTAGACTTTGAGTAAGGCAGATTGCCCACCATAATGTGAGTAGACCTCATTTAATCAGTTGAAGACCTTAAAAGCAAAGACTGAGGTCCCCCAAAGAAAAAGGAATTCTGCTATTGGTTCTGATATTCTGAAGAACTGTGACTAATACAGCTGATACCTCCAACATGTATCTGTCTAGTCTTGTTTTCTGGCATAGGGTCCAGTCCTATTTTATCTCCAATTGTCTAACAGTCATTTTCACTTGGAGCAACCACTGTCATTTCAGATACAGCTTGTCAAGACCTAAACTCAAGCCATTGTTTAGCATTTAAATAGCATGAGGCACATTTAAGAGAGAAGAAGAATAGACGTACAGTACTTGCTGTCAAATTAAGATGGAGGAATATAATTAAGTCCATCAGTTGTTACACTAAGTGCTAGTGGATGGAATTTCCCATTAAAAACAGACTAACGAATTAGGCTGAAAAGCTGAAAAAGCAAAGCCAAGTTATTTGTATGTAGTTTTTTTTTTCTTTTTTTTTTTTTTTTGAGACAGAGCAATTGCTCTGTCACCCAGGCTGGAGTGCAGCGGCATGACCTCGGCTCACTGCAACCTCTGCCTCCTGGGTTCAAGCAATTCTCCTGCCTCAGGCTCTGAGTAGCTGGGACTATATGCATGCGCCACCACACCCAGCTAACTTTTGCATTTTTAGTAGAGACAGGGTTTCACCATATTGGCCAGTCTGGTCTCCAACTCCTGACCTCAGGTGATCCGCCTGCCTTGGCCTCCCAAAGTGTTGGGATTACAGGCGTGAGCCACAGCACCCGGCCAATATATATGTAGTTTCTAATAAACATGCTCATTACAGGTTGAGTAACTGTTATCCAAAATGCTTGGGACCAGAGGTGTTTCAGGTTTCAGATTTTTTTTTTTTTTTTTGGATTTTAGAATATTTGCAGTACATAGCTATCAGTTGAGCATCCCTAATCCAAAAATCCAAAATCTGAAATGCTCCCATGAGCATGACCTTTGAACATCATGTTGGTGCTCAAAAAGTTTCAGATTGGGGAACATTTCATTCTGGATTTTCAGATTAGGGACACTCAACCTGTATTAATACAGAAACGTTGAAAATGAATGATAAGGCATACCTGACAGATGCAAACAAATGTAAATCAAGAGTGAGAATATTCAAAAAAAGTTAACAGACACTAAACAGAATGAAGAGGTCATCTGGTAATGTTAAAGACATAACTTATAAAGAAGGTGTGATCGTAACTAAAAACCTGTGAAACAGAAATTCTTACGAAAGCAGGAGAAAAAGATAAAAATACAATGATATGGGAGACTTTGTTATACTTTGCTCAGAAGTGAACAACCTTAAAAAATAAAGACTGAGAAGAAATGAATAATACAATCAACAAACCGAATATATATGTGTGCGTATGTATGTGCATAGAATACAGAATAGATAATTGTCCATGAATATCTATGCAATACTGATGGTGCATTTTATTCTAAGAAAAACTTTGTAAACTAATCTTTAAGTGAAATTTAAAAGTAAGAATTTTAGAGATTGCATTCTCTGATCACATCTAACAAAATTATAAATGAGTAATGATAGCCTCAACTACTTGGAAATTAAATACTAAATTAAATATTCCTGGATCATCCCATACTCAAATCATACCCAAAGGTTTGTTCTGTTTCCACTAAAGAGATATCTCTTTGGCAGTGCATGCTATGGTTTGGATATTTGTCCCCTCCAAATCTCATGTTGAAATTTGATCCCCAAAGTTGAAGGCGCCTAATGGGAGGTATTTGAGTTATGGAGGCTGTTGGATCCATCATGAATGGGATGAATGCTCTCCCTTAGGGGTGAGTGAGTTCTCACTTTATTAGTTCCCATGAGAACTGGTTGTTAAAAAGAGCCTGGCACCTCCTCAACACTCTTGCATCCTCTCAGACAATGTGATCTCTGCAAACAGAGGCTCCCCTTTTGGTCATGAGTGGAAGCATCACAAATGGACTAAGAGAGGGCAGATGTTTGGTTTTGTACTTTTTGTTTTTATTTATTTATTTTATTGAGACAGAGTCTTGCTCTGTCACCCAGGCTGGAGTATGGTTATGGTGGAATGATCATGACTCACTGCAGCCTTGACTTCCCAGGCTCAAATGATCCTCCCATCTCAGCCTTCTAAGTATCTGGGACCGTAGGTATACACCACTACGCCTGGCTAATTTTTCTTTATTCTTTTTTTTTTGTAGAGATAAGGTTTCACCATGTTGCTCCTGAGCTCTGGCAATCCACCTGCCTCAGCCTCCCAAAGTGCTGGGATTAATGAGCTACTGTGCCCGGCCTTGTACTTTTTATATAATGTTCAATGCCAACCTCAAAATGTAGATCCCTAATAAATAAATAAGCATTTGAATGAATTAATCCAAGAACATAACTGCAGGAAGAATGAATAAATGGCAAAGGCTCAAGTTTGATAGGAAAAGACAGGAAGGACAATTTGGACATTTGCAGTATGAGTTCTGCATCTATGCACTGGACTGAATCACACTGGTCTTTTTTAGATCCCTCAACACTGAAAATTTCCATCTAATTTTGTGGCAATTTCCTCTAGCTGATTACCACTTTCCAGGTGTCTCCTGACACTGCCTAGCTAGACTTCGGTTCTTGCCTTTCCATACTTCCCCACCTACCCCCAGGCACTCCTTAGCAGGTTTTCTAGTAGAATCTTATTTTGATTTCTTGCAGAGCTTTCCTTAATATAGCACTGTTCTCAAGATATGTTCTCTTGCTCTCCCATATCACTAATTAAAATGAAAGCTAATGCTGAGGTTGGTGGCACCCAATTAAACATGGATCAAAAGCGATGTGTTATGAATGATCCCCATTTAGGATTCCTTTGCTGTTTTTCTGCATTCCGGGTGATTAACGTCAACTGTAAGTCAATTTCGCAAGTAAAACTACAACCCCTGAATTTAGTCTTTTCAATTGTTCAGTCTCTGCTGCAAGATGTCCTACTATGTAATGGTCCAAATCTTCTGAGATGTACTTTGATGACCTTTGAGTCACAACTCAAAGTGTCAGTCCTCGGTGGGGTGCAGTGGCTCACGCCTGTAATCCCAACACTTTGGGAGACCAGGGCAGGTGAATTCGCTTGAGGTCAGGAGTTTGAGACCATCCTGGCCAACATGGTGAAACCCCATCTCTACTAAAGATACAAAAATTACCCAGGCGTGGTGGCACGTGCCTGTAGTCCCAGCTACATGGGAGGCTGAGGCAGGAGGCTGAACCCTGGAGGTGGAGGTTGCAGTGAGCTGAGATCATGCCACCGCACTCCAGACTGGGTGAGAAAGCCGGACTCCATCTCAAAAAAAACAAAAACAAAAACAAAACAAAAAAACACCCAAGAGTGAAAAATAAATCAGTCCTCCAGGTATCACATCCAAGCTAGCTCCTTCATCTCATCCCTTGAGGAACATCATCTCTCTTAGATCTTAGGCTCTTCTTTCTGTTCATTTTTTTTCTTTTTTACTTTTGTTTTTCATCATACCCAAATGTAAATGACTATTGTTTCTGATCATTGACCACATTCTGATTTTCCTTAGACATATCTAAGATTATCTGGAATTTCTCTGAGGACAAGAGATATTTTTCTACTGATTTGATCCTATCATATTCTTTGCTCACGGGCCTCTAGTATTCCATTAAATATACACTCACACATACAATATTATAAATTCTCCAGCTATGACTTTGATTCTGTTATGACACCATACTCTTTCATGTGCAGTTGTTGCTCTGAAAATGGTTTTTTCTCAGTTTTCACTTTCTGCATACTCACCACTATGTATGCAACTGTTTCTTTATTATTTACTTATTTATTTTTGAGACAGAGTCACACTCCATTACCCAGGCTGGAGTGCAGTGGTACGATCACTGCTCAGCTCACAGCAGCCTTGACCTCTGGGCTTAGATGATCCCCCCAACTCAGCCTCCCAAGTAGCCAGGACTACAGGCACGCACACTACTGCTTCTTCAGCGCCAAACTCCTTTTCATCTCCAAGTTATTAAAGGCAAATCCAACCAGGACACTGGCACTTCATCCATTGCAGGATGAGCGTTAAATCTCATTCACACTCACTGACACGAGGCAGACTGGTCCCCAGTCCAGTGTTTCTTTTCCTTAGCATTTCAGAACATCTTTCTGTTTCACCCCTCATCAGAGAGGTGGTCTGATCTAGAAGTTAAGAGCAAGGCTCCCACAGGAAGATAATTGGATTTAAATACTGGTGCTGCCACTTACTTGCTGTGTCTCCACAGACAAGCCTGAACTGCTTTGTGCCTCAGTTTCCCATTCTGTTAACTATAGTTAATAGTAGTGCCTACCCCACACCTGTAATCTCAGCACTTTGGGAGGCCAAGGTAGGTGGATCACTTGAGGCCAGGAGTTCACGATCAGCCTGGGCAACATGGTGAAACCTCGTTTCTACTAAAAATGCAAAAATTAGCCAAAAATGCAAAAGTTAGCCAGGAGTGGTTGCAGGCACCTGTAATCCCAGGTACTTGGGAGGCTGAGGCAGGAGAACTGCTTGAACCCAGGAGGCAGAGATTGCTGTGAGCCAAGATCGCACCTGCCAAGACGCATTCCAGCCTGGATGAAAGAGCAAGACTCTGTCTCAAAAAAAAAAAAAAAAAAAACAAAACAAATAGTAGTGCCTACCCAACAGAGTTGTAGAGAGGATGGACTATACTACAGGTTCGGCATCCCTAATCTGGAAATTCAAAATCTGAAAAGCTCTAAAATCTGAGATTTTTGAGTACCAACATGACACTCAAAGGCCATGTTGGAGCATTTCGGATTTCAGATTTTCAAATTAGAGATGCTCAACCAGTAAGTATATAATGCAGATATTTCAAAATCCGCCCCCCACCAAAAAAAAAAAAATTGAAATCTGAAATATTTCTGGTCCCAAGCATTTCAGATAAAGGATACTCAACCTGTAATACATGTAAAGAGAAACAGCACGGCAATTTTAGCTGATGGCAATAATACGTTCTCCTTACAGTCTTTTCCACCATTATAAATATTTGTTGAGAAAACAGTGCTAAAAAAATACTGAGCATGTTACTGGCTTTCTCTGTGTTCTTCATAGTTTGTATAAGGATATTTCTTCCCTCTTCCCATTGTGGCTCATTAATTTTTTATTAATTTATTTTTTATTTCTATATGTTTTTGAG
Source organism: Pongo pygmaeus (assembly GCF_028885625.2). Classification (NCBI taxonomy): domain Eukaryota; kingdom Metazoa; phylum Chordata; class Mammalia; order Primates; family Hominidae; genus Pongo; species Pongo pygmaeus. Next base: position 24,405,998 of record NC_072381.2, on the reverse strand, counting down.
GAATAGGTAGTATTTAGTTAAATGTAGTTAAATGAGTAACTTCTTCAGTGGTGATTTGTGAGATTTTGGTGCTATTATTATTTGCTGTGCGCACAGTATACTAGAGTTCTTAATTGCTAAAAAATTTATGTCCTTTACCCCCAAAAGTTTAGGTAAGAAACTGCTCTGAGGCTGGGTGCAGTGGCTCACGACTGTAATCCCAGCACTTTGGGAGGCCGAGGCGGGTAGATCACGAGGTCAGGAGTTTGAGACCAGCTTGGCCAATATAGTAGAAACCTTGTCTCTACTAAAAATACAAAATATTAGCCAGGCATGGTGGTGGGCACCTGTAATCCCAGCTACTCGGGAGGCTGAGGCAGGAGGCTTGCTTGAACCCGGGAGGCGGAGGTTGCAGTGAGCTGAGATTGTGCCATTGCACTCCAGCCTGGGTGACAGTGCAAGACTCTATCATAAAAGAATAAATAAATAAATAAAATAAAAATAAAAAAAGAAACTGCTCTGTAAACTCATATTCAGTCATTAGTTCACACAACTAAGTAGCTGCTTCTACTAAACATGGCTATTCTCCCATCATTTCGCCATTGGATTAGAATAAATTAATAGCTCTGAAGAGGAAATTCTTAGCTGAGTCTAGTTCCACTTCTAAACTTTTTACTTACTTATTTGTTTACAAAACATGCCTAGTTTTTCAAAACATACACTTCCTACAACATTAGCTTTTTATCCAGACCTTCACCGTGGCCAAAGGCTGAGACTTACTGAACAGTGTATAGTATAAATGTGTCTTTAGTTTCAATTAGCTTCACTTTTCAGCCTTCGTCGGCAGGTACCTTCATAAATATAGATGCATATATATAAATTTTGAATAGACAGATATAGATCAGAGCCAAGACAAATATGACAGATGCATATCTAATGAATTTGGAGTTTTTCACACATAACAGAGGGTAATACGTTTATTCCCCGAGGTATAAACTGACTCCCTGAGATCTACAGCATACAGCATAATCCATGCTGGAGTTCTGCAATTTGATTTGATACAATTAAGTTCATCAAAAATAAGTCACAAAGACATAGATGCCATTACTTATAGATAGAAATATCTGTTGCCTATGTCCTGAATGGTAATGCCTAGGTTTTCTTCTAGGATTTTTATGGTTTTAGGTCTAACATTTAAGTCTTTAATCCATCTTGAATTGATTTTTGTATAAGGTGTAAGGAAGGGATCCAGTTTCAGCTTTCTACATATGGCTAGCCAGTTTTCCCAGCACCATTTATTAAATAGGGAATCCTTTCCCCATTTCTTGTTTTTGTCAGGTTTGTCAGTGTGGCGATTCCTCAGGGATCTAGAACTAGAAATTCCATTCGACCCAGCCATCCCATTACTGGGAATATACCCAAAGGACTATAAATCATGCTGCTATAAAGACACATGCACACGTATGTTTATTGCCGCATTATTCACAATAGCAAAGACTTGGAACCAACCCAAATGTCCAACAATGATAGACTGGATTAAGAAAATGTGGCACATATACACCATGGAATACTATGCAGCCATAAAAAATGATGAGTTCATGTCCTTTGTAGGGACATGGATGAAATTGGAAATCATCATTCTCAGTAAACTATCGCAAGAACAAAAAACCAAACACCGCATATTCTCACTCATAGGTGGGAATTGAACAATGAGAACACATGGACACAGGAAGGGGAACATCACACTTCGGGGACTGTTGTGGGGTGGGGGGAGGGGGGAGGGATAGCATTGGGAGATATACCTAATGCTAGATGACGAGTTGGTGGGTGCAGCGCACCAGCATGGCACATGTATACATATGTAACTTACCTGCACATTGGGCACATGTACCATAAAACCTAAAGTATAATAATAATAATAATAATAATAATAATAATAAAAGAAAAAAAAAGAAATATCTGTTAATATGTTTATATTCTGTATAAATGCCAATGACGTCATTGTACAGATAAATTGCTAGGTATAACAAAATTGATAAAATAATCAATTACATTGGGAGAGCTGATGAAACAAACTAGAGCAGGAAGATTTTAGTCTTAAGCTAGATTCCACAGCCAAAACCTGAATACAACAAATATCCCAGTGGGTACTAGAACCAAGAAGCTACTATGAAGCGAAGTGACATATGCCACTTCCAGGCCAATATATTTAAGAGCGTGTATACAACCCATCAGCTCTGTCTCTCTCTGTCATGGTGACCTGGAATCCATGTGTTGAGACGGCGTGATCGCAAGAGGGAAGTAGCCAGAATTCCTAAGTCATTGTGAGAGTAAGATTTGCATGTGTAAGGAATAAAATGTTTCTGTGTCATACTAGAAAATACCACAAATATTAATAAATCACAGGGTTAATTTGTTAAGTAGCATAATCTATTAGGTTGGTGCAAAAGGAATGGCAAAAACCACAATTACTTTTGCACCAACCTATTAGACAATCCTGATTAATACATCAGCTTTAAGACATGCTTCTCTTTGCAGCTTTCTTATGATAACTTATATTTGATTTGTTGTTGTTGTTGTTGTTGTTGTTGTTTTAAGAAGGGGTCTCATTCTGCTGCCCAGGGTGAAGTGCAGTGGTACAATCACAGCTCACTGCAGCCTTGACCTCCCGGGCTCAATTGATCCTCCCACCTCAGCCTCCCAACTGGCATGAGTCATCATGCCCATCTAATTGTTGTATATTTTGTAGAGTAGGGGCTTTCCCATGTTGCCCAGGCTGGTCTCAAATTCCTGTACTTAAGTGATCCACCTCAGCCTCCCTAGGTGTTGAGATTATAGGTGTGAGCCAGCTCTCCTGGTCTCCAGAGCAGTTTCTATACAAACACATTCAAAGGAGGGGAGGGTTGAGGAGGGGACCCTAAGGAGGCCTGAGGGGCACTCAGACAGCAGCAAAGCCCTGGTCTGATGGGAGAAAACAGAAGAATGACCTCTTGGCCTCACTGACCCTGTTTCAAATGCTCATATTGGCCGGGCACGGTGGCTCACGCCTGTAATCCCAGCACTTTGGGAGGCCGAGGCAGGTGGATCACGAGGTCAGGAGATCGAGACCATCCTGACTAACACGGTGAAACCCCATCTCTACTAAAAATACAAAAAATTAGCCAGGCGTGGTGGCGGGCGCCTGTAGTCCCAGCTACTCGGGAGGCTGAGGCAGGAGAATTGCCTAAACCCAGGAGGCGGAGCTTGCAGTGAGCCAATATTGCGCCACTGCACTCCAGCCTGGGCAACAGAGCGAGACTCTGTCTCAAAAAAAAAGAAAAAAAAAAATGCTCATATTGGTGTTCATTTTCTTATCTCCTTATTTTTGCCCCCTATAATGTTCATGTTAAAGAATAATCCCGGCCAGGTGCGGTGGCTCACACCTGTAATCCCAACACTTTGGGAGGCTGAGGCAGACGGACCATCTGAGGTCAGGAATTCGAGACCAGCCTGGCCAACATAGTGAAACCCCGTCTCTATTAAAAATACTAAAAAATTAGCTGGGTGTGATGGCAGACCCCTGTAATCCCAGCTACTTGGGAGGCTGAGGCAGGAGAATCGCTTGAACTCAGGAGGCAGAGGTTGCAGTGAGAAAAGATCATGCCATTGCACTCCAGCCTGGGTGACAGAGCGAGACTCTGTCTCAAAATAATAATAATAATAATAATAATAATAATAATAATAATCCCTTTACATCTCTCTTACTCTTTGTTGGACATGTCAGATTTTTTAGGTTAAAATGTTATTATTAGTTTCTCTTATGATCTGATAACATCAGATAAAAGAATCCACATAGACTAACTGAAACCACAAAGTAGATTCTATACACCAAGTAAGTTAGGTAGAAATTCTGTGAGTAACTGGCAGTAAAGATTGAAAAATTAATTTCAGAATGGTTTCTGAGACTAGGAGTGGAAAGTTGGTTTCTGCAGGTGAGAAGCCATCAGACATCTATTCATTAGTGAAGACCTAAAAAATAGCATTTCCAAACTGTGCAGTTACACAGCGACCACAACTGTGAGGAATTGCTGGACTACAGATCTTTCTGAACTCAGAGTTTTTAAAAGAAGCAACTTTCTTTTTATATAAAATACAGATAGGAATCTATTTCCTATGGTTATTGGTTATTTAATATGCTCTGGAACGGAGTAAGATTTGCCTTTATTTATTTATTTATTTATTTATTATTATTTTTTTTTGAGATGGAGTCTCGCTCTGTCCCCCAGGCTGGAGTGCAGTGGTGCAATCTTGGCTCACTGCAACCTCTGCCTCCTGGGTTCAAGCAATTCTCCCGCCTCAGCCTCCAGAGTAACTGGGACTACAGGCGTGTGCCACCACGCCCAGCTAATTTTTTGTATTTTTATTTTTTTAGTAGAGAGGGGGTTTCACCATGTTAGCCAGGATGGTCTTGATCTCCTGACCTCGTGATCTGCCCGCCTCAGCCTCCCAAAGTGTTGGGATTACAGGCGTGAGCCACCGCGCCCGGCCAGATTTGCCTTTTTAAAGAAACGGCAATGGAAGTCATGTCTATGGCTCTATTGCTTGACCCAACGTGATGTATACGAGGTCAACAAACTTTGGAAAAATTAGAGGTGGAAGAAAACCTTGAAAAAAACCAGGTCCATAGGCCCATAATGAAAGAAAAGACCATAAACCAGAAATTATTATTATTATTTTGTTTTTCTTTCCTGGAGACCTCCTCTGAGGACAGGAAATTCCGGCCCTGGTTCAAATGTTGGCTTCTTAACTTAGGGGAAAATTACTTAGCCATTCCTAACTTCTTAGTTAAGAAATCTCTTCTTTCTGACTGCTCAAACTGCAATCAATCATTCAGTTCTGTGGCTCTGTACCCCTTCTCTATCTGTACCATCTATCACATTCTAACTGTATTAGAAAGAGTGGCTCATTCCTTCACGCAACAGAAATTTTGGATCTAGCCTAAGCTAGGTTGTGTAGTCCTTTATATGCTGAGTTTACAGAGGCGAAAGAAGAAATAGGTGGTAAGACAAGGTTTCTACCTTCAGAAGATTATTCTAGGTGAGAAAAAGAAATGTAAAAAAAATATGTAATGCAACCCGATTAAATGCTACAATGTAAGTACTGCAGTACTGCAACGTTATGACCATCTCAGAAGGCATGACATCTGGGCTGGATCTCGAAAGACTATTCTTTATATGTGAATGCCTATTTCTTTTACTGAATTGAAGACAGGGTTAAGTCTAATGGTTTGCATTCTTCTCAAATACCTTTACCATGGTAGGTGCCAAATAAATATATATGGGATAAATAAATAAAATATATATGAATACTAAGCACTGAATGAAAGAAAAATACCAGTTTCAGAAATGTAATAAAGTTATTCTTTAACAATGGAAAAAATTAACCTCTTCAGGTGCTCAAATATTTGTTGACAAAAAAGTCAAGTGAGGCCAGGTGCAGTGGCTCATGATCCCAGCACTTTAGGAGGTCAAAGCAAGAGGATCGCTTGAGGCCAGGCTTTGAAGACCAGTCTGGGCAACACAGCAAGACCCTGTCCCTACAAATAATTTTAAAAACTGGCCAGAAGTGGTGACATGTGCCTGTAGTAGCTACTCAGGAGGCTGAGGTGAGAGGATCACTTGAGCCCAGGAGTTCAAGGCTGCAGTGAGCTGTGATCACGCCGCTGCACTCTAAACAAGAGTAAGATCTTGTCTCGAAAAAATAAAAAAGTCAAATGATTGGGCCAGGCATGGTGGCTCAGGCCTGTAATCCCAGCACTTTGGGAGGCCAAGGCAGGCAAATCATGAGGTCAGGAGATCGAGACCATCCTGGCTAACACAGTGAACCCCGTCTCTACTAAAAATACAAAATATTAGCTAGGTGTGGTGGCAGGCACCTGTAGTCCCAGCTACTCGGGATGCTGAGGAAGGAGAATGGCGTGAACCTGGGAGGCGGAGCTTGCAGTAAGCCGAGACTGTGCCACTGCACTCCAGCCTGGGTGACAGAGTGAGACTCCGTCTCAAAAAAAAAAAAAAAGTCAAATGATTTTAAATACTAATTTTAAAATAAGAGCCTCTGATACTCTTCTTTGGGAAACTAAAAACCAGAATATTATCACGCTAAAAGCTGCCAGTGAAACAGTAAAAGATTCCATCGTTGTATTTCTCAGTGCTCCATGATGTAGATACTATTGCCCTTTGACAAACGAGGAAACTGAAACAGAGAAAGATTAAGCCATTAAGGTCGGGTGCAGTGGCTCACACCTGTAATCCCAACACTTTGGGAGGCTGAGGCGGGCAGATCACTTGAGTTCCAGACCAGCTCCATCTCTACTAAAAATACAAAAATTAGCTGGGTATGGTGGTGCACACCTGTAATCCCAGCTACTTGGGAGGCTTGAGGCACAAGAATGGCTTGAACCCAGGAGGTGGAGGTTTCAGTGAGCCAAGATCGCACCACTCCACTCCAGCCTGGGTGACTGACAGAGTGAGACTCTGTCTCAAAAAAAAGAAAGAAAAAAGAAAGAAAGATTAAGCTATTAGCCCAAACCATAGAATTAGCATATTGTGAAGGCTGGATCCTGATCAGTCCCGCCTGCCTCCAGAACCAAGCCCTTAGTTGCCGGGCAATGAGGCTGTACAGCCTGACTGCCCTGCACAACTAAGGTTATGCTGATAAGAGTCCTTAACGATCACAGCTACTATTATGCAGATCAGCATTATGTTGCAATAAGGGCCACCCGCATTTTTTGAAGACTGTAGAAGGGAGTTAAGGTGACCTCTTAGCCTTTCAATAATTTTAGACTAAAGGAAACTCTTGACCAACATATTTTTTAAAGACAAACAGAAGTTTTGCAACTGTGAATCTTCCAGTGTTTGAAGTCAGATTTTGAAACATAAGGCATGCTCTCATTCTTCATATGTTTAATAGCAGGAAATTAGAACCTAGATTTTCAGTCGGGTATGATGAAGCACTCCTGTACTCCCAGTTATCTGGGGGTGGGTGGGGTGGGTGCTGGGTGCTGGGGTAGGAGGATTGCTTGAGCCCCGGAGGTTGAGGCTGCAGTGAGCCATGATCATGCCACTGCACTCTAAGCCTGGGCAACAGAACAAGACCCTGTCTTCCAAAAAAAAAAAAAAAAAAAAAAAAGAACCTAGATTTTAAGAGATTTCATGTTAGATGGCAGATACATCATTTTCAACATCTTATTCTCTATCTTGCTGATTGGCTCTCTTCTTATCAAGGATACTTCTCTGAGAGGAAGCCAGAAAAACAGCCACCAGAAGAGCATCTGGTATTAAGAGCCTCAGTATCTGGAGGAGAGCATCAGATGTGTGTTATCTGACTTCCTTCTTACAGCTGGCTGTGTAATCTTCCTGCAAAGGAAGCCTGGGATAATCCATACTGAGAAGGTCCAGGAGGAACAAATGGCATTGCAGAGAGGAAGACAGGAAAGAGGAAATGGGTGGTAGGAGAAAAAGAGTGGAAAAGGCAGAAGATGAGATCATGTCTACAGCAATTTCATAGGCCGTGTCTACACTGATCTCTGGTGTTTACAATGCTGGTTGGGGTTTGCTTGCAGAAGTGCAGTGATAGTGTTACGGGCGTTTGAACCAGAACAACTCCATCTTAAATAGGAGCTAGGTAAAATGAGACTTACTGGGCTGCATTCCCAGACGGTTAAGACATTCTAAGTCACAGGGTGAGATAGTAGCGCATCACAAGATACAGATCATAAAGACCCTGCTGATAAAATAGGTCACAGTAAAGACGCCAGCCCAAACCTACCAAACCAACATGGCCACAAGAGTGACCTCTGGTGGTCCTCACTGCTACACTCCCACCAGTGCCATGACAGTTTACAAATGCCATGGCAATGTCAGGAAATTATCCTATACGGTCTAAAAAGTGGAGGCATGCATAATCCACCCCTTGTTTAGCATATCATCAAGAAATAACCATAAACATGGGCAACCAGCAGCCCTCGGGGCTGCTCTATGGAGTAGCCATTCTTTTATTTCTTTACTTTGCTAATAAACTTTTGTCAGCACGGTGGCTCACACCTGTAATCCCAGCACTTTGGGAGGCCGAGGCAGGTGGATCACCTGAGGTCAGGAGTTCGAGACCAGCCTGGCCAACGTCGTAAAACCCTGTCTCTACTAAAACTACAAAAATTAGCTGGGTGTGGTGGTGCACACTTGTAATCCCAGCTAGTGGGGGGCTGAGGCAAGATAATTACTTGAACCTGAGAGGCGGAGGTTGACGTGAGTGGAGGTTGCAGTGAGCCGAGATCGCGCCACTGTACTCCAGCCTGGGCAACAGAGCGAGACTCCGTCTCAAAAAACAAAAACAAAAACAAACAAACAAAATTCTTGCTCTCACTTTATGAACTCACCCTGAATTCTTTCTTGTGCGAGATCCAAGAACCCTCTCTTGGGGTCTGGATCAGGACCCCTTTCCTGTTAACAAGAGAATAAAAATGTATACATAGATTCACGCATTAAAATCTCTCTCCTTTTGGAGGATCAGCTTGGAGTACAAAAGAGGCAGAAAGACAGAATGTGACTTGTTCATCCCTCATTATCCAGAGAAGGGACAGCTGGCCAGCCATGGCAGAACTAGCAATGTATGTAACAGCAGATCAGAGCTTGAGAACACCAAAATATATTAATTACTCCTTTCAACCTTAATTATAATTAGGCTCCCCTTGTAATTGTTTTAACCAAAGCCACCATTATTACAGCAATAGCAATAATTATAACACTACAAATAAGAAGCGTAACAATAATCATTATTTTTGACATGGAAAAATATACCATTTTTGACAGGCCAATATTTCTCAGCAAAATTGATACTTTTGTTTTAGAGACGGGGTCTCATTTTGGGGCTTCAGTGATCTTCCCACCTCAGTCTCCTGGAAGCTGGGACTACAGGTGTGTGCCACCACACCCAGTTAATTTTTTGAAAATTTTTTGTTGAGATGGGGTCTTGCTATGTTACCCAGGCTGGTGTCAAGCTCCTGGCCTCAAGTGATCCTCTCGCCTTGGCCTCCCGAAGTGCTGGGATTACAGGCATAAGCCACCGTGCCCGGTCCCTTTTTAAAATTATCAAAAAAATAATCATTAGCCCATCTTTACAGCAACAAGGATTCTTGTTCTTTTCTCCTCTTCTGGGTTTACTGACTGTTGGAAGTGTGAACAAAAAGCAAACATGAAGTCCATAAAGCACGTTTCATATTTTTAGCCACTTAGATAATGATTCCCTAGAAGAGAAGGTTGAATTTAAGGAAGAATATGAGATTGAGAATAAAGTATAGATTTCAATTATTCGGGCTGATGCCAATCTCCATTTCCATGGATAATCAAACGCTGAGTGAGTTAGACATAATTTTTGCACCTAACTGGGAAGACAGCAGACTGAAAACACTGAGCTTTTTCTCCCTTGTGTGGAAATCGGTATCATCCTGCCCTCCTTCTCACCCCCACCCATCACATATATGGTTAAGTGCCTTCTGCTTCCTTCCCTACATTCTCCATACTCAAAGGTCAATCCGATAACACGCCAATGAGGTCAGTAGAGGAGGCCTCATATCTCCTGTGACCCCAAACCTGCTCTATCTGCTAAAAGTAATTGCACACAGCCAAGAAACAAAAACATCCCTAGCCACATTGGGTAATGTCTGTGTGGCTGTCAGAATAACCAGAGGAAACATGTAGGTGAAGAGAGAAAGCTAGCACAAAGCAAGGCATGCAGAAGGAGCACATCTGTGATTCAAAAGAAAAAAAATGCCAGGCACAGTGGTTCATGCCTGTAATTCTAGTACTTTGGGAGGCAGAGGCAGGAGGATCACTTGAGGCCAGGAGTTCAAGACCAGCCTGGTCAATAGAGGAAGACCCCGTCTCTACTACCAAAAATAAAAAATGAGCCAGGCATGGTGCTGCATGTCTGTAGTCCTAGCTAGTCAGGAGGCTGAGATGAGAGGATCTTGAGTGCAGGATTTCTAGGCTGCAGTGAGCTATGATCGCACTACTGCACTCCAGCCTGGGTAATACAGCAAGAATCCATCTTCAAAAAAAAAAAAAAAAGGCCGGGCACGGTGGCTCACGCCTGTAATCCCAGCACTTTGGGAGGCTGAGGCCGGCGGATCAAAGATCAGGAGTTCGAGACCATCCTGGCTAACACGGTGAAACACCATCTCTACTAAAAATACAAAAAATTAGCCGGGCGCAGTGGCCGGTGCCTGTAGTCCCAGCTACTCAGGAGGCTGAGGCAGGAGAATGGTGTGAACCCGGGAGGCGGAGCTTGCAGTGAGCTGAGATGGCACCACTGCACTCCAGCGTGGGCGACAGAGCAAAACTCCAGACTCCATCTCAAAAAAAAAAAAAAAAAAGAAAAAAGAAGAAGAGCAGAAACAAAACCCTAATGTCAGCTTTTTAAGGAAAAGGAGTTACCACAAGTCTATATCTGTAAGCTCTATTTTACCCTGAAAATAAATTTATGTAGTTGTATATTCAATCATTCGCTACTTCATTCATTCACAGTGCTAAGCACTCCGTGCTTTCAGGGTACACAGTAGTTGGTGCCATGCTTTCCTCAGTAAATAATACCCCTTCATTCCCTGCACTTTAGATGTGTTTAGATGTGTTTGTGGTTGAACTTGGGAACACTCTTTTGGGGAACTGCATGCTCTCTAGGCCCTTCCTCTCTGGCCTGGCCTCCTGTTCTCTTGCTGTATTGGCAAAGAAGACCGAGCTTGCAGGCAGAAGTTTTCTACACCTGGCTTCCTCCTCCCAAGGCCCCAAAGAGATCCAGAACAACTAAATAGTACGCACAGTCCACTAAGCTATCCTTCACCTTTTACAAAGAAGGTAAGTTTGCTTTCCTCAATGTTCATTAAAGAGCGAGCTACACAAGGAGAAATGAGAGCGTATTTGTACCTGGTCTCTCAGCCTCTCTTGGTGACCCATGATTGCAGAGGCGTGGTGGGGGTACTTCTGCTTCAGATGTTCTAGGAACGCTTCTCTCTTCCGATCCATCTCAGATGTTTGCATTCCCAGTATTTCCTTGGAACTTCGGGGCCCCCCTAGGGTGTGTCTCCTTGGGATATTGCGGGAAGACTTGGAAACTGAACCACGACTGTTTCCATTAGAAAGGCGTTCCTTGGTTCTGCGGCATTCTGCATCTTCTGGTGATGTTACATGCAGATTGCCTTTGCCTTGTTCTGAAAGACAAAAAGATTCGGTTCACAATTAATGATTTCACACTAGAAGTCTCATTTGCAGAACACCAAGAGGGTCTGCAGCAGTTGTTAATGTATGAATGTTAACTTCGCAAATCTTTTTTCTTTTTCTTTCTTTTTCTGCTTTGCAGCAGTCGGGAGAAAATCCACAATCAAAGAAATATGAAAAATCATACTTTAGAAATAAAGATGTTCATTGGGCATGGCGGCTCCTGCCTGTAACCCCAGAACTTTGGGAGGCTAAGGCGGGAGGATCGCTTGAGCCCAAGAGTTTGAGACTAGCCTGGGTAACATGGTGGACCCCTATCTCTACAAAAAATTAAAATTAGCCAGGCGTAGTGGTGCACGCCTATGGTCCCAGCTTCTCGGGAGGCTAAGAAAGATGACTGCTTGAGTCCAAGAGGTCAAGGCTGCAGTGAGCTATGATCGTGCCACTGCATTCCAGCCTGGGTAGGTGACAGTTGTGAGACCCTGTCTCAAAACATAAAAACAAGAAAACCCTCAAGAACACTTGATTAGGCTACTTGTGTGCAGGCAATATGGTTATTCCTTATCCTTGTCTGTAATTATAGAAAGAGTTAATGCCAGTGATTCTGATTATTTCTGTATTTTTAGTAACAGTTTCATTCCGGTAACAGGATTGTTATATAAGCTCAGTCGGGTTTCTGAAACATTTGCTTCATCACCAAGAACAAAAATAGCTATCACCCTGTACGTAAGTAATTATTGACACATGTGAACCATTTGAAAATTTTATTTTCTCATATTGGCATAAACCAAGCAAGCATAAGAATATCATCAGAAGTAACAATCGAGGGCTGGCCAGGGTGGCTCACGCCTGTAATCCCAGCACTTTGGGCGGCGAGGTGGGTGGATCACGAGGTCAGGAGATCAAGACCATCCTGGCTAACACAGTGAAACCCCGTCTCTATTGAAAATACAAAAAAATTAGCGGGGCATGGTGGTGGGCCCCTGTAGTCCCAGCTACTCGGGAGGCTGAGGCAGGAGAATGGCGTGAACCTGGGAGGCGGAGCTTGCAGTGAGCCGAGATCGTGCCACTGCACTCCAGCCTAGGCGACAGAGCGAGACTCTGTCTCAAAAAAAAAAAAAAAAAAAAAAAAAGTAACAATCGAGGGGTTATAAAGTAAAGGCTTAGACAAATTTTACTTGAGGTGGACTTTACCTAAAACACAGTGAAAAGGAAGAGCAATGGTATGTCCTGATAGCCTGGACCTAAGACATCCTGCCTTCTGAGCTGGCTTTGAAGGGACAAGTTGGTTTCTGCTAAGAACAGATCAACCAAGCCATACGATGTCAATGCTGAGAGTGGGGAGCACGTAAAGGGAATCTCCATTCATCCTCGATGGTTGGGAGATGGAGTGTCAGGTATGAATATTCCAGCTAGCTGAGAAAAGAGAGTTACTTTTTTAAAAAAACCAGTAGATTAGGGAGAAAAAGTAAAACATTCAGAAACACTTCAGGAGTTAGACAGGTTCTCTTCATGAAGTCAGGCTCTTCATGAAGAACAGTTCTTATCATACAGTATTGCTGATAGGCAGAATAATGTTTCCTTGTCCACTGAATTCCCTGGAAAAAGTACCAGGCTGGGTCTCAGGAATCTTGGCTTTAATCCGGCATTTAGAACAAATGATGTGACCTCTCTCGGTCTCATTCTCTTCGTGAATAAAATGAAGATGACTGAACTAACATTAGGTATGCAAACAGCCTCCTACCTCTAAATCTTTTAAAACTATTCTAATTTTTTAAAATAAATTTCCAATAGAAGCATATTTGCCAATTATTTATCTTTACAAGTTAAGTGCAGAAAAATACAGATTTAATATTTGGGAGTTCTGCTCAGTTGAATCCCAGATAAACAGAGAACCAATCCTTCACGCTAGTTTTGCAAAGCAACAGGTGTTGGGAGTCTAGGCATAAACCAATTTCCTTAAAGCAATGTGACCAACACTCTTTCCCTTGTCTTTGCCTAGAAAGATCTGTGTATGGAACTCTAGGTATAGATGCCTGTTGGTTGGGCAGAGAAAATATTTTAATCTCAGGCTGGTTTTCCTGTTCCAGTCTTCTAACCCTTGATGTGTGTTCTCGGAATAATTCTTCTTGTTTACCCTTCGATTCTCATTACATTGCTAATTATAGCATCTCCATCAGACACTGATGGGGAACCGGAGGAAAAGCACAGCCAAATTAGTCAATTCTTCTACTTTTCATTCGTTTCAGCAGTAAGTTTACAAGGAGAAGAAGATGGAACTATTGGTTTAAAAGATATTGGGGGCTAAACTGTCATTTCATTTATTTAGGTTGCCCTTCCAACACTTAGATTCACATCATGGCTGCCTTTAAAATGATCTCTTCCTTAATAATATAGAAATAACAGGATCTACTGAACAAAGCTAGATGCAGAAAACGCTATCTCTCAGGTTAATAAATACCTGTGCAATCTGAAGAGGTTTAGCTTTATCTGTTGAGTGCTGTGCATGTGTTTCATATCAGCCAAAATTGTTGTATACTTGATATAACACTCTTGCTTTTTTTTTTTTTTTTTTTTTTTTTTGAGAAAGGGTCTTGCTCTGTCACCCAGGCTGGAATGCAGTAGCATGATCATGGCTCACTGCAGCCTTTACCTCCTGGGCACAAGCAATCCTCTTGCCTCAGCCTCCTGACTAGCTGGGGCCGCAGATGTGTGCCACCACATCTGGCTATTTTTTTTTTATTTTTATGTATTTTATTTCATTTTTTACCTTTTTTTTTTTTTTTTTTTTTGACACACAGAGTCTCACTCCATCACTCAGACTGGAGTGCAGTGGTGCGATCTCAGCTCACTGCAACCTCTACCTCCCGAGTTCGAGCGATTCTTGTACCTCATCCTCCCGAGTAGCTGAGATTATAGCCGCGCGCAACCATGCCCGGCTAATTTTTGTATTTTTAATAGAGATGGGGTCTCACCATGTTGGCCAGGCTGGTCTCGAACCCCTGACCTCAAGTGATCTGCCCGCCTCAGCCTCCCAAAGTGCCGGGATTACAAGTATGAGCCATCACACCCAGCAACACTATTGACTTTTAAGTGGAATTTGAAGATTAGTTTTGACATTATTAAGAAAATATATTTTAAGTTATCCAGGACAGCTAGATGAATTAACAGGACTGAGCCTCTGGAAAGGTGATTTCTTATGCAGGCATAACACACATCTGTCTACATATATACATACAGCCATACAGATAAACATCCATGCATGTCCAACGGCAACAACAGGGCAGAAAGTCGCATTCTGCCTTACTATGCCGCACAGGCTCATATGATCTATTCTGTTTCATCCAAAGAGCATCAAGAGAGGTCTAGACAGCCAGGACAATAAACCCTCTTTCTTTTTTGAAATGAGTTGGGAAGGGAGATGGAAGGGGAGAGTTTTGGGGGTCAGAGCCAATCTTCTGTCCACATAAATCTTTGAGCAGCCCTGACTTACTGGACTAGACTCATCAGATCCCTGTTTTTTTCCTAGCACTTTTCACCTCATGTTGCTTTTCCATTTTTTCTCTTTCTTGTGGATTTTTCTAAAATATCTCCAGTTGCTTAGCAAGGATTGATGCGATTTGGAGGAAAGGTACAAACGGCATCAACCACTAGCAAGGCTAGAAGGCTCAATGTAGCCACTTGGCAAACGTCAGATTGCCTTCGGAGCTCAATCCTTCCTTTTGTCTCAGTTTCATGCCTTGTGCCTTCCACCCAATGCCCGGTGCTCTAGCATCCTGTCTGCCTCCCCTCCTACCTCAAGGCATCTGCTCTCCTGTCACCAGCACTCAGAGCCACCTAACGCCACTTTCCACACAAAGGCACTTCACCCACATCTGTAACCTGAGCCTTTTCCTCGACAAGGCTCAGCTCTTGGAGGCTTCAAGCCCCACACCTGAGGGAGAAGCAACAACTCTGCCATTCCAGCCATTTAAGGAGAATGTGGTCTTTTCAGCGGAGAAAAACTAAGAACGATTACAAACAAGAGAGGGATCAGGCAGAGGATATTTAGTCACAATTCCACAGCCATGTTGTCAGAGATCTGAGCCTGGCCAACTCCTCATTATCCACATGAATAGAGAAAAGCTCAAGTGTGGATTATCCAAGCCATCAAAACAGAAATACAATTCGATTTCTTGTTTGGAATGCGCTTTGGTGTTAACATTTAAATATGGGTGTGTCTAGCTGTTTGCTATTCTGGGAATCCTTGTTAAACAAAATAATGAAGCTGTAGCATGAAGGCAAGGCTTGGGCTTGCTGAAAGGCAGTCCTGTTTCCCTTTCCTGCCCCTCCCAGCCTCTGCAGAGCCCAGGGCAACTCCTCTTGGGAGCTCACTTCAAGCAGGGCAAAGAGCAACATAGGAGCTTAAAGCCGAGTAAAATCCCTGGAATATTCCCTGGAGAAGTGAGGACAAGGCAGGCAGAAATGCTAGACGGACACTCTTCAGGAATCCAAGGGGCTCGCAGGCTAGGATTTGGCATTCTGGAAAGAAAGCATAGAAAGTAGGGGCTGGCGAAGACACCAAACACTCAGAGGCTCATGGAAGATGGGGCGTCCTCAAGGAGAAAGCCGCACTGCAAGTCCTGCAGGCAGGCAACTGCAGGTGCTGCCAAGGCCAGCTTCTTGGCCACAACTCGGGTTACTCTGGCTGGGTCAGCTGACCTGCAGCAAGGGATTTGGGGCCTTGCATCACTCAGGCATTCCACACCTGCTCCAGAGCCAGCAACAGTGTTGACGGCTTCCCTGAGATCCTATTCCTGGGTCAAGATTAGGTAGGCCACAGACTCTTAGGGAAGGCATCCCTCACTTCTTTCTAGTGGCTTCTGGTTAGCTGTCTCCTTCTCAATTGTGCTGAGAAGCTCTCTTGTCATAGGGAGCATCATAGGGAGTTGCTGTTTGGTCTGGTTGTACAACCACTCTGGATGTACTGTGGCAGAGACAGCCCGATGTGTTCGACCAGAACGCTCTTCTGCTGCACACAGAGGAAGACCACATTTTCCAGCCATCTCCATCTCCATGGGGCCTTGTACTAATTCCAGTCAATGTGTTGTGGGCAGAAGCCATGCGGGCCACCTTTTGTTGGGGCCCCTGGACCTCCTGAATAACCTTCCACGTTCTGTCTCTCTTTACTCTTTGGCCAGTTGAACACAAAGGATCCAGCATAACCCTCCAAGGCCATGGGGGATGGCATAGTGACAAGGCAGGAGGAGCCTCAGCGGCCACCCAGGAAATCCACCTGGCCACAGAAATCACACTGTGCTGTGTGTGAGTGAGCAATTAACCTTAATCATGCAAAGCCACCAAGATTAGGGGGTGGTTACAACAATTAGCCTATCCGATTAATACACATAATCGGTTAGCAGGCCGCAGGATCCTACAGCATCCCTCAGTTTTCAAGCTCCCTTGTTTTTTTTCTTTGTTCGTTTTTAGAAACAGGGTCTTGCTCTGTCACCCAGGCTGGAATGCAGTCATGCAATCATGGCTCACTGCAGCCTCGAACTCCTGGGCTCAGGTGATCCTCCTGCCTCAGAATCTGGAGTGGCTGGGACTACAGGTGCATACCACCATGCATGGCTACTTAAAACAATTTTTTTTTTTTTTTTTAGAGATGGGGTCTCACTATGTTGCCCAGGCTGGTCTAGAACTCCTGGCCTCAAGTGATCCTCCTGCCTCAGCATCCCAAAGTGATGGGGTTAGCTGCCTTGTTACTATCATAACATATATACAAATCAGCACAGAAATTACAGCTGAAACCAGGTCATTACATTCCTCTATAGTACCTTAAAATTTTATCAATGATGAAGAGGATTTCTGGTATAGATCTTAGACAAAATAGAGACAGGAGCTCCTCTTCCCAGAAAAGCATTTTGTGTCAAGCACTGATTGATTGATTCATTCATTCATACAACTATTTCTTGACTGCCTGAAAGGAGTTAGGAGACGAAGTGTCAAGTAGATCAAGTCAGACTTAACGCCCTCATAGAGGAGTCCACATTTGAAATAGAGAGGCCAACCACAAACAAATCATATAGATTCTAAATGTCACGTAACAGTAAGTGCTTTGAAGAATGAAATGTGATACGGGTACAGAGACTGAGGGGGCTGTGTTAGAGGAGGATTCTGCATATCTGATTCCCCAGGCTTGCACTTGATGGGAGGCTGCCAATCAGAGGGTGGGGAAGGCAAGCAGGTGGGCTGATAGCACTTCACTTGCATAGAGGTTTCAAGATCTTAGGAACCAGAGCAAAAGCACACACATCAGGACTGCTGTGGACAGAGTCATCCCAAGGAATGCCTATGCCCCAGGGTCACACTGAAGAGCCCATGGGCTTCAAAGAGAATATGATACAGTTAGATTCATGTTCCACCAATAATTGTTGAGTGCCTACTCTGCAAAGCACACTATGTGCTACACTTCCCCATTGTTATTTACCTGGTAGCCGGGCTATTCGGCCACGGAAGCTTCATTGATTAGAGCTATTCTTAGGGTGATCATATACCCCAGTTTGCCAAAACAGCTCTGGGTTACAACTGTTGTCCCAGTAAATTTATTTGAGTGTTCCCTTTCACTCTCAAAAGGATCTCATTTGGACAATAAGTTACATGATCACCCCAGGGATCCTTATCTATAGCAGGATAATAAACTCAAAGTCCCGAAGTGGTATAATTAGCCTTTCATTCAACAAATGATTATTGAGTGCCTTCTACAGTGCCCGGTGCTCTGTTAGGTTGCCCGGTGCTCTGTTAGGTGCTGGAAATGCAAACGTGAATAAATAAGACATGGTCCTTGCTGTGGAATATCACATTGTCATCGGGTAAAACAGATACACAGGCAGACACAAGAGAGAATGCAATGATAGAAATGGACTTTATGGGTGATGTTAGCATCAGAGATGTTGCTCTCCCTTGCGACACTCGTGCTCACTGGGAGAACTAAAAATGAAGCCATGCTTCTCTACAGCATCATATTCACCCAGAACTGAACAGGATTTTAAAAATCTAACTTGGATTTTTATTCCACTTTTGCCATTTTTTCCAGCCCTTCCTTCCAATCTCCCTGACCTCTAGATGCTGGACTGCCTTGGGGGGCCATCCTTTGGACTTTTTCTTCTACACACAGATTCAATCTTAGGGGATCTCTCAGTTCTCAGTCTTCCTTCAGCTCTAGTGATTAATATCCAAATTGCAATCAACATCTCCACTTGGATAGCTGATAAACTTCTCAATCCTAATCTATCAAAAGATTGCTCCTCAGACCCTCAAACCATAAACACCCTCTCATCTGTTCTTTGTAAATACTCCCCCACTTAGGCAAATGGCAACTCCGTTCTCCCAGCTGCTTACACCAAAATTTTGGAAGTTGTCTCTGACTCCTCTTTTTCTCTTACATCCCAAGTTGAATCCTTTAGCAATTGCTTTTGTCTTGTCTTGTTTGTCTTTTCTTTTTTCCTCTCCTCTCCTCCCCTCCCCTCTCTTCTTTTCTTTTCTTTTTTCTTTTCCCTTCCTTCTCTTTCTCTCTGTCTTTCTCTCTCTCTTTCTTTCAGAATCTTATACTGTTACCCAGGCTGGAGTGCAGTGGTGTAATCATGGCTAACTGCAGTCTCAACCTCCTGGCTGAAGTGATCCTCCTGCTTCAGCCTCCCAAGTAGCTGGGACTACAGGGCACTATGCCTAGCTAAATTTTTTTTCTAGAGATGGGGTCTCACTATGCTGCCCAGGCTAGAGGAAATGCTTTGGGCATTACCTTTAATACACACCTAGAATCTGCTTGCTTATCACTGCCTGCTAATCACCACCTGGTCCAAGCTAGCCCTGGTTCTTGCCTCCTTGGCTGCAGAAGCTTCCTAAAGGCCTCCCTGCCCTTCCCTCAACCCTACGTGGGTTGTGCTCAATACGGCACCCAGTATTACCCCATTTAAAAAGACAAATCCCTTTGTAACTCACCTGGGCAACATAGCAAGACCCCTACTCTAAAATAAAATAAAATAAAATAAAATAAAATACAACCATGCATGGTGGCATGTCCCAGTAGTCCCAGCTATTTGGAAGCTAAAGCCAGAGGATTGCTTGAGCCCAAGAGTTCAAGGCTGCAGTGAGCTATGATCACACCACTGCACTCCAGTCTGGGTGACAAATGAGACCCTCTCTAAAAAAAAAAAAAAAAAAAAAAAAGAGTAGTCCCACCTGCCAGGAGATTCCCACCTCTTTCAAAACAAAAGCTCTAGTCCTTACAATGGTTTCACGGGCCCTAGGTGATTTGGCCTGGGATTACCTCTCAGTCTCTTTTCCTACGATCCTTCTCCCATGTTCTTGCTGTTCTTTGAAAACATTAGATTCCCGCTGTTACCTCTCCCGTCTTTGTTCAAATATCACTTCAGTGAAGCTCTTTCTAATAATCCTATTTACAGTTTCACTCCCTATTCCTTTTCCTGCTTTATTTTTCTCCATAACCTTATTTCCAACAAATAGGGTTGCCAGATAAAATACAGGACAGCTCAGTTAAATGTGCACTTTACATAAATAATGGAGAAGTATTTTTAGCATAAGTATATCCCAAATATGGCATGGGATATACTAAAAAAAAAAAAAAAATTCACCGTTTGCCTGAAATTCAAATTTAGCTGGGCCGCCTGTATTTTTATTTGCTAAATCCAGCAATCCTGCCATCTAACATGCTATATATTTTATTTATTTGCTCACTGTCTGTCTCTACCAGCTCCCCACCCACTGAAACTTGGTACTTATACTGTAAGTTCAATGAAGGCAAGTATTTTTAGTCTGCTTTGTTCACCACTGGATGTCTGGCAGCTAAAACAGTGACGTCTACATAACAGTTGCTCAATATTCACTGAATGAATGAATTAGTGAGCAAAGGAGCACACTGTCTCAGCCTGACCATCCTAGCCTCTGAAGCCTCTGAATTGCCCTGATTGTTGGAAAGTCATTTCTTAAATGGATCCCTTTCTAAGGGCCCGTCTAGAATCTGGGTCATTTCTTTCAGGACAGACCCAGAGGTTGAATTCCAGAAGTAGGACCCTGTCCTAGAAAATGGGGGTGGGGGGGTTGCAGGGGTCAGGGGGACGAGGTAGCCTTATCTTCCACTGGATGCCACTGACCCCGGTGGCCTCAAGGAGAGTGCTGTGCTTTGGCAGCACGAATGCAGACACCTCGATAGATGACTGTTCAGACTCAGGGATTCTCCAGCCATTACAAAACTTCAAGTTTTCTGCATTTCACTGGGGGATTTCTATCTGTCATTGTAAGTTCTCCTGTCTGGCTTAGCTTTGCATTTTCAGCGTGGATGAGTCATGTGTTACTTCCCTTTCACATTTCCATAAAACACACACCTTTTCCCCTGTGCATAATCCCTACTCCCACGCACAGCACTGCACTCCCGCACATCTTTTTGTTGTGTACTGGCCCCTGCATGAACCTGAGGGAGGGTGGGGCGGCTGGTCCAGGGCTGTGTGGTTTATGAACATGCTGCCTATAGGATCCCATAGAATCAGCTCTTGGCATCAGATGCCAGACAGCAGGGACCTCCTCTGGCCACCCAGCCCTGCTGCGAAATTTCTTTGGAACAACATAAGCTTCTGGAAATTCCCTACGGAAAAGACAAGTCTATTATAAACACAATTAAAGGGAAACTGCCTGGAGAAAATTTACCAAAATTGTCCAACAACTCCCAAGTTTTGAATTAAAACATAAAAGAAGATCCAGAGTTCTATCTATCACCCAGATGCTCAAGCCCTCCCCTGCTGCTCGGATCTGTAAAATAAAGCATGCCTGGTTTCTGTAATTTAACTCTAAAATTCTGCACAAACTTTGCAGCCAGCATGCATCTGCCACATGGAATCCCCCAACCAATGAATGGAAGCTGCCGTCCTAGAGACAGTTTCACAAAAACAGCTCCTTTCTCCCATAGCTGGAGCCCCGGGGGGAAATGATTAAAAGCTGCTTAGTGATTTATTTGTCATTGCTTAGAGATACAGCTCATGCTGATGGCTCACTGTGCTACAAATGTGACATCACCCCACCACCTCTTTTGCTGCTTAAGAAAATCGTGCCAGAGATAAAGTCAAGCCTAAGAAATCACAGTTCTCTATTCTCTACTCAGTTTGGAAAATGTACCATCCCAAGAAATTGCCTTTTTTTTTTCTTTGCCGGGTCCCAGAGCTGCAGTTTATAAAAAGCAGCAAGCGGCAAGGGGCACGCGTCCCTGTAACTCCATCTTTGAATGGGTCTGCTACTTACCCTGCATCTGTCTTCTGTCTGCTGAGTAAGGAAGGCACGGCTCACATTTCTGGCTTTCATTTTCTTCCATTGTCTCTGCCTGCCGCAAAAGCTCCTCGCTCTCTGGAAACTTCAGAGCGCAGTTCTAAAAGCTCCCAGAAAGCGCCTGGGAGGGGGCCCGGGGCTGGGGAGGAGGGGACGGTGCGAAACCCCACCCCAAACTATTTTCCACTCCGGTGAAAAGTCTCCCTCGCCCGAGAAAACCGCATTCCAGCGCGGGGCCTCTTGGATCTCCCCTGCTCCTGGCCCTCCGTCCCTAGGCGCGCTCCCCGGGGACTGGGGGCTGGGCTCTGCCAGGGCAGGGCGATGCGGGGGGGAGGCCTCAACAGGTGACGGCCTCTCCTACCCACAACTGGGCCTGCCTGGTTCCACTGCTGCAAACCACCGAGGCTCTGCAGCCCAGGAAGGAAAACATTGCACACATGATTAAGGCCGGGAGCCTTCGCTGGGAGCCAGTGCCCTCATCTCTTTAATCTCAGAGGGAGAGTGAGCCTCCCTAATCGGGTGATCCACATATTAAGAAACAGCAACCTGTTGAACCTCCCAAATTTCAGTGAACTCCCTTAAAAAAAATCCCAAACAATTCGAAAGAAAGAGTATATGCTGGGTGTTGTAAGTAAACACTTTCCGGCACTAACTTTATAGGGCACGATTAACATCTATGAAGAGGTATAGCGTCATTTGCACACAGTCGATTTCAATCACTTAATCTGGACTTTTTAAAAAAAAGTTTCTACTTACTTGCCTCACTTTCTCAGACTCCTCCCTCCCCCAACACACTTACACACACACACACACACTCAGCCCTTAATCACAAATCTGAAAGGTAAACTAGTAAAGTCAACCTTCTGAAGCTCTCCCAGTTAACGACTCCAAAAGTCTGAAAGACAGTGAAAATGCATTTCTTTGGATGGGCAGAGTTACAACCAACATACTTCTCCTTTTAAACCACCTACAAATATTTATTTTGTTCTTTACCCAGTCCTTGAAAAACTGGCAGAGTTCCCAGAGAGTGAAAATAGGAGGCATGATGTCCGAAAAAAAAAAAAAAAAAGAGGATGGGAAAATAACTTAGGCAACATTAGCTCTGCGATGTCAGATATTTCAGAGTAACACAGTAGCTAGGAGGAAGAGCGCGATTTTGTAACCTGTAGTAGCCCCGTCACTGGAGGGGTAAAAAAGGACAATGGTTAGTCTGGTGACCATACCTTGCCCCAGTTTACAGGGCATTCCAGCAAGGTTTGAGATTGATTTAGATCAAGAATGTGTGCAGAACAATGGCCGGCCTATGTTCCAGATTGTGACCTCGAGTGACCCGTGTGTTTTGGCAGTGGGGGTGACGTATTTTGGCCATTTAAGACATAAGGATGTGGAAGCACCTAACAGACAAAGGATGTAGGCCAAAAGGAAAGGAGACATACCAGGAAGTGAGTTACACTCACGTCAGGAGGCGAAGAAGAGAGCCCCTCAATTCTTAACGGGATTTTTCTTGAAATCCAAGAAGACGCGGTGAATCTTTCAAAAAATTAAAACAGTGCCTTGGCAGCCTGAATAGAGGCAGTGGGGTTTGCAGGGCAGATAACTTAAGGTCTCTATGACTTTGCAACAGAATTACCTGGCAATCTTGCTTTAAGGAGGAACTAATCTTACACAGTTTCTGTCCTGGTGGCCCCTGGGCAAAGGCCAGATGAATCTAGTTTTAACCTTACTATTTCCTTAGGTGCAAAATATTCATGGAGGGCCCTGCTGTGTTCAGCCTTCCAGGTCCAGATCATCCTGATTCTTGTATACTGTTGTGTCTTTGTCTTTAAAGTATTAATGCTAGGAAGAGTGGGGAGGAGGGCGGGAGAAAAGCGTGTGTGTGTGTGTGTGTGTGTGTGTGTGTGTGTGAGAGGGAGAGAGAGAGAGAGAAACACTGTAGCAGCAGATGCAGCAGCCCATATCAGATGTCCCGCAGCCTTTGGTTGTGACCCCAATCCCCTTGCTCTGGTGTCCAAAGAACCCATCCTTAGTAGCTCCTACCTGTCATTTGGTGTAGCACAGAGGCAAAAACCCCAGGATGAAGGAGGCAGCAGAGGGCTGCGGTGGCAGTTGGCAGCCACAAACAGCATCCTGCCCCGGGGCCCTCCTGGCTAGCTCAACCCAGCCAGAAAAGATCCATCGGCAGATGCTGATTAAGATTTCCTGGGGGCTGTTCGGAAGGTGTCAGAGCAGTCTTTCAGGCCTCTGTTGACCCCTAGATGGACAAAAATAGGGAAATGTCTCCCACCAGGTCTGAACTACCATTTTCCAGGCAGCCCAAGGAACCCCCTTGGTCAGCTGACCTTGTGTTCCAGCTGCTAGGACCCTCCCCTCCCCCATATCGGCCAAGCCGACTGCCCTCTCTGCTGATATTCCAGGAAGCAAAACTCTGTGATATGCACAAGAGAAAAAGGCATTAGGGGAAGATAATTAACATGAATCATTAAGGATCAGGAAACCTAGACATGTATTTATGGTAAAATAATGTTCTTTTGAATGATCAAACTTTCTGACCATTCTATAGGGAAAAGCTTCTACTGGATTACTTACTGGCCTTTTGTTCCTCCTTAAGAAGAGGAACTGAAAACAATTTGAGAAGGCACTCTATTTGCCCTGGCACCGACTATTCCATATCTTTCTCCAAAGCACAGAGACCTTCCTAACAATTTAGCACTGATTGTCAGTGTCTCCGGAAGACAGTAGCTGTATTCGGCAATCTGTATAAACCTGGTAACTCCGATCTCCATGAAAATACTCTTATTGTCACTGCTGTTACTGTGGAGATGCTCTTCTTTCTGGAAGAAACACTATTTGAACTAGAAGTAGGTGTATTTCTTTCTGGTTTAATTTAATTTCTGGGCTTAAAAATTGCTATTACATTGCAATCTGCCTGCTGCTATACTTTGAAATTTGCTGTGAAAGGCATAAGGAAAGCGGGAAGAACTTGAAATCTGATTTTCCTCCAGTCATATAAAGAACTAGAATAATAATAATACTAGGAGGCTAAGTTTTCAACTCTGTTTCTGTTAACAGGGAAAGGTGCAAGACTATTTCTTGGTTAGTGGTTCCATATGTTGCAATTCATGACTCAAAATGAGCTACCACATAAAACAAATGTCATTTAAAAGGAAAGACAAGTGATGAGATAAAAGAGTGCTGTAAAGACAAATGGTGATTTTGCAGTCATAGCTAACCCGTTACAGAACTGGACCATTATTGGTGTTGATAACGCAACGTAAATGGCATCCACCATGAAGAGAATTAATCACAAAAATCGTAAACAATTGCATATGATTTCTCAGTAGGCCAATTATAGGGTTGTGGAAAGCATGTCAACTTCCCTCATGTAAATTTTTCTTTTTTTCTTTCTTTCTTTTTTTTTTTTTTTTTTTTTTGAGACAGTGTCTTGCTCTGTCACCCAGGCTGGAGTGCAGTGGTGTGATCTTGGCTCACTGCAACCTCCACCTCCTGGGTTCAGGTGATTCTCCTGCCTCAGCCTCCCGAGTAGCTGGGACTACAGACACATGCCACCACGTCTGGCTAATTTTTTATATTTTTAGTAGAGATGGGGTTTCACAGTGTTAGCCAGAATGGTCTCGATCTCCTGACCTTGTGATCTGCCCGCCTCAGCCTCCAAAAGTGCTGGGATTACAAGCGTGAACCACTGTGCCTGGCATTTTTTCCTTTGTTTTGAGATGGAGTTTTGCTCTTGTCGCCCAGGCTGGAGTGCAATGGCGTGATCTCAGCTCACTGCAACCTCTGCCTCGAGGGTTCAAGCAATTGTCCTGCTTCAGCATCCTGAGTAGCTGGGATTACAGGCACCCGCCACCATGCCTGGCTTTTTTTTTTTTTTTTTTTTTTTTTTTTTTTTTTTTTTTGTATTTTTAGTAGAGACAGGGTTTCACCATATTGGCCAGGCTGGTCTCGAACTCCTGACTGCAGGTAATTCGCCCACCTCGGCTTCCCAAAGTAATCACGCTGGGATTACAGGCGTGAGCCACCATGCCTGGCCTATGTAAGTTTTTCAACAGAGAAATCATTGCAAGAACCAAGAGTAAGTGGAATTGCCCTGATACATATTTAATATTTTTTCACTTTAAATCCTATTAAGAACCAGATAGTTGAAAATGACTTGACATCAGGACACAAAAGAAATAATTAATGCTTGCTGAAGTCCTTAAAATGTACTTTTCAAAGGGATTCATAACTGTGAGAGTCCATTAAAACAAAGTGAAAAACAAAGAAGTCAACAAAAGTGTTTCAACCAGAGGCCTCGTGTTTGATGTGTTCCACATTAACTGTTTCTAAAAGACAGGCTGCTATGGTATGAGGCCCTGTAAGTCAGAAATAAAGGATTTTTAACAACTGGGATAACATTTGCTTAAATGGATGATCTGGCGCATGTGAAATGTGGGATCTCCAATCCTAGTTTTGACAGCAATGTGTCAGGTGGTTAGGGTGACCTTATACTTAGTATAAACCAGCATTTGTGAGAGGGAAAGTAGACATTATTAATAATTACAACTGGACAATAAGACACCACGACTGTCCCTGGCAAACCAGCACAGATGGCCACCTATGTGTGATCCTAAGATAAGCCCTCTGGGCGCCTTAGGTTTCCAAATGTGAGGGGAACATAATGATACTGTTTGAGTTTCCCAACAAAGACCCTATAAAAGAATCTTAAACAATAATTAAAAAATAATTAATCTTAAACAATAATTAGAGCAAAGGTGTGAGCCTCACACAAACTGTCTTACAAGCCCCACTAACAATTTCACAAATTCCATAGTATAATACATTTCTATATGACTCATAGATCAAAACAGAATTTTCCCTTCTGTGTTAAGAGCAACAATTTCACCAGGTAACCTCCAGCATTCTCTCCAGAGGGTAACCAATCTTCCTTTACTTAAAGTCCTTAAAATTCCAGTGGCTCCAAGGAGATCCTGCCAGACAATAAGTGAGGTGCCCAGGAGCCCCTCCCCACCCACCAACACTCAAGTCTCCCTATGAAATGTCTTGGAACTCTCCTGCTACACCACACAAATTCCTCATGTGGTCATATAATGTGAAACTACACATAGATCCAATGTGTTAATACTTTAAGCATATTTGCTTTCTTTTTAAGAGAACTCATTGATGTTGGTTTTTATTATGGTTTCTTTTATCTATTTTAAGTGGGAAGATACATGCTGGGCAGCAAAGACCCTGTGTGCACAGCACTGTGGCCAGAGCTGGCATCTGTGCAGCACACCGTCTTGAAAGCCCCGCTCAGTTCTGCCCTCTGGTCACTGCAAAGTCTGGATTCCAGGTGGCAACTTATAAGTGAAAAGCGTAACATGTATCTGCTCACCCCTTTTACCCCAGAGGGAGCAAAACCATGGCATATTTCCCAGAGTTCCTGAAGGGCCAGGGTGGAATCCACGAGAATATGAGAGCTTCTACAGA
Source organism: Pongo pygmaeus (assembly GCF_028885625.2). Lineage (NCBI taxonomy): Eukaryota > Metazoa > Chordata > Mammalia > Primates > Hominidae > Pongo > Pongo pygmaeus. The sequence goes on along the minus strand of NC_072381.2, from coordinate 24,378,969 downwards.
TACAAGGACCTGGGTTGCTACCTCGCTTTACCCACAGTGCCTCATTATCAACCCTTTCAATAGAGTATTTGGGGGAAAGAGACTCTCCTGGTTTATTTTCTGCCCTTGAGCTTCTCCCCTGCCATCTCTCAAAGCTGCAGTGACCTGTGGAGGTGGGGGTTGCGGGGTAGGGGGAACAAGAAGGAAGGGGAACCAATCAAATTGCCAAAACTAGGATCATGGACTACACTTCTCCCTGTGACCCCTACCAACATTCCCCCACTTTGCTGCTGAACAAACTGACTCCTGGAGCATTCTCGAATGTGCGGCTCTCATCTCTCCCATCTTTCTCATCTCCAGGGTCCTGTTCAGCCTTTGCTCTGTTATACTTGATGAATACCTTAGGATCTTTTATCCTCTTTTTTCACTACTGAAATCCAAGACAATTGTCCAAGGTGACCCCTCAATCATCAGTATTATTATTATTATTTGGCTAGATGGAAATGAAGAATAAAAGGGGAGGTATCTCTCTTCTTTTTTTTTTGTTTTTTTGTTTTTTTAGACAAGTTTTTACTCCACCACCCAAGCTAGATTGGAGTGGTATGATCACGGCTCACTGCTTCAACCTCTTGGGCTCAATCAATCCTCTAGCCTCAGCCTCCCAAGTAGCTGGGACTACAGGCACACTCCACCATGCCTGGCTAATTTTATATTTTTTTGTAGACATTAGGTCTCACTATGTTGCCCAGGCTGGTCTTGAACTCCTGGGCTCAAACAATCCTCTGGCCCTGGCCTCACGAAGTGTTGAGATTACTGTCATGAGCCACTGCACCTGGCGTGGTATACCTATTTTCTAAAATTCCTCTTCTTTCAACTATAGAATTGGGTCTGGTATTATTTGGGGGGCATTGCTGTAAGAACCCTAAGGCATCATGCAGTTCGGCCATAGATATTTATCAAAGTCTCCCTGCAGCTGGGTGCCTGCTCTAGTCACTGAGACCTCTAGTCTGTAAGCTAAGACTGTGATGCCGGGGACCTCCCTGGGGGGCAGGGCTTCCAGGAGGATGAGGCCAAAGATGGAAACTACCCTCAGAGCAGAGGAGGCGTGGAGCTGCTAGGATAGGGGAAAGCGCCTGTGAGGGGAGCTTGGGTGTAAGGGCGCACCCAGAGCATAGCCTTTGGGCAGCGGTGCCCATGAAGGCTTGGGGGCCGTGGTGCAGCCCAGGGTGGAGGGTGGAGGCTCAGAGAACAGGGCCCTGGAGGTCACCCTGATGCAGGAGAAGGAGAAGCGTGTAACTGGTGTCTTGGAGTCCTGGCAGGGATTGTCTGTGCCCAGGGAGTTTCCTGACTGCTCTCTCCCCTGGACTTTGCTCTCCTCTCCCCCCACCTTTGGAATTCAGAGCTCCTCACCTTCCCTCCCAGGGCCAGCGAAACAAGTGAATTGCCCTGATCACTTTGATCGCCTCTACTAGCTTCTCTGCCAAATAAACACTGAAATTGACTTTGTTTCAACAATGCAGCTAGGTTTGCTTTGTTTTTGTTCCACTTTTTCATCAGTTCTCAGCCTCCGGTTGAGTGATGGCCATAGGCTTTAAGAGAAACAGAGACATAGATGTCACAGAACGAAAGGTGCAGTGCAAATGCATTTGCCCTTCCATGTCACCCCCGGGAGGCTGACAGTCCTGCAGCCACACCTGGAGCTGAGGGGGTCACCCAGCACCCGGGGCTGTGCCACCTGCCTGCGCACAGCCTGCAGCCCCTCGGGGGTCTCAGAACACCAGGAAGAATTGGGAATGGGGTGCTGGATTGGAAGATCAGGGGTGATCAGGAGGTTGGGGGCGCTCGAGAGGGGTGTCCAGAGACTCAAAGGGCTCACTGTAGCCCCACTCTGCCCTGAGCCATGCCTCCAACTTCTTCAAGTGCCTCACCCTCGAGTTTATAGAATTCTTGAAAGCCAGTCACGTGCTTCAGAAGTTAAGTATTTTTACAGTGATTTTATTTTTCTCTCTCCACCTCAGTCTACAGAATTGAAGGTGGGGCGGAAGCGGAGGCGGGGTAGGACGGGGTGGGGACTTCTGTTCCTCGCAGATGGAAAAGCAGTTTTAATACAGAAGGACTAATTTCTGGAGCCAAGTGGGTAGAGGGGGTGCTGGAATGCGGGAGGTAGAGGAAGCCCTCCAGGATTTACAAAGTATTGATGGCTCAGCTTCTCTGCCCTCAGCCGAAGTGCATTTTGTGTTTCTCCCCAGGGCTGCTAGAGCTTAACATTCTTCATTTCCCAGATGACATTGTTTTGCTTTGTAAACACCCCCTTTTGCAAACTTTACAATCTCTGAACTGGACAGCATTGAGTGGGATAAAATATTTAATGACTGGTTGGGCCAGGGTTTCTATAACACTATATTAGGAGCCTAATTTGTGTAACGCTTGAGTTCATAAAAGTAAAAAAGGCGCAATGAATTTTTTTTTCTTTTTTGAGATGGAGTTTCGCTCTGTCACCCAAGCTGGAGCGCAGTCGTGGGAACTTGGCTCACTGCAACATCCGCCTCCTGGGTTCAAGCAATTCTCCTGACTCATCTTCCCTAGTAGCTGGGATTACAGGTGCGTGCCACCGCGTCTGGCTAATTTTTGTATTTTTGGTAGGGACGGGGTTTCGCCATGTTGGCCAGACTGGTCTCGAACGCCTGACCTCAGGTGATCAGCCCCCTAAAGTGCCAGAATTACAGGTGTGAGCCATGGCACCCAGCTGCTGCAATGATTTTTAAAATTGTTTCTGCCTGCCCCCCACTGCCACCTCTCATCTGCATATACCTTCACCCAACATGTTCAGCACCAACACTGATACAAACTGGTGTGGAAAATGGACTGACTACAGGACCTGATGATATTCGCAGGCTCACTCTGCTCACAGGCCCCTTCTGAGAAAGGCAGCTGGGGATGCTTCCTTTCATCACCCCCAAGCCTGACTGGTACAATCAGTAGGCTCAGCTGGAAGAGCTCAGAGGCTCCCCGGGCTGGACAAGGGACAAAGAGATCCAGTCAGATTTCCCCTCTTCTCCTTTACAGAATTCGAATATGAAATGTATAGCAAAGGGATACAGGTGGCGTCACCAAACATCCCAGTTCACCTATGACTTTGGGTGTTGCCTGGTGCTAAAACTGGAAAAGTCCCAGGAAAACTGAGTTGAGTTGGTCACCCCAGATGCAGGCAGTATGGCAGGCAAAAGCTGAGACGCACAAAGACAGCAAGCATAGCCAGGTGGTGCAGTGGCACAGTGGCTCAGTGGCATGGTGGCTCAGTGGCATGGTGGCTTGGTGGCTCCTGTCTGTAGTCTTAGCTACACAGGAGGCTGAGGCGGGAGGATCACTTCAGCCCAGAAGTTTGAGGCCAGCCCAGGCAACACAGCGAGACCTCATCTTTACAAAAATATTTTCAGAAAATTAGCCGGAAGCCCGGGAGTTTGAGAGTACAGTGAGCTTTTTAGCTCCACTGCACTCTAGCCTAGGAAACAGCGAGGCCCTATCTCTTAAAAAAAAAAAAAAATTAAAAAATAATGAAAAAAGTGACAGCAAGCAAAAGCCATGAGGTGACACAAACCAAAGAAAGAGAGAAAAGGAGAAAGAGAGAGAGATCAGCAGAGCAGGCTGCGTAGCAGCAGGAGGTAGAGAAGGAAGCAGGAGTGGAGATATTGAAGGCTGGGCAGGGGTGCATGGGGGGAAGGACAGTGTACTGTGGGTTTCCCAGAGTTTCTGTCAGCCTGATGCTGCTACTGCTGTATTCTAAATGTTATCCTAAAATATATATATAAATATATAAATAAAAATATATAAAATGTCTCCTAAATGCTGCTCGGGAGGCTTGGGAAAGCCATTTCCTGTTTTTCCTTACTTCCAAATATAAATAACAACCCAAGGTTATTAGGTTATTAGTACGTCTATTTCTTGTCACCTGAGCCCGTCATAATCTGTGAAAATCAGGACATTCCCGTGGTCAGTTTACAGAATCACTTATGAAATAAAATAAATAATAAACACAATTTGGTTCATCTTTAAAAACAGACACATACACACAGAGCTTTGTCTTATCTTTTCAAAGTTTTAAATTCCATAGTTAAAAATTGCCATTGGTTGCACATAAAACAGGCAACTGTAGGCTGAATTTGGGGAAAGAATAAAACGTGAAGAAAAGGAACCAGTGAAAATTACTTTGTTTCCCAAACTTCAACAATTTCTCTTTGGCTATAGTTTGAATGTCTGTCCTCGCCACAACTCGTGTTGAAATTTAATCACTAATGTGTGGCAGTATGGAAAGATGGGGTCTTTAAGAGGTGATATGGTCAAATTCTTACCATTTATATTAGTATTAACTTTATACTGACTTGCTTAAAATATTACGCTTTTTCTCATCTATATTATTGTTAGATTATGGGTTTGATAAAACAGTTATATATTTTCTTACATCCTGTATAGTAAATATATAACTATTAAAAATGTAAAATGTTTTGTTTATTTAATTCTTTTCTATTTTGAGAAAGGGTCTCGTTCTGCCACCCAGGCTGGGGTGCAGTGGTACAATCACAGCTCACTGCAGCTCCAAACTCCTCCAAACTCCTGGGCTCAAGTGATCCTCCCAACTCAGCTTCCTGAGTGTCTGGGACTACATTTGCAAACCACCATGTTTGGCTAATTTTCTACAAATTTTTTATAGAAATGGGGTCTCACTATGTTGCCCAAACTGGTCTTGAATTCCTTGTCTCACATGATCTTTCTACCTCAGCCTCCCATAGTGCTGGGATTGCAGACGTGAGCCACCACACCTGGCTTGTTCATGTAACACTGAACATTGCCTCCTAAGGCCTACTAGTTTGGAGAGTACTGCTTTAGGCCAAAGATGATCAATTCATCCATCTCGTCATTCACTCACACCTTTGTTTTTTCAAAAAACTATTAAGCCCCAGTTTGCCGGTGGAGGAGGCCAACGACGTTGAAATTGATGAGAGAAGCCATAGATTTGTGAACATTGTCGTACTTTCTTTGCTTATATGTGAGCCTCTCTCATGAGATTTATGAGGTCGCCAAGGAGTAAGACTAGCTTTATTGTCCTGAATCCCCAGTTCCTACCACAGGCTAGGCACACATGGATCTTGAGCAAATGCTTTTTTTTTTTTTGAGGTAGAGTCTTGCTCTGTCACCCAGGCTGGAGTGTAGTGGCACGATCTTGGCTCACTGCAACCTCTCCCTCTTGGGTTCAAGCAATTCTCCTGCCTCAGCCATACAAGTAGCTGGGATTACAGGCCTGCACCACCATGCCTGGCTAATTTTTGTATTTTTAGTACAGATGGGGTTTTGCCATGTTGGCCAGGCTGTTCTCAAACTCCTGACCTCAGGTGATCCACCCGCCTCAGCCTCCCAGAATGCTGGGATTACAGGTGTGAGCCACCACACCCAGCCAGTATCCCAAACATTTCCATTCTATGTTGAGACCAGAATCCGATTAATGAAACCCTGAACACCAAAGAGAATTAGCTGAAGAATTCTCTGCAGCTGAGAAGTGGAGAAGAGAAGGGCAGTAAGCCTCTGGAATCGGACAGAAATATTACCCACTGATAATGGGACTCTTTAAAACGACACAGACTCAAAACATGCTTTGAATAATGGGATTCGGTCACATCAGGGTTACCTGGTTTACCAAGGAGAGAACTCATAAGCAACACAGCACAGAGGTGGATGCATATGTTTGGATATTCACTCAACAGGCTCACAGACCAATTCAGAGCACCTGCAAGACCCCAGGAGGGATGTGATAGGAAAGATGATGGAATGATGGTGGACGTGGCAGGACAAGTATTCGTCCCACGCATTCTGCACACCAGGACAGGTGTCAGTTCCATGCATTTCGTGCACAAAAGCTTGAACTGTGTCCTGCAAGCACCATGGAGTCATGAGCAAGATAATAGCAGACTAAGGACATGATCAGATTTGTGTTTGAGATAAATCTGTGTGGAGAATGGATTTGAAAGAAGCAGGAAAAGAGATTACAATAAAGTTTCTGTTACAGTAATTCAGGAAAAAAGATGTGAGATTTGAAACTAAGGGAATTATAAAGATAAAAAGAAGGCAAAGGTTTGAGAAATACTCAGGAAGTAAAATTGCCAAGATGTAGAAATTAAATTGAACATAGGGTAGTGGAAGTTGGGAGATGCTCCAGACTGCTGAACAAACTCAGGTTATGTTTCAACATTCCGCCTCAGTTCTTTTCCCTGATTGACTTTGGTCAGTGCTACCACAAATAGGCCCAACCCAACTATTTCCAAAACAAGTTCACTGCTCTAATAGGTTTCTGTTGGTACATTCTTTCAATGTCAGCAAGTCAGCATTGCACGTTCTAGAAACAGGGATGAAAATTCAACATTCTGCCAACACCATCTTTTTTTTCATAAGTCAGAAATGGCTCCAGGCACATCACATGGCATTAATTTTGTACTATATGCAATTCTGATTGATTACTGGGTGCCGAATTATAAATAGTTGTCAAGAAGTCTAATGACCATTTATCAAAAAAGATGCTGAAACCCTGTATATATGAGTTATAAAGAAAGGATGTGGCAGGGATATTAGTTTAACTAAAAGGGCATGGGTTATATAGATCCCCTCATAGTTCTAAAATTTCTGCCTGTGCCTAGCTGTGTGTTCCGTTTGCTTTGGGTGCAATTTCTAGAACTCTGTGCAAACTCTTCCGTTTAACTCCAAATTGTAGTGAAGGATGTGAAGTGTAATGATGCTTAGCACCTGGCACGGTGCCTGGCATATAGTAGGCACTCCAAAAATCTTTGTTGGGTAAATGAGTGTAAATAAAGGCAACCAACTCTGGGCAGATTCAATCCCCAGGGTGTGAAGCCAGATTTTCCCCTATTAGCCCAGGAGCCCCATAAAATAGCTGGAGGCTACAGGGGAGCAGCACAGCATCTGCACCTCGGCCCTGTCTCTACGCACCGCTCAGACTGGTTTTGGGGCTTAGATATGCCTGGACCTTCACCTTCCTATGTATTTTGTTATTACTTCACTTACTGCAGAGTTAGTGCAATGGAGAAGTCCAAGCGGATGCAACCGTCACCAGCAGGAACGCAAACCCCTGTTTAGGCATATGGCCACTAGGGGGCGAGAGAGTCAAAAGGCTGCATATGAACGTCAGCCTTGCCCTCTTCAAGGTGTAAAATTTCCTGAATTTCCAATGAAAGCATTCTTGGATTTCTTCTCCCTAATCATCCCCGATACTTGGTACAGCAAGAGTCAGGAATCATAGTAATATTTTACCCCCAAGCAATTGTAAACATCCACCTTTGGCAATGCTTTTTGTTTTCTAATAAAAATGTCAACATGAAAACAGAAATCAGGAAAATTTCCCAAGATTGATTACTGTTTTGAGCTGCCTCCTATGCAATTGCCTGGAAGCTGTGAGGCCCCAGTGTGCTCCTTCCAGGCACTGTGACCAGAGACACTGCGCGGTGGGTGGGGTTGCCAGGGAAAATACAGGATGCCTAATTAATTCAAATCTCAGGTAACAATAAAGTCTTTAATGTAAGTATGCTCCAACTTGGGGAGGGCAGTGTGTGTGTGTGTGTGTGTGTGTGTGTGTGTGTGTGTGTGTTTTGAGACAGGGTCTCACTCTGTCACCCCAGCTGGAGTGCAGTGGTGCAATCATATCTTGCTGCAGCCTTGAACTTGTGGGTTCAAGCAGTCCTCCTGCCTCAGCCTCCCAGTAGCTGGAACTACAGGTGCACACCACCACACCTGGCTAATTATTAAAAAAAAAATTTTTTTGTAGACATGGAATCTTGCTGCGCTGCCCAGAATAGTCTCAAACTACTGGCCTCAAGCAATCCTCCTGCCTCAGCCTCCCACAGTGCTGGGAATACAGGCGTGAGTCACTGAGCCCAGCCAATACATACATATATATATATATATATATTTTTTTTGAGACGTAGTCTTGCTCTGTCACACAGGCTTCAGTGCAATGGCATGATCTCGGCTCACTCCACCTCCCGGGTTCAAGTGATTCTCCTGCCTCAGCCTTCTGAGTAGCTGGGATTACAGGCATGCACCACCATGTCTCGCTAATTTTTGAATTTTTAGTAGAGAAAGTGTTTTGCCATATTGGCCAGGCTGGTCTCGAATACCTGACCTCAGGCAATCTGCCCACCTCGGCCTCCCACAGTGCTGGGATTACAGGTGTGAGCCACCGCGCCCAGTCAATACATATTTTTTAAATGATATAATCAGCAAAGCCTTAGATCTTTGTAAAAACTAACAAAAACCAAAGCAAAACCTTTCCTAAGTTCCCTTTCTTAGCACATTTCACCTAAAAGATTTGCTCCTCAGTGGCTTTCCCCAGAGCCACTTCCTTTCCTGGATAATTAAGAACAATTCTCATTCAGTATCTCGCTGTCATCAGATTTTCCCATATTCTGACTTTCCTGGGAGCATTTTCACATATTATCTTAGTGGCACTGTTGCCCTCTGATTCCAACCTCCCTCTGTTCTCTTCTGGAGGTAGAAGTCCCGAAACAGAAACGCTTATCCCCAATCCCAACAATCCCCAAAGAACCTTCAAGACAGAGCAGGCTCATGGCTGCCTTGTCCACAAAAGCCCTGTTTTCTGGGTTCCTTGTCTTGGGCAACCTGCAGAGTCAGAGCCATCATTGATGGATGATTTGGGCTTCAGCTGGAACAAGGAGAAATACTCCTGAGCCATCTCCTAATGGTTTCTTCGGGCAGGGTCTGGAGTAAGAAGACATGGCACCTTGTAGCTGGAAAACAGGAAGCTTAATAAAAGGCACTGCAGTGTTTCCATGGGACTGGACAGGGTTTTGAATATACTTTCAGGGATGCTGCAGTCCAGGGACAGGTACTCTTACCTCTCCTAGGCCTGAAAGAGCAAGAGGAGAAAGCACATTCCCCAGCCTGGAGAGAGAGTCAAGGGGAGGGCTGCCTGGAGGAGTCTGCCTTCCCTGGAGGAATACAGCCCACCCAGGGTGGCCTGGCAGGGAGGGGACCAGGAGAGGAGGAAAACAGCCTCATTCTCCTCTTGGCCTCCAGCACTTGGAAGGAGCATGGAGGGATAAGATTGGGGACTTGTTATCCTCATACAGAGGAAAAACAGTCATATACAATAGAAATAAAGACACAGGCTGGACATTGTGGCTTATGCCTATAATCCCAGCACTTTGGGAGGCCAAGGCTGGAGGATCACTTGAGGCCAGGAGTTTGAGAGACCAGCCTGACTAACATACTGAGACTCTTCTCTCTAAAAAAAAAAAATAATAATAATAATGATAATAATAATCAGCTGGGTGTGGTGCTACATGCCTATAGTCCCAGCTACTGCAGAGGCTGAGGCAGGAGGATCACTTGAGCCTGGCTGAGATGGGAAGATCATGGCTGCAATGAGCTGTGATCATGTCATTCCACTTCAGTCTGGTTGACAGAATGAGACTCTGTCTCCAAAAACAACCCCCAAAACAAAGAAAAGAGGCTGCCTGTGCTAAGGACAAAGTGAGCTGTGACACACCTGGTTAAAGTGAGCTGTAGACACACCTGGTTTGGGAGTTCAGCAGAGTTAAAATAAAGGCCAGAGGTCAGGTAGATGGCAAGTGTCTGTAGTCCCAGTGACTTGGGAGGCCAAGGTGGGACGATGGCTTGAGGCCATGAGGTTGAGGCCTGCTTGGGCAACACAGCAAGGGGAAGGAAGGAAGGGATGATGGAAGGGGAGTGGAGGGGTGGGGGAGGGGAGGGGAGGGAAGGGAAGGGAAGGGAAGGAAAGGAAAGGGAAATGAAGGCCAAGATTGGTGGGAAAGGTTTCATAGAAGGTTTGGCAATGTATTTCTAGGCTCCTTGGAGATGATTTTTTTTTTTTTTTTTTTTTTTTTTTAAGACGGAGTCTCACTCTGTCACCCAGGCTGGAGTGCAGGGGTGTGATCTCAGCTCACTGCAACCTCTGCCTGCTGGGTTCAAGTGATTCTCATGCCTCAGCCTCCTGAGTAGCTGGGATTACAGGTGTGCGCCACCACATCTGGCTAAGTTTTGTATTTTTAGTAGAGATGGGGTTTCACCACGTTGGCCAGGCTGGTCTCAAACTTCTGACCACAGGTAATCCATCCACCTAGGCCTTCCAAAGTGCTGGGGTTGCAGGTGTGAGCCACCGCAGCTGGCCTATTTTAAATTATCTCCAAATGAAGAAACCAAAGTACACGAACATGCACGTGACTGCTTTGTGTGTGTGTGTGAAGAAAACACTGCAGATGGAGATCACACACACAAAAAAATCCTTGAGTACTGTGATCTGCTTTAACTGTCAAATGTTAAGAACTGAACACTTTCCTCATTTACTGTTGACACAGATGGAGTTATCTGGATTAGCACAGTTCTGCATGGGGCAGCTCGTTTATTTCCTCAAGAAGAAACAATTTAAGCCATTGTTCATGTTCAGGTTAGATAGCAACAATTTAGAGAGTTCTCCCCCGCAGACAAAGGAAGACAAGTATTATCTGACCTGACCATAGGGAAGATGAAGAAACATCTAACACTGTGTTTATAGCTGAGCAGGACAGATCGCCAGAGATAGGACAGCAAAGACCCCATTGTCTACACAGGGCTACATTTGGATCAGGGAGGAACACTTTCTGAAGCAGCTATTGAAATTGAACACTGGTATAATATCTTGTATCTGACTGTCGCTTCATAGCAAATTTTCTCTCCAGATAAGTCCGCAGGACTCCTATAAAATCAGAGTTATAAGATTTGTATCTTTACTGAGGGAACCTTAAGAAGCTAGAGCTTTTTAGCCATTAATAATGTAAGCTTAGGTTAGGTGTGGTGGCTCATGCCTGTTATCCCAGCACTTCAGGAGGGGGAGGCCGAGGTGGGAAGATCGCTCAAGCCCAGGAATTTAAGACTAGCCTGGGCAACACAGCAAGACCCCGTCTCTCAAAAAAATTTTTTTTAATTAACTGGGCTTGGTGGCACATGCCCATAGTCCCAGTTACTCAGGAGGCTGAGACGGGAAGATCGCTTGAGCCCAGGAGTTTAAGACCAGCCTGCGCCACATAGCAAGACTCCATCTCTCCAAAAAAAAATTTTTAAATTAACTGGGCATGGTGGCACATGCCTGTAGTACCAGTTACTCAGGAGGCTGAGGCAGGAAGGTCGCTTGAGCCCAGGAGTTTGAGGCCTCAGTGAGCTATGATTACACTACCAGGCATTCCAGCCTGGGTGACAGAGATCCTGTCTCAAAAAAAGAAATAAAGAAACACCAAATAACATAAGCTTCCCAAGGTCTTGCTGTAAGCACCACCCCAGACATTGTAAATGTCACCTCTGGTCACATATGCAGAGTGAATTAATTGGGTCTTGTGTGTTGCTCCAAGCCCCTGAGGGACCTCAAGAGTCCTGGTCTGGGCGTGACCTCTAACTGAGGTTGGAGTGCCATCTCAGGGCCCCATGCCCTCTGTCCCAAATGTGCTTCTCTTAGAAGCCTGGGCCATGAACAAATGGGATGTGATAAACTTAGCCTTATGGGGATGACACTGGAAAATAAGGTTGCAATGATTGCTTTGATGGGGTCCAGAGCACACTACCCCCCAAATATGATACCTTGACATTGAGAAAACAGCAGAAGCAGGAAGGTCTCTTACACCTTCCTGAAGGTGGCAAGACCCTCATGTGAGAGGGTGGCAGATGGCAAGACCCTCATGTGAGAGATGCCCTCCCTATACCTGGAAGAAAGGAGCATCCTTGTCTCTGAAGACACAGGGACATAGAGAAGAATCTGAACAAAGAATCCTCGCTGAGCCCCTAAGTTCATTACCATTAGATCACTTCCTTTTATCTTCTAATCATACTTCTGCAGGACTGTTCCGCTCTTCATCAGACATACAAATAAACATACATACATTCACCTTTTTCTTTGGATCTTCCTTTCCAAAGGCTCTTGTGTTAACCCCCAAAAGCTCTTGTGTCAACCCAAACTTACATTAAGTAAATTTGTGGTTGGGAGCAGTAGCTCATGCCTGTAATCCTAACACTTTGGTAGGCCAAGGAGGGGGATCACTTGAGGTCAGGGGTTCCAGACCGACACGGCAAAACTCTGTCTCTACTAAAAATACAAAAATTAGCCAGGCGTGGTGGCGCACACTTGTAGTCCCAGCTACTTGGGAGGCTGAGGCATGAGAATTGCTTGAACCCGGGAGGTGGAGGTTGCAGTGAGTTGAGGTTGCGCCATTGTACTCCAGCCTGGGCAACAGAGTGAGACTCTGTCTCAAAAAATAAAAAGTAAATTTGTACACTTTTCTCTTGCTAATAAGTCCTTTGTTACACATGCCTCAACCATGAAGCTGGCAATGAAATCTGTTCCCCACTACAGTTTCACTGCCTCCAGGCTTGATCCTCTTCTGGGTTGCTTTTACAAGAATTTTGTTTTTAAATTTTTAAATTTTTAATTTTTGTGGGTACAGAGTAGGTATATATATATATTTGTGGGTACATGAGATGTGTTGATACAGGCATGCAGTGTGAAATAATCACATAATGGAGAAGGGTGCACCATTTATCCTTTGTGTTACAAAGAAATGCAGTTACAGAAATGTAAATTAAGTTATTGTTGACTATAGTCACCCTATTGTACTATCAAATAGTATGTCTGATTTTTGCAGGTATTTCCAAACCTTATATAACTCTCCTGAATGGAGAACTTTCCTATTGTGCCTGTTAAATGTTTCTTATTCCTGACCAGATTAATAGTCAGGAATGCAGGTCTTTAAATCACATTAAATAGAGTAAAACTACATTATGAAAAAATTAGACAGTGTGGTACAAGGTGACTGATCTTTTGTTTTTTATTTTTTTTGAGAGGAGTCTTACTCTGTCACCCAGGATGGAGTGCAGTGCCACAGTCTCGGTTCACTGCAGCCTCAACCTTCTGGGCTCAAGCCATCCTCCTACCTTAGCTTCCCGAGTACCCGGTACCATAGGTGTGCACCACCTTGCCCAGCTAATTTTTGTATTTTGTATACAGATGGGGTTGCACCATGTTGACCAGGCTGGTCTTGAACTCCTGGGCTCAAATGATTCGCCCGCCTTGGCCTCCCAAAGTGCTGGGATTACAAGTGTGAGCCACCAAGCCCCGCCTCTGATCATTTTTTTTAAGCATGACAAACCCATGTCCCGGTTATCCCTTTCTCTCTATGGAATCATCTGCTCTTCAGAGCACTTAACTGATATGGATTACACATTTTCTTCTTATAGACTCTATCCATATGGTAGCTAACTGGAGAGCTCTGGCTGGCATTTCATGGAGTAAGTGCCAAAGGATGGAAAGGTGTTAAGAAAATAACTGGTCAGCAGCCTGCCTTCCCTTAAACAGGATATCCTCCGTGGCTCGTCCTAATTCTGGAACTCCTAGAGAGCACTGGGTTCTCCCAGGAAATATGGGGGAATCTGTGGGTAGGAGAAACTTCTGGATTCCTTGTGTTTGTCAACCAGGGCAATCCTGCTATGGGAAAGCTCTAACTTCTAAAGCCTGCGGGAATTCAGGGCTGCTGACCATTCTACCATATGGTGAGCTCTGAGTCCAGGAAGGCTTGGGTTCAGCCTCTTATACACAATAAGCTGTTTGGGGAAGTTCAGGCTTTCGAAGTAAGGATGAGAAATGGCTACCGCATGGGACCTGTAGGTAAAACCTCCTCCTGCTTGCTGTTTTACTATTTCTGGGCATTGGGGTGCAAAACATGTTACCCCAAAATATGGTACCTTGTAGGTCACTAGCTTTGACTTTCCCCAGTCTTTCTGTTTAAGAGCCAGCCATAAAGGAATTCTCTGACCGACCTCTCCTGAAAGTAGGCCATAAGATCCCTAAGTGACAGGTATCTTGCCTTATATCCAGAGGAAAGGAATCCCACAAAGAGAGGTCCAGAAGAATCTGAACAAACAAGCCTTGCTAAGTTCCCCCACAGTTTATTACCATTAGATCATACCCTTCGTATGTCCAATCATACTTTTTTTTTTTTTTAAATAGAGACAGAGTTTCACTCTGTCACCCAGGCTGGAGCACAGTGGTATGATCATAGCTCACTGCAGCCTTAAACTCCTTGGCTCAATCAATCTTCCTGCCACAGCCTCCTGAGTATCTGGGACTATAGGCATGCACCACTATACCCAGCTAATTTTTAAAATTTTCGTTTTGTAGAGATGCGGTCTCACTAGGCTGCGGAGGCTGGTCTCAAACTCCCGGCCTCAAGCAATCCTCTCATCTTGGCCTTCCAAAGTGTTGGGATTACAGGAGTGAGCCACTGCATTCAGCCTCCAATCATACTTGTACAAGACTGTCCATTCTTCATCAAACCTAATATAAAAACACGCAGTCTTCCCTAGGTCTTTGGATCTCCATTTCTGAAGGCTCCTGTGCCATGTAAAACTTACATTAAATCAATTTGTATGCTTTTCTCTTGTTAATCTGTCTTTTGTTATAGGCTGTCAGCCATGACCCTTGTGATGCGTGAGAAAAAGGTATTACTCTTTCTCCTCTATGTGGGTAAAAGTGTGTGCACATGTGTGTTTGGGGGGAAGATAAGGGATAGAAAAATATTTAAAATTATTATATTAATTTTGGGAATTGTAGAGGTCTATACCAAGGCAATCAATTATTGTCTAGAATTGCTCCTCAGTTTCAGGGGCATATTTTCAAAGTATTTTTAGCCAAAATGATTTGGGGTCACCCTATGGTCTCTCTGCTCCTTCGCCCAACCACTTAATAGAAGCAACAGCTGTCACGAATGAGTGTACACTTTAAGTCAGGTTGCAGGTCAAGCGCTTTCAACGGTAGCATCATTTATTCCTCTCAACGACCTGATAAGGCTGGTACTATCATCATCCCCATATTCCAGGTGAGGAATATGAAGCTTTCTTTTTCTTTCTTTTTTTTTGAGACAGAGTCTCGTTCTGTCACCCAGGCTGCAGTGCAGTGGTGCGATCTCGACTCACTGCAAGCTCCACCTCCCGGGTTCACGCCATTCTCCTGCCTCAGCCACCAGAGTAGATGGGACTACAGGCGCCCGCCACCACGCCCGGCTAATTTTCTTGTATTTTTAGTAGAGACGGGGTTTCACCATGTTAGCCAGAATGGTCTCGATCTCCTGACCTCGCGAGCCATCCGCCTCGGCCTCCCAAAGTGCTGGGATTACAGGCGTGAGCCACCGCGCCAGGCCGAGGAATATGAAGCTTTGACTGGTCAATCATCAATCACGTCCACGGACATGAGGCTTAAGGAAAGTGTCTGGTCTCCTCCATGTTGGGAGGAATGAACTAACAAAGACGATTTCAACAGCTGACTCCTGAAAAAGGACAAACATGTTACACCTGATTCTTTAAGGCCCAACCTCCGTCTTTCTTTCCCTACAGAAGAGCCATTCCATTTTAGTTAGAACAACACCAAGAATAAACTGAAATAGGCAGCAGCCTATTGAATACTGCAGAGAATGCTTGCAATTTCAATTTCGGTCAATTCCACACACAACAATCACTGAATCAGGTGTGTACCTCGTACTGTGCCACAGGCTAGAGCTTCGAAGATGGATATGAGGGACCCTTTTTTACATGTGATTTATCCCTGGCTGTGATCCTCTACCCCTGAGAATTCCCAGGGGCATGACAGAAAGTATTGGAAAGCTCATTAGGATTATGGCTTATTTTTTTGAGGCTTCACTTTTACTTGAGGTTTGGAGGTGGGATAAAGGAGTTAATTAATTGAAGAGCTAAGTCACTTAAAACACTACAAATAAACATATTTAAAACAAACACAGATATTATGGTGTTGGATAAAATTACTACCTTCTTTTGTTTGTTTGTTTGTTTCTTTTTTTTTTTTTTTGCTCTGTCACCAGGGCTGGAGTGCAGTGGTGGGTTCTCGGCTCACTGCAAACTCTGCCTCCCAGGCTTGAGCGATTCTCCTGACTCAGCCTCCCGAGTAGCTGGGATTACAGGTGCTGCCACAATGCTTGGCTAATTTTTGTATTTTTTGTAGAGATGAGGTTTTGCCATGTTGGCCAGGCTGGTCTCGAACTCCTGACCTCAAGTGATCTGCCTGCCTTGGCCTCCCAAAGTGCTGGGATTACGGGCATCAGCCACTGCACCTGGCCTATTGCCTTCTTTTCTTTTCTTTTTTTTTTTTTGAGACGGAGTTTTGCTCTTGTTGCCCAGGCTGGAATGCAATGGTGCCATCTCGGCTCATTGCAACTTCTGCCTCCGGGGTTCAAGCGATTCTCCTGCCTCAGCCTCCTGAGTAGCTGGGATTACAGGCATGTGCCACTGTGCCTGGCTAATTTTGTTTTTTTAGTAGAGATGGGGTTTCTCCATGTTGGTCAGGCTGGTCTCGAACTCCTGACCTCAGGTGATCCACCTGCCTCAGCCTCCCAAAGTGCTGGGATTACAGGTGTGAGACACTGCGCCTGGCCATTGCCTTATTTTATGAGATAAAATGCTGGATTTCAAAGAAATTGAATGCAGGAGGCACACCCCCTCAGGACTGCATGCTGAATCTTCAAGTGTACAGGTTCTCTTTCTCTGCTGATAGTTATGATGTTTTATAACCAAGTGGAAATGAATTAAAAGTGCAGAACATACTAATGAGTGAAGGGAGATGAAGAAGTATAGAGCAGTGACATTTTTTGGAAGCCGGACCCTCTGAACTGAGAAAGGAAATAAATGACCTGGGAGGCAGCGAAAAGGGAGAAACTCTGAGCAGATTAATCACCATTAGCTCAGTTAGCCACAAAGGTTATATGAGCAAATACAAAAGAGAAAAGAATGAGAGAAAGGGAGGCAGTGGACCCAGGATGCTGTGACAAGTGACAAGACAGGGAGCTCATGTTAGGAAAAATTGAGTCAAAGATGGGGTCTATAATCAGGGTTTTCTGCAATTGTTTATGAACAGATCCAATGGACAATGGTCAGACTGGCAGACCAGGGCTGTACAGAGAATCTCAAAGGCAGATCAATAAAACCATTGTAAAAATGAGGTACCGTTGGAAGAGGAGTAGAGCAGAAGAGATGATGCCGAAAAACATAGCCTGAGTCACAGAGAGTACATTTGAGGAAACTGAGTAAAACGAATTGGGGAAGAGAAAACGGAATGAAAAATATTAGATTAAAATTTTTTTGTTTTGTTTTTCTTTAGACGGAGTCTCACTCTGTCACCCACGCTGGAGTGGAGTGCCACCATCTCGGCTCACTGCAGCCTCTGCCTTCCAGGTTCAAGTGATTCTTATGCTTCAGCCTCCGTGATAGCTGGGATTACAGGCACCCACCACCATGCCTGGCTAATTTTTGCACTTTTAGTAAAGAAGGGATTTCACCATGTTGGCCAGGCTGGTCTTGAACTCCTGACCTCAGGTGATCTGCCCTCCTCAGCCTCTCAAAGTGGTGGGATTACAGGGGTGAGCCACTGCGCCTGGCCAGATTAAAAATGTATAGATGGGAGACACAACAAAGATCCGCGTTCTAAGTAACAGGTATCACTGGAGAAAATCAAGTAATTGGAAGAGGAAAAGGTATAATTATATCTGAAGATAATTCAAGAAGTTTTATTGAAATAAAGGACATGAATTGACACATGGAAATATAGGCTAAGAAAAAATGAGTACAGATCAAATCGTAAGTGAGAAAAAAGTCAACTCTGGAAGGCAGTGGATAATAGACACAAAGTCTTCAGAGATGTAAAGTATGACTCAAGAATTTTACTCTCAACACTGTCAACCAAGTATAAAGCCAGAGGATTTTCAAATTTAAATTCTCAGCAAAATAGTTCCCATGAGTCCTTCTGAGGAAATATTGGAAGTCCAAACCCCAGTCATCCAACACAAAATTGAAAAAGTCAGGTCAAAAGGGCTGCTTTTAGGACTGAACCCACTTAGTACTAAAACTAAAAATAAGACAAGCATAGAATGATGATTTCAGAACTTAAATTTTATGAGCAATGACCATTTAAAAATAATATTGCTAACATGTGTTGGGAAGGGGAAGGGAAGGGAAGACAGAAATTAGAGTAAATATGTTGATTTTCCTCATTTTTCAAATGCAGAATCTTTTTTTTTTTTTTTTTTTTTTTTAAATACAGAGCCTTGCTCTGTCACCAGGGCTGGAGTGTAGTGGTGGGATCTCAGCTCACTGCAACCTCTGCCTCCCAGGTTCCAGCGATTCTCCTGTCTCAGCCTCTGAGTAGCTGGGATTACAGGCACCTGCCACCACATTCTGCTAAGTTTTGCAATTTTTTTTTTTTTTTTTGAGATGGAATTTTGCTCTTGTCACTCAGGCTAGAGTGCAGTGGTGCGATCTCAGCTCACTGCAACCTCTGCCTCCTGGGTTCAAGCAATTCTCCTGCCTCAGCCTCCCAAGTAGCTGCAATTAGGGGTGTGAGCCACCACGCTTGGCAAATTTTTGTAATTTTAGTAGAGATGGGTCTTCACCATGTTGGCCAGGCTGGTCTCACACTCCTTACCTCAAGTGATCCATCCACCTCGGCCTCCCAAAGTGCTGGGATTACAGGCATGAGCCACCATACGTGGCCAAGAGTTGATTCTTTAAAGCTGATAAATTAGGTAATAGGAGTATGATTTAGTAGTCTTTGATTTTTAAAATCATAGGTATGGATTAATTCAAATAAATTAAAAGTAACAAAATAACAGATAGTTACAACAAAGGAGGAGTTCGAGGACTTGCAAGGAGATGCTGAAGCAAATGTCTTGGAGGAGATTCTCATTAAGCCTTGACCAACCAAACTGTGGAACAGAGTAGTGTCCTTGTATGTAACTGTAACCTACCCCACCTGGAATTCCTTATCCTGCAGGTTACCTGTGGGTTTTACTACATATGTAGTAGAAGTGTGAAGACTCCCACAACAGAGACAGGTGGGTAAATGGTGATTCTGAGAGTTCCCTCTTTAGCAAAGAATTTCCCCTTCTAGATGAGAGATTGGTGGAGAATAGAGACTAGTAAGAGCAGTCTCTTCTTAAGGGCATCCTGTTTTATTTCAGATAGAACTTTTATTGATTAAAAAAAATTTCAGCCTATGTATCTCTTTCTCTTTTTACATACAGAAACATATATTTTATAAATGTCACATATACCTATATTAGATACTATATGTAATGAGAGAAATACATATTTTTTTCTGAGATTATAAATGTAGTTTTCTGTCCCTGTACCAACCAACAGCAGAATTCTCCAGCGTCTCTGTGATTTCCAAATATAAAGACCTCATCTGGTTTGAATGACCACTTATGGGGCCAGAGCCAAAAATCTGGCAGAAAGGAAAACTAGGAAAAGGGACAATCACGTGCTCCTGGTTTTGAATTGAATACTGCCAGTATTGCAGCCAGCTTTTCTGTTTCTCCTAGCCCTGCTCTGTTGACCAGTGACCTCCCCATGGGCTGGAATCCTGCTGCTGGACAGCAATCAGTGCATTGGGAGTTTCTTGAGGCCAAAATGGGGCTTTGGCTTCATGGGAAATCTCCCATAACATATACTTGAGGACTGTGCGCTTTGAAGGTGCTTAGTCTGTGTGAGTGATAGTCTGAAGGTGCTGCACAAATGATAGTTTATTTGCATTAGAAAAAAGTTTTGGGCTTTCATAAACATCTCTTTACGAAAAGGATTTGCTGGGTATACTTTCAAAAAAAGATACTATCTAAAATGAACATCTGTTACAACAGCTGTTCTTAAAAGCAGATTAAGGTACAACTGCCACATAAAAGTGAAAAAGGGGATGAAATTTAAAACCCCTCCCATTTATTACCCAGTGATTCTGCTGGGATTCAGCCCATTTCAAGTCCCACAAATGAAAAACCACTTCTGTTTTAAACCATACCTACACATTCCACCCACCCTGGAAAGCTTGAGCTTTAAAAACAGCACACAACCCTAAGTCTCCACTCACTGGCTCTGTTGAAAGCTAAAGTGTTTGTCATTAAAAGTAAACCCAAGAATAACCAAGAGGCAGCTGTCCTACTATAGATGGTGCTGTTTAAAGTGTGAGTGTCACTCAGAAAGGGGTGATTGTCCTTTGAGAGGGCTTAGGGGAGATATGTTTTTGTAAAGATGGTGAAGAATGCAGACACTGTGTTCTATAAGAAATGTATTTGAGGGAATTGGGGATATTTAGTTTGCAGAAGAAAAGACTTGAAGAGACCTGGCAGTTGTCTTAATATATTTGAAAGGCTGTCATGTAGAATATAGAATAGATTCCTTCTGTGTTGCTGTGAGGTGCAGAACCATTCCACGAGGTAGACTAATTTTGATTCATTTTTAGGAAAGATATTCAGTCTAACCAGATTTAGTGGGAATAAATGGTTGTTTCCTAAAATAGAGAGGGAGTTCCCCGCTGCTAAGAATAACCAAGAAGAGGCTAGTTGAGGATTGCCTAGGAATTGTGTGGAAGGATTTCTCATACTGGAATGCATGAGGACAACCAAAGGACCCACTTTTACATTCTATCATTCATGCTTAGTTTTAAAGCCTTTTGCATAATTTTCAAAATGCAGCAAATAATGATTTGGGGGAATTATTATTAGGACACAGAGTAATTTAGCCCCACTGTCTTTTTTTCATTATTCTCTTTTCTGAAGATGAATGAGAAGCAGATGACTAACGGAAAGAGGGGAAGGACAATCAGAAGAGAAGGGGTAGAAGGGGAATCTGTAGCTTTCCATTATTTCCTCTTTTTTGGAAATTTGGCTATATCTGAATAGTTCTATGAAATGTGTCTTCATCCATTTTGTGTTGCTATAAAAGAGTACCTGAAACTGGGTAATTTATAGAGAAAAGAGGTTTATTTAGCTCATCATTCTGCAGGCTGGGAAGTTCAAGGGTATCACTTGACGTCTGGTGAGGGCTTTTGTGCTATATCATACATGGTAGAGAAGGCCAAAGGTGAAGCAGACGTGTGTGAAAAGAGGAAACCTGGGGGGTGTCCCAGCTTTATAGCAACCCGCTCTTGTGGGCACTAATTCAGTCCCTTCAGAACAAGAATTCATTCACTACAAGAATGGCACTAAGTCTTTCTCGAGGGATCCACATCTATGACCTAAACACCCCTCACTATATCCCATCTCCTAACACCACCACATTGGGGATCACATTTTAACATGCATTTTGGTGGGGGCAAACAAATCATGTTGAAACCATAGCCCCTTGCATAATAGAGTGTATTGTTATCAAACACCAACTCATTCTTGCAAATAATCTCCTAAAATCCCTCTCCAAACATGTTTACCAGGAGCACTACAATTTTAGTATAAAATGTTATAGTTCTGCTTTCACTTATTCTCTTCATGGGAGTTCTCTCATATCCTCAAGTATGTCTGAACTCACCCATAACTGATTAATATACTACATTAAGCAAAATACAAATTGTGTTTATAGATTAACTTTAAAGAACATATGCCCCTACCCTTAACTTACCCCCATCCAAAGGACCAACATAAATACAATCCATGCAAAGAGACTCATTGACTCAAATCACTTCATAACAAAACAAAACGAAGACAGACAAACAAACAAAGCCATCATAATCTCCTTAGAGAACAGTCTGTGTGTGTGTGTGTGATGGAGTCTTGCTCTGTCGTCCAGGCTGGAGTGCAGTGGTGCGATCTCGGCTCACTGCAGCCCTCCCCCCACCACCCCAGGTTCAAGCAATACACCTGCCTTAGCCTCCTGAGTAGCTGGGACTACAGGTGCACACCACCATGCCCAGCTAATTTTTGTATTTTTAGTAGAGACGGAGTTTCACTATGTTGGCCAGGCTGGTGTCAAACTCCTGGCCTCAAGTGATCCGCCTGCCTCAGCCTCCCAAAGTGCTGGGATTACAGGCATAAGCCACTGCTTCCGGCCAACACAGTCATTTTTGAAGATGGATTAAAAAATATGGAACTATGAATTCAGTGCATCACTAAGCATCAAGTAAGAAAAAAGACACAAAGGGACCCTTTTGGTAGATAAGCATATTTGTGGTCCTTCAACTGGATCCCACTCGTGCTCATCTAAATACCACAATTCTCTCAAAGCCCCACTTAAAATTCCCCCTTTCCATGAGAAATATGAAAAAGAACAGGCATGTTCCACCTGAATGCTCTGTAGGTACTCCAAAACCTGTGTACCCAGAACTGAACTTTCGTCCTTAAAACCTGGTCCTCAGTGTTATATGGTTCCACAAAATGTTATTAAAACAAAAATCAGAGACATCCTTGACACTTCCCTTTCTCTCACCCAAAAAGGAATTAATGACTAAATTCCATCTAATCTGTCTCCTAAGAACCATTTGAATCCATCCTACTGCCACCAACCTGGACAAAACTATCATCTCCTTTCTCCTGGAATATTACATTATGTCCCTTAATTATGTTTCCAGGTACATTCTTGTTACGTTCTAGAACTGAAATAAACTGAATGACAAAATTGATCAGGCCGTTCTCCATTAGTTGTTTCCTACTACACTTAGGAAGTTCCAAACTCCTTATCATGGCCTCAAAGCCCCCCATAATCCAGCCATGCATTATCTCGCTAGCTCTTCTTCCTATCACTTTTCTCCTTTGACCTGGAGACTCAAGTTAGGTTGATCTTGTCCCTTGTCCCTCCAAAGAAGAGGGCATGCTCTTTCCCACCTCAGAGCCTTTCTACAGGTGATTCCTTTGGCCTTTCATCCTTCCCCCTCTCACTTCATCTAGCCAGGTCCTACTTCTCTTTAGGTCTCAACTCCATATCCTCTGAGAAATATTCCCTGATACCTGCACTTGCCAGATTAGGTTTCCTTCTTAGATATTTCCACAGCTCTTTACATCTCTCCTTTGTAACCCACATCATATGTTAAGTCCTTGTTCATTGTCTGTCTTCCAAACTAAATAAGAAATTCCAAGGTAACAGGGACCATGTCTGCCAGACTCACTACTGTATCCCAGGTAACTAGTACCTAACGTGTGCTCAAATAGTTGTTGCATGGATAAATGAATGAGTAACATGTGCTGTCTACATCAATGATTCATAAACTTCACTATGCAGAGGAATCATTTGGGAAGCCAATTTAGCTGATCCATAATCAGTATCAGGACCCTACCTTTTCAACAACAATAGGGGATGAATTTTGACTCAGACTGTTCTTGACTCACACTTTGGAAAGCAATACTCCAGGATTACAGACATGAGCAAGAGAGAGAAGCATGACTGAGGTTAAAGAGACAAAAGGGAGCAAAATGTGAGAAGTTAAATAACAATAGAAGACTCACATAACTTAAAACAACACAACTACAGGACTAACTGACAGATTGTCAAATTAATTCCTCAGACAATGATACGTATCTTCAAAATATTTGGAAGGAAAAGCCACTTGATAAAGCTGGAGGTCTGGGAAGACACTGAAATAGGAAAATAAATTTGAACTTGAGTTGAAGGATGGGTAAGGTTGGGAAGGAGAAGAGGAAAGGAAATGGTATTACAGAGAGATGAGTATGAGTATATGAGTTCAGAGGAGGAAAATCACAGAGCAAGACAGGCAGCATTTTGCCAACATGGTGAAACCACATCTCTATTAAAAATATAAAAACTAGCCAGGTATAGTGGCACGCACCTTTAATCCCAGCTACTTAGGAGGCTGAGGAAGGGGAATTGCTTGAACTCAGGAGGTGGAGGTTGCAGTGAGCCGAGATTGTGCCACTGCACTCTAGCCTGGGTGACAGAGCGAGACCCTGTCTCAAAAAACAAACAAACAAACAAAAAAAACAACAAAAAGGTTCAGAAGAGTTGAGGATATAGCTGGAAAGATAGGGAAGGACCTGACCGTAGAGGTCCTCAAAGTTAATGAAGGTGAGCAGAGTAAGCCACCTTAAAAGAGGCCACTTTGGCGTAAGGATTTTTCTGAGTCAAAGGCAATTGAGAAACAGCAGATACAGAAGGAACTCTCTGCCACCCCTATTTTTGCCTAAAAGCAGGGGATAAATTTCGTACCAGGAAAAGGAGATAACCCTTATCACTGAAGATTGTAATAACTTGAGTCTGCATAATAAAACTAATTAAATAATCCACATCTTCCACTAGTTTCCTCCATATACTTACTTTCCTACAATTTGTTGCACATAGAAGCTGTATTAGTCTGTTCTTGCACTACTATAAAGAAATTCCTGGACCAGGTGTGGTGGCTCATGCCTGTAATCCCAGCACTTTGGGAAGCTGACACAGGCAGATCACTTGAGGTCAGGAGTTCAAGACCAGCCTGGCCAACATGGTGAAACCCCATCTACTAAAAATACAAAAAATTAGCCGGATGTGGTGGCATGCGCCTGTAGTCCCAGCTACTTGGGTGGCTGAGGGATGAGAATCACTTGAACCTGGGAGGCAGAGGTTGCAGTGAGCCGAGATGGTGCCACTGCACTCCAGCCTGGGTGACAGAGTGAGACTCCATCTCAGAAAAAAAAGAAAAGAAAGAAAGAAATTCCTGAGACTGGGCAATTTAAAGGGAAAAGAGGTTTAATTGGCTCCTGGTTTTGCAGGCTATACAGAAAGCATGGCTGGGGAGGCCTCAGGAAACTTACAATCATAGCAAAAGGTAGAGGGGAAGCAGGCATATCTTCACATAGCCAGAGCAGGAGGAAGTGAGGGGGGAGGTACCACACACTTTTAAATAACCAGATCTCATGAGAAGTCTATCATGAGACAGCACTGGGGGGACGGTGCTAAATCATTAGAAACCACCCCCATGATCCAATCACCTCCCTCCAGGCCCTACCTCCAATACTAGGGATTAAAATTGAAGACAAGATTTGGGTGGGGACACAGATCCAAATCATATCAGAAGCCCAAAAGCCTTTTACTTCATCTTGTCACTTATCCACAATTTATTGCTCTTTGTTAAAATGGTATATAAGCATCAATGCCTAAGTACTTTTTGAAGGTTTTTACTTCTTTTCTGTGAGGCCTTCTGTGTACATGGGAGATAAACACTTTCTCGTGTTAATTGTCTTTTGTCAGTTTAATTCACAGACCCCAGCCACTGACTCTAAGAGGGTAAAGAAAAAGTTATTTTTTTCCTCCCCTACATTAAGCAAATGAATAATAGGAAGAAATGCTCAAAAGTGATATCTGACTTATGATTTAAATAAGTAACTAAAATTTGGGATACTTAAAAGAAACTACTCTGTTTTTCCTAATATGTCCCATTTCACTGAAACATTAAAAAAATTCTCCATAACATAGTCTTCCTGTATGTTGTAAAAATATAGAACAAAAAAAACTCAGGCTAAAGAAAAAGGTGAAATGTACGTCATATCACAGAGCCATTTAGTTCTAAGACCATGGGTGCTGAGAAACTTCAAAGGAAATGGAACAACTGAAATCTAATTCTAACTTTGAACTCAGTTAACATAAGAAGAGTCCTTTTTCCTCCCTTTACTTATTTTATGTCTGCTTTGATGGGCAGTGAAAAGGAATTTACTGGCAGAAATTAAAATGGTACAATCTAATATATGGTGGCTGGCTGTTATCAAAGGTGGTAGAGAACAGATGCAGGATGTTACAAAGGAAAAGTCCAGAATTTCACCCTGAGTAAATCCCATTATAGCACCTCAGAAGACCTGGCTTTATGTCCTGGTTTCACCATGTTTAAGCCAGATGAATGTATCCCAACTCAACTGCAGATTCTTCATCCATGAAATGGGGATAGGATTCCTTGCCATCTTTTACAATGTTGTGAGAATTCAATGTGAAAATATTTATAAACTGTAAGTCACTTTATACAAATAAAGCATTATTAAATTCCATCAACAGATAAAACAATAAACAGCTCTAAAAGAGATTTTTCTTCTTTTTCTTTTTCCTAAATCCCTATTCAAGTGACATTAATGTAAACATTCACTGTGGTACATAATGTCAGGGATAATGGTAAAACAATGCTAAATGACACACTTTTATATGCGCACTTATCTTTTTATCTGGCCTTAATTTGCTCTCCTCAGAATAAACATCTTCAACTCTAGCTATACATCGGTGTTACTCTCTAAAAGCTAAATACTACAGGAATTTATATTTGATATTTAGGAAAAGCACCAGACCTGGTGCTATCTGTACACACATTAGATAAAGGATCCAGCAAACAGATGCTCCTTCTTGCAATCAGCCAAGAACTTCTAATATTCTGACAACTTGTTAATCAACCAACATATGGTATCACTTCAGTAAACACAACACTCAGATTTTGCTTTTTACAGGGCATTTTCTGAGAGATGTAATGGTCCTGACTCATCAGCACTATTCACTGGAAATCAAGTGAAGCTAGCCTCCCCCACCACCTTCAATTTGTCTAATTGCTTGGGGAAAAATAAATATAGGCATTGATTGGAATTTTGTGTACTTTTTTTCTGAGTTGAGATTTTTAAACTGTCATCTTTGTAGACATTTGTAAAAGTAGTAGAATATCTTTATTATACAGATTTACATATGTCACAGGTCAAAAAATGTCTGTAGTTCTACCATTTGATCCAGCAATCCCATTACTGTGTATCCAGAGAAAAAGAAGTCATTATGTGAAAAGGATACTTGCGTGTGCATGTTTATAGCAACACAATTCACAATTGCAAAAATATGGAACCAGCCTAAATGTCCACTGATCAATGAGTAGATAAAGAAATTGTGATATATATATATATATGATAAAGATATATATGATACAAAGATATATGTGATATATATAACAAAGAAATTGTAATATATATATATATGATGGTGAGAGGTGACAACGTGCTAGCAGCCCTCACTCGCTCTTGGTGCCTCCTCAGCCTCGGCGTCCACTCTGGCCATGCTTGAGGAGCTGTTTAGCCCGCCACTGCACTGTGGGAGCCCCTCTCTGGGCTGGCCAAGGCCTAAGCTGGCTCCCTGTGCTTGTGGAGAAGTGTGGAGGGAGAGGCACGGGTGGGAATCGGGGCTGCGCATGGTGGGCACAGGTTCAGCAGGCCCCGCACTCAGAGCAGCCGGCTGGCACCACCAGCCCCGGGCAGTGAGGGACTTAGCACCCGGGCCAGCAGCTGCGGAGGGTGCGCCGGGTCACCCAGCACTGCCAGCCCGCCTATGCTGCGCTCAAATTCTCACCAGGCCTCAACCACCTCCCCGTGGTGCAGGGCTCAGGACCTGCAGCTTGCCATGCCTGAGCCTCCCCTGCCCCGTGGGCTCCTGCATGGCTTGAGCCTCACCGATGGGCGCCACCCCCTGCTCCATGGTGCCCGGTCCCATCAACCGCTCAAGGGCCGAGGAGCGTGGGCGCGCGGCGCAGGACTGGCGGGCAGCTCTGCCCGTGGCTCTGGTGCAGGATCCACTAGGTAAAGCCAGCTGGGCTCCTGAGTCGGGTGGGGACTTGGAGAAATTTTATGTCTACCTGGAGGATTGTAAATGCACCAATCAGCACTCTGTGTCTAGCTTGGGGTTCGTGGATGCACCAATCAGCACTCTATGTCTAGCCAAGGGTTTGTAAATGCACCAATCAGTGCTCTGTGTCTAGCTAATCTAGTGGGGACTTGGAGAACTTTTGTGTCTAGCTAAAGGATTGTAAATGCACCAATCAGCACTCTGTGTCTAGCTGAAGGTTTGTAAATGCACCAATCAGTGCTTTGTGTGTAGCTAATCTAGTGGAGACTTGGAGAACTTTTATGTCTAGCTAGAGGATTGTAAATGCACCAATCAGCACTCTGTGTCCAGCTCAGGGATTGTAAAAGCACCAATCAACACCCTGTCAAAACAGACCAATCAGCTCTCTGCGAAATGGACCAATCAGGTCTCTGTAAAATGGACTAATCAGCAGGATGTGGGTGGGGCCAGATAAGGGAATAAAAGCAGGCTGCCCGAGCCAGCAGCCCCAACCCGCTTGGGTCCCCTTCCACACTGTGGAAGCGTTATTCTTTCCCTCTTTGCAATAAATATTGCTGCTGCCCACTGTTTGGGTCCGCACTGCCTTTATGAGCTGTAACACTCACCATGAAGGTCTGTGGCTTCACTCCTGAGGCCAGCGAGACCACGAACCCACCGGGAGGCATGAACAACTCCGGACGGGAGGAAGGAACAACTCCAGATGCGCCACCTTAAGAACGGTAACACTCACCATGAAGGTCTGCAGCTTCACTCCTGAAGCTAGCAAGACCATGAACCCACCAGAAGGAAGAAACTCCAAACACGTCTGAACATCAGAAGGAACAAACTCTGGACACACCGTCTTTAAGGACTGTAACACTCACTGTGAGGGTCTGTGGCTTCATTCTTGAAGTCAGTGAGACCAAGAACCCACCAATTCCATACACGATGGAATACTACTCAAAAAAGAATGAATTAATGGCATTTGCAGAAACCTGGATAAGATTGGAGACTGTAATTCTAATTGAAGTAACTCAGGAATGAAAAACCATACACACACACACACACACATACACAAACATATATACACCATGGAATACCATTCAGCCATAAAAAGGAGTGAAATAATGGCATTCACAGCTACCTGGATGGAATTGGAGATCATTATTCTAGGTGAAGTAACTCAGGAATGGAAAACCAAACATTGTGTGTTCTCACTGATAAGTGGGAGCTAAGCTATAATGATGCTAAACTATAAGGTGCTAAGTTATAGGGATGCGAAGGCATATGAATGATACAATGGACTTTGGAGACTCGGGAAAAGGATGGAAGGGGCGTGAAGGATAAAAGACTACACATTGGGCTGGGTGTGGTGGCTCACGCCTGTAATCCCAGCACTTTGGGAGGCCAACGTGGGCAAATCACCTGAGAACAGGAGTTTGAGACCACGCTGGCCAACATAGTGAGACCCTGCCTCTACTGAAAATACAAAAAATAAATTAGCCAGGCATGGTGGTGCACACCTGTAATCCATCTGTTTGGAAGGCTGAGGCAAGAGAATCAGTTGAACCCAGGAGGCAGAGGTTGCAGTGAGGTGAGCTCATGCCATTGCACTCCAGCCTGGGTGACAGAGGGAGACTCCATCTCCAAAAACAACAACAACAACAGCAAAAACACTACACACTGGGTATACTATACACTGTTCCAGTGATGGGTGCACCAAAATATCACAAATCACCACTAAAGAACTTATTCATGTAACCAAACATGAATAACCACCTGCTCCCCCCCAACCTATTGAAATGAATAAATAAATAAAATTTAAAAAAAGTCTGTAGTTCCTTGATTAGTTTCCTGAGGACTGCCATAACAAAATACCATAAACTGAGTTGCTTAAAACAAGAGACATTTATTTTCTCATAGTTCTGGAGGCTAGAAGTCTGAAAGTAAGTTGTTGAGAGGGTCATGCTCCCTCTGAAGCCTCTAGGTGGGGATCCTTCCTTGCCACTTTCAGTTTTTGGTAGCCCAAAGCCTTTCTTGGTTAATCCTCTTCTGTGACAGGAAATGGGATTTCAAGGTATAGCTTTAGACTCGTGTGTGTGTGTGTGTGTGTGTGTCCACGTGTCCACAAGCATGCACATATGTGCACATGATTTGGATGGGAAAAATGCTCTCCTCTCCCCTAGGGTCTGGTGTGGTTGGTGTGGATGCTGAGATGTGCAGAGATAGCTGGGACACACCTTTTGGTGAAGGACAAGCTGCCCAGGTGGCAAGGCAGCAAGCCAAGAACTAGACAGACATAGAAGGGCCTGCATTTGTGGTCTCTGAGTCATACTGGGCAGGGGTAATAATGATAACTCATACTCCATGTCCTATTGCCGTTCCATAAAACTCCCAGAAAAGCTTGTCTCCATGCACAATGAAGCCCTCGTCTTACCCCTACTGAGACTTGAGCCCTTTCTCCAGAAGTCAGGAGGCAGTAGACTTGACAGTGTCATCACAGAGATCAACTGGAATTAGAATGGTGCATTTCCATGACGGAAGAGAACATGGCAGGTGTCACAAGGCACATGTTCCTGAGGGTACAAGACAGCCCCATGGGACATTCAGAAATGCCTGAGGGGCACATGGAAATTGATAAACTTATGGCAAAGAGATGCAGCTTGGACTTTGCGATTTGGACATTTAAAAGGCAACGTGACTTTTTTTGAAGTCACAGTCTTTGGAGGAAAAAGATTCGGGTTACTCAAACTAATACTAACACTCTTATTAAAAAGGTAGTTGATAACTGTTAAGCATTTCCTATGGATCAGGCAGTATTTTAAGCTTTTGAAGTTCTAGAATTATCTAGGAACAATTCCAGTTTTAGAATCAGTTTCTACTTTGAGTGTCTATGAAATATTTTAATGTATAAAGTTGAACCATCTTTTAGGTAGAGGATTGAACCAGATGATCTCTTTAGAACTGGAAGTCTTAGATTCTGTAACTATTATGATATCATCTTAGTAGTCTTGGTAACTTTAGAGCAGAGGTC
The DNA here is from genome assembly GCF_028885625.2 of Pongo pygmaeus. Lineage (NCBI taxonomy): Eukaryota > Metazoa > Chordata > Mammalia > Primates > Hominidae > Pongo > Pongo pygmaeus. Next base: position 24,348,533 of record NC_072381.2, on the reverse strand, counting down.
CCCAACCTTTTTGGCACCAGAGACCAGCTTTGTGGGAGACAATTTTTACACAGACAAGGGTCAGGGGGTGGTTTTGAGGATGATTCAAGTGCATTATGCACTTCATTTCTATTATTTCTATTATTTTTACACTTTATTTCTATTATTATTACATTGTAATATATAATGAAAAATTATACAACTCACCATCATGTAGAATCAGTGGGAGCCCTGAGCTTGTTTTATTGAAACTAGATGGTCCCATTTGGGGGTGATAGGGGATGGTGACAGATCATCAGGCATTAGATTCTCATAAGGAGCATGCAACCTACATCCCTCACGTGCTCAGTTCACAATAGGGTTTGTGCTCCTATGAGAATCTAATACCACCAGTGATCTGACAGGAGGTGGAGCGCAGGAGGTAATGCGAATGATAGGGAGCGGCTGCAAATACAGATGAAACTTCACTTGCTGACCTGCCACTCACCCCTGCTGTGCAGCCTGGTTCCTAACAGGCCACAAACCAGTACCAGTCCATGGCCTGGGGGTTAGGGACCCCTGCTTTAGAGTATTATGCTTATGGGAATTTCTTGTTAATAACTTCATTGAAACTTATAATTCTGGGTACAAAACAAAGGAACAGTCCACAGTTCACTTAAGAATGAGCCAGACAGTCAAGAGCAGGTCTGAAGTATCATATCAAATAGAGAAAACAGAAGTGAAAAGCAGATTCCAAATACCTGTAAAAACAAAATATATGGAGTGCCTGAGTTTGAACTTGTGCACAGGTAGGGAATTGTGAACAATGCTGATGTCTCTGGTCAACTGTGTCCTTCAGATCTTCAACAGGTTATTTCAATGTTGGTACTAGTGATGGCCAACACCTATGTGGTCCTACTATGTGCTAAGCATGTTTTACCATTGGACAGATGTTAACTCATTTAATCTCACAATGGCTCAGTAAAATAGGTACTATTATTGTCTCAGTTCTGCAGATTAGAAAATGGAGTCACAGAGAGGCTAAGTAACTTTTCTAAGGTAACTCAGCTAGGATGAACTGCGGTCAAGACCTGAACCCAGAGAATTTGGCTCTGGTTTTTGTGCTCTTAGGGACTACACAAACTGCTTCTCAAAATTGTTACTGAGATGCTTTCTCCCTTCGGAATCCCAGAGCAGTCTATCTCGTCTCTATGAATTTGGACACGAAAGAACATCCTCGTGGCATAGTGCTCATAGGAAAATGGTTCCTCCAGGACAAATTATTTGACAGCGTTTCCTGTAAATCTCTTCTCCTTTTCCACCATTATGGGGCAAGACAGAAAAAGCCCATAGTTCCCATTTAAATGGTTGCTGTCTCAATAGAAACCAAGAATTTCAAATTTATTATCTTCTTTTCTGTACTACCCTGTGTGAATTATACTCTCAGTATAATAGCCAAGGTTTGGGGCTTAATTTTTGGTTTCATCACATATCAACTGTATGATCTCTGTCAAGCCATTTGCCATGTCTAAGCCTCAGTTTCTTCTTTGTTTAAATGGGGATAATAATAGCCCCAACCTCAGAGGATGTTGTGAGGATGAAATTAAGACAATGCGTGTAAACTCCTCCCTACAGTTCCTAGCTCGCAGGAAGGTTTCAATAACTTCTACCTTTTTGCTATGATTTTGGATTATGGTGTCGATCATCATTATTTTTATTTATTTATTTATTTATTTTTTTGAGATGGAGTTTTGCTCTTGTTGTCCAGGCTGGAGTGCAATGGCGCAATCTTAGCTCACTGCAACCTCTGCCTCCCGGGTTCAAGTGATTCTCCTGCCTCATCTTCCTGGCATGCACCACCACACCTGGCTAATTTTGTGTTTTTAGTAGAGATGGGGTTTCTCCATGTCAGTCAGGCTGGTCTCGAACTCCCAGACTCAGGTGATCCATCCGCCTCAGCCTCCCAAAGTGCTGGGATTACAGGTGTGAGCCACCGTGCCCAGCCGATCATCATTATTATTGAAGGAAAAACAATATTAACTTTTAAAAACATTTACTGTAATTTGGAAATTAAACATTTTCAATTTTTAAAATTTTAGGTGTTTCCAATGCTTTTGATTAGGATCATTTATTTTAAAAAATTTCATGAAGACTTTGTAAATATCTAGACTAATGGAGTCCCTTCTAGCCATTCTATATTCCCTATTTATGAGAGTTTTTCAATAAAAATGTTTCCTGTTGCTTTCCTTATCAGAGCCATGTATTTTGGTGTTATAAATTTGTTGTAAGCTGATGATGAAGAAGATGATGATCATGATGACAATGTCATCACAAACCCATTCACTTTGAGCACTCACATTCCGGGAGTACCTAATTTGGCTGAAGATAATTCTGATTACGTCTTTGAGTGAATGAAATGCTTGATGCCTTCTTTGCTCTTGGCAGCTTGATCCTACCAATCTAAGCTTTTAGGTGTCCCCAGTGGGTTAGTAAGGCTTAGTTTTGCTGATGCCATTTAGAGAAAATAGAGTGTTTAGAAAACAACATTGGAATTTGCTTTTCTACTCGGCATTATTGGGCAGAACACACCCCTGAACAGAACAGGCCCAACTGGGCATGTGTTCAAGGGGATGTCACAGCCAGAGCACCCACAGGATGTGGGCCCCCTTCACTCATAAGACAGTTCCAGGGAGGATATCTCACAGCTACACACAGTACTATTTTGTAGGTTTCTAACTTTCAATCCATGCAGACTTTTCTTCAAGTTTATAGGGCACTTACTTGGATTTGGAAACCTCTAGTCAACTCAGAATAGAAATGAATGGCAGCAACTTAAATCTTTTGCTCTATAAACAGTAGAGGTAGTGGAGATTATTTATATAGAATCAGAAGCAGTGAGGGTCTCTTCACTACTGCCTTTGTCCTCTCTATATCACTGACTTTGGACTTATTTACTGTGCACCCATCCTTAGCCTTCGTACGGGGGATGTTGTCAAAGAGCCTCCCCTCAGAATGTCTCCAGACAGTGCATTCCTGCAAAACCCACTGACTCAATATTTCACGGCCAGGAAAATAATGAAGTTCCCAAACGAGGCAAATTTCACACAATCAGCTTGGGAACAGATTGGAGAGTGTCTCTGTTTTCTTTGAAAAACCAAACAACAGAGATACTTGAAAAAGACTCATTCATCAAACACAAAGGCCAGCTTCCCCTGGGAGTCCCACCTTCCTCTCCTCCTTTCAGGAGCGAGTCTATTTATTTCCTTGTTCTGAAGCCCCAACTTACCACCCAGCAAAAAGCAACCAGTGCTGCAAAATATTGAATGTAGAATAAAGTCTTTTCAACACTGCTGTATTTAGGACAGAAACTAGCATTGGAAAATGTTACTCTTAATTTAATTTGGGTTTTTGTGTAATGCATGGATGTATGTAGATAATCACAACCAATAGTCTCTTTACTAGCATAAAATCTACATTTTCCATGGCTAGCAGAGAGCTGCACTTACATAACACAATCAACCACTGCTATCAGATATAGCCTGTCTATGAAAAATATCCCTTAAAGCTTTTTGAATACTAATAAATTATCTTCCAAAATAGCAATTTAGGGTGCTTAGGTGTTTTTCCTTTTTTTTTTTTCTTTTTGTTGTTGTTTACTGTTTTATGAGTGTGGAATACTTTATGTCCTATAAATTGCTCAGGGTCAGAGGCACTTTATATGGGTTGCCATGGAAACCAGATGATGACCCAGACTGGGAGAGGAGCTCATCTTTGTCTAAGAGAAGAACCCTTTTCCTTGGAAGGGTCCTGGCAACCTAGGATGCCTGAGAGCTGTGCAGACCCTGGCACAGCAAACATGGGACAAGTTAAATACTCTGCAGAATTTGATGGACTTGCTGATTGAATATGACCATCTTTTCCAGATCTATACTTCATTCATTAATTCATCATGAATTTTTAATTTATTGGATAACTATTAGGTATTCAGTTATGGCAGGGAACAAAACGAATTCCCTATCCTCACAGAGATAGCCTTCTGGTGGTGAAGACAATGGTAAACAATGAGTGGTCAATGCAGTGAAGAAAGAGAAAGCAGAATATATGCTAGAGACTGATGGTGGTCTTATTCAGAGGGTGAGCGGGAGGGTGATTGGGGGTAAGAAAGCCATTGCGACTAGAATGGAGAGAATGAGAATTGAGTGATGGAGCACGGGTCAGGAAGAACAGGCATGGGCCAAACCATTGAGGCCTCATAAACTTTTATGTCAAGTGTGATGAGAAGCAATGGTACATTTACTGACATCCTTAAAGTTCTGAGCTTTAATGCTCCGGGCAATTTAAAGATAGTAAATAAATAATAAATGAAGATCAACATTGGGCACAGCACAGAAGTTTGACATGTCGAAGACTTTTGAAAATATTATTGTATCTCATGTTTCTGAAGGGTTAACTATGCTCATCATATCAACTGTGCTTCCTGCCTGGTTTTCCAGGTCCCACCGGCCGGCAGCTGGAATCTTGTGAAATATGCACTTGAATGACCCTGTGCTCTGCCAGCACCTAGATCGTGTGCTTGACAAGCACACCTAAGAGTGAACTTAAACACACCTTCAGAGCCACTGCTTGATGATCCAGATGAAAAATGGCCCCTTTAGATTATGGATTTTTCTTTGCTTAAGAAAAGAAAAATAATTTCTCCAGGAAGTGAGAGGTAAGGTGCTCTGTTATGTAGGACAGGCTTTGAGGCTAATGTGTGTGAACACTGATAATGTCAGACAGTGGCCAGAGAGAGCCGAGGCGGGCTTCAGTGAACAGAGGAAACAGGGACAGCCTGTCTTCTGCTTCTGGGGAGTGTCAGGAAATCCTTTGATATATTGGCCAGTCTGCTCGTTCTTCCCACCTCACTTTATCATACAGAAAAGGATCCAATTTTTAAATAATCAGCCATTCAGCTGGTCACGTTCCTTTTAAGAAAAATGTAGGTGTCCCATGTAGGGAGAGAATGGTCCACACTCCCACTGTTTCACAAAAGGTCTCCATAGCACAGAGGAAATGTCCTGCTGCATTTCAGCTTCTGCTTAAGAGTTTTCTTTGGAAAGAGGCCATGCTGTAGTCAAACTCAGGACTGAATCCCAGTTCATCTATTTTGTAGTTGTGCATGCTTAGACAAGTTACTACTTTCATGGAGCCTCAGTTTTTCTTGTCTGAAAAACAATTCCCTCCTTATAAGTAAGCTTTAGGATTAAAAATTATATACCTATACCTCTATGACCTGACATCTAGTAGGCACTTAATTGATGGTCATAATTTTTATCATTGTGATGAATAATTCAAATCTTATAATTTTTAGGCCCTTGTGTCACATACCCCTAGCAATCCCCAGGATTCAAGTTCAGTAATATCTGGAGAGTGAAGAATCTGCCAGAATTCGAATCCTTATGTTCTATCCATTAACAGAGGTCATGGTTCATATGTTGGAAACCTAACCCCCAGTGCAATAGTGTTGGGTGGTGGGGCCTCATGAGAGATATTTTCGTGAGGGCTCTGCTCTCATGAATGGGTAATGTTAACTCAGGATTGGGTTTGTTACAAAAGTGAGTTTGGCCCCCATCTTGAGGTTTCTTGCACTCACTTGCTCCTTCCACCATTGGATGACACAACATGAAGGACTTTGCCAGATGCCAACCCCTTGATCTTGGACTTCCCAGCCTCTAGAATCATGAGCCAATAAATTTCTCTGTGGCATACCATTACAGCAGCACAAAACAGACTAAGACAAGCCTATATTGTTCTAAATGGTCACTAGAAAACATTGGGTTTGTGTGAGGGAGGGGAGTAGTGTCAGTGAGGAAAGAGTTTTGTTCATGACTATAAACATAATAATGGAAGGCTACTGAGTTCTTCACAGTTCTCCAAGTTGGGGAAAGGTGGAAAAACACTTAGCTCTCAGAAGTGAGAGGGCCTGGGTCTGTGCCTCTACAAGATAATCACCCCTTGACTGCTAGAAAGGGACAGGAGGCCTTTACATCTTGGGCTCTATTTTGCACATGTTGTAGAGAACTACAGGAAAGATAAAGACATCCTGAGTTTGCGCTGTTACCAACAAATGAGTTCACCAATGCCATGACACCTTTGAATCCTACAATATTCTGAGGGGACAAATATAGGGCATTGGTTTGCTTCATATTTTTGTAACATCTAAAGTAACGCACACACACACACGCACACATACACCAAATCTTTCTAATATTTCTAAGTAAGTGTTATTTTGTTACTCAGTGCTTTTTATCAGAAAGATGAAAGGAATTTGCAAAAGGAGAGACAACCTAAAACAAAGACTAGAGAAGTCCAAGCAGAAAGGAATCTTACCAGTTGACTGTCATTCAATACTTTTTTAAAAAAGTGTGTTTCCTGTTTTTTAATCATTCAGGAAATGTATTTTCCTTTTAAAAAGAGATTATGTGAAACCCAAAGCTATATGCTTAACTTTTAACTTATTCACTATCATCCCTTTCCAAAGTAGCTTTCTTCTCCAGCTATCAGCACCTGAAATGTGTTTCTTCTGATCAAAATTATTCTTTTTCAAAAAAATGATTAATTTTTTTGTTGTTGATACATAATAGCTGTACATAGTTTTGTAGCACATGTGATAATCTGATACATCCATATAATCAAATCAGGGTAATTGGGATGTCCATTACCTTAAATATTTATGTTTTCTATATGCTAGGAACATCTGAATTATGCCCTTCTAGCTTTTTAAAATTTTCTAATTTTTTTATTTGAGACTGAGTCAGGCTGGAAGTGAAGTGGCGTGATCTCAGGTCACTGCAACCTCCGCTTCCCAGGCTCAAGTGATTCTTGTGCCTCAGCCTCCCAAGTAACTGGAATTACAGTATGCACCATTACGCCCAGTTAATTGTTGTATTTTTAGTAGAGATGGGGTTTCACTTTGTTGGCCAGGCTTGTCTTGAACTCCTGACCTCAAGTGATCCACCCGTCTTGACCTGCCAAAGTGCTGGGATTACAGGAGTGAGCCACCATGACTGGCCCCTATTTTGAAATATACAATTGATAATGTTGACTATTGTCACCCTACTGATCTTTTGAACACCAGATCTTATTATTATTTTTTTTATCTAAGTGTATATTTGTACCCGTTAATCAACAACCAAGGTTATTCTTAACATGAATTTCAGTGTATTTTCTTTTAATCTAGTTTTCAACAGCCACAGGAAATGCCTTCCTAGGTTGTGCACCTACTCAGAAACAATCTCACAGGTGATTTCTTTATTAAGGTGATTTATTTATCAAGGAAGGAGGAAATGAGGGTGGTGTTTTTCTTTTCAATCACTCAGTTTTATTAAAAAGTATCCTTGAAATTTTAAAAACAATTTGTCCAAAGGTCTAAAAAGTCCTTTGAAGCTGCAGAAAAATGACTTTCAAAAAATAAGTTTTTAATCCTTTTCTCTCTTGACTCTTACAAAATTGGAGGTGGGGAGGAGGATGGAGTGTGGAAGAAGAAAGGCAACTGAGTCTACAGCACCAAGGGTGTGTCTTGAGTCTTGCTTTTTATAAACTGTCTTGTCACCTCGGCCTCTGATAAAAGCCAGCAAAGTTCACCCAAAGATAAATCAAATGCCCGAAGAACTCTCTTGCTAAAGGTTCAGCAAACTGCTTTTTTTCTGCTCTAGTTAGGAGATTGGATAGTTTGAACTCCATGTTGAAAACATGAAACGGTTTCATTTGTTTAATTTTTCCAGTTATGGCCTTCAACCATGCCCTGTCAAATACCATTCTACTGTTCCTTAATGATACCTGAGCAAGAGCCTATAAACTTCTGGTCACTTGGAGTTACAAAAAGTCTGGGCCAGTTTAAAACTCGAATTTTGTATCCAATTTAAATCTAATCTCTTTCTTTTCTCTGGTGCAGGCTGGGCAATGGCTCAGGGTATACCCCATGGGTACAGAAAATATTCTGCTTCTGGGTCCTCCACCTCCACCTCCATTCAAAATCTTGCTCCTTGGTGGGTCTGGGTCAGTGGAGAGGGATTAGGCGAATCCTCTCTGGGTGGTTTTCGTTTTCTGTTTTTTGCATCTTGCGCTAACACTGATACATTCCTAGCATCTCTTGTGTGACAGGCATCCACATGTGGATCTTGGGTGCCAGGCCAGGGTGCAGACAGTTCCTGGAGGTGAGAGGTCAGGCTCCTATTCAACTTCTCCTATTCCCAGCAATACTCTTCCACCCTTACACATACAAGTGCATCCTCTGAGAAACTTGGCAGCCTTGTTGGCTGGTGGAGAACTCTCAAGATGGCACCAGCCTGTCTATGGTCTATGTGGGAATCACCACCATCCTTGCCATTCCATGCAGTGTAAGTACAGTTGGCTTCCTGGCCACTTCTCTTTGCTTTACTCTGCCATTTTTCTCTTATTCGCTTTTCCCCAGGTTAACAAAGCTCAGGAACTGAACTGTTGGTTTGCTCCCTAAGCAGACATCCGCCCAGCCAAAGAGGTACCAGTCTCCCACTTTTGCCAGCACTCTTCTCCTTCAATGCAATCATCCTTTGGCTTCAAGAAGGGGAAGGCACCCTTCCTGTCCCCAGGGGAGAGTATCCCCTGTCACAATGAGCATGGCATCCATTGAGTGGTCACAAATAGTCCAGAAATATTATTCTCTCTTCTTCTTTTCTTTGTGGGACACAACTGGTTCTGATAGCAGGGCCTTTCCCCCTAGAATCCCTGAGGGAGGTGTCTGCTCCCAATTGTTGGAGTTATCTTAATTATGTGGGATACAGAAGTCTCTTTGTTCTCAGATTTCACCCCTACTTGCCCATTCCAAGGGAACAGAAAATAGGTCCATTTAATATTCTTTTCCACTACTATCTAAGTGTCTCCTGAAACTACAAGCATCCATCAAACTACAAGCTTTTTCAGACTGACCAATTCATTCATCCATTTAACAAATATTTATTGAGTGCCCACTCTACACCAAGAACTATTCCAGGCACTGGAGATGTGGCAGTAACCAGGATAGATGGGGTTACCTCTCTCAGACAGCTTACACTCTATTGGAGATGAACTCTTGAAACAGGTACACCAGTAAGATGATTTTAGATAGGGCTACCAAGATAGTAAAATAGGGTGTGGTAGAGAATGCCTGTAGGGGAGAGGATGTCACTTAAGATTGGTGGCTAGAGAAGGCTAATCTGAAAATGTGATCCTTGAACTGAACCTAAGTGATTCCCAGTCAGGGCAAGTACAAAGGTCCTGGGGCGGGAGCCTGTTCATCTTGTTCAAGGGATTAAACGATAAGCAACTGGGTGGCTTTCCTATTCTCATCTTAGAAGTTCAAACTCCCAAGAGGTTCTCCCCTATCCTTAGCTCACTCTAGGCTAGTACAGGAGATGAAGAGTTCACTGTTCATTCCATTGCTAGTCTACTCTATCTATGGTAGGCCATGGCAGCTGTCTCTTTAGCTTAGAAATTTATTTTTTATTTAATTAAACTAATTAATTTTGGAGACAGGGTCTCACTATGTTGCGCTGGCTGGACTCAAACTTCTGGGCAACATAGTGAGTGATCCTTCCAGCTCAGGCTCCCAAGTAGCTGGGACTACAGGTATGTGTCACTGTGCCTCACTTAGACTTAGAGATTTTAGATAGGATGGAGCCTTTTTCACCCATCTATTTGGGCCACGTGCCTGGAAGTGTCTTTATTAGAAGGCTATTGTAGTTCTGGCCAAATTGCCACCCATGCAAACATCAGCCACTAGGTAATGGCAGAATGAAGCTGGAAGGCTTTCCAAGCCCAATACCTTCCTAATGTGGTTTACAGATGAATTCACTTGCATATATAAAATATGTGTACCACACTTTAAAGCATCATACAAATAACAGTATGTTACTGTGAGGCGTACTTACTAAAATATGAATAATGAACGGAAAAGAAATAAGCTTCAAGAAAACTCTGGGGTGCCATTTGTCCAGTTGGTTTATTACTTTAAAACAAGGGAAACTCATTGGAAAATTGCCCATTTCGTAAAACAAAATCACCTTCATAACTTTCATGCCTGAAATGGCATATTTCTTAATGGCAATTAAGATATATGAATGAAGAGATGGAATTTGAGAGTTGAGAGACATCCTTGAGGCCATTAATGACAATAGTCTCATTTTACAGATGAGATAACAGATGTGCAAAAAGGTTAAGCAGCATTCCAAAGACACAGAGCATTTGTAATTGTCAGAATTTAACTTGAATCCAAATCTCTTTACTAGCAGTCTACTAGTCTTGCCACTGCATTGCAATACCTCTAAAAATTGTTACCTGATATACATTATATCAAAGGCTGGGGCCAACTGTGTTCTTAGCACTGTTAGATGAGAGGTGTGGTAGGCAGCCTCCAAGAGGGTCCCCAGTGATGCCTGCTTCCTGACACTCCCCTTCTACATTGTTCCAGAGTTGGTCTGTATGATCAATAGAATATAACAGAAGTGATTGTTTCCATGTCATTTCCAAGATGGATTGTAAAAGACTGTGGCTGCCATATTGGTCTTTTTCTCTTGGATCATGTCCTCAGGGGAAAGCCAGCTGCTATGTCATGAAATTGCTCAGGCAGCCTTTGGAAAGGCCCACATAGCAAGGAAGTGAGACACTCAGCCAACAGCCAGCAAGAAACTGAGTCTTGCCCACAATTACATAAGAGAGCTTGGAAACAGATCTTTTAGCCTCACACACCTATAGCCCTAGCCAAGAGCTTGACTGCAATCTCACAAGAGATCCTGAGCTTGAACCACCCAGCTAGGCTGCTCTCAGATTACTAACATCCAGAAACTGTGAGATAATAAAAATTTATGATTCATGTTGCTCTTCTGGTGGGCAGTTTTTTGTGCAGAACAGATAACTAATATAGGCATTGTGCTTTAATTCCTTGAAATCATCCTAGGTACCATGTGATGGGCTGCATTACTTAGTGACAATGCTACCTTCTCACTCCTTGCACAGGGGAGAGACAGGCACCTGCTTGCTCCAGGGCCTGCCTGAGCTCAGGCTCTGCCACAGGGATGAAGAAGTTGGAGAATGTTTCTGCCAAATGCCAACAACGCCTCCTCAAGGACAATTCATGGAGGCTGTTAGCCTGTGCTCAACTTCCCTTGGCAAAACTGCAACAAAGGCATGGCAACAGTTTGATGTTCACAGAGAAGAGTGAATACAAAGCATGGCTTTAGGCAGACTTCCTTTAAACATGCACAGTCTCCTGCTGCTGTCTTACGCTTTCGGAGGACTGGAAATTTCCAGAGGCTGTTCTTTCCCTGCCTGGTTACAAGTTTATTCTGGATTCTGTAGAAAGGATTTTTGAAAGTACCTTTGAACCCAAATTTGATATTTTCTTAACCAGTTCCAGGGCTGTGGACACTTCAAAATACTTGCAGTTTAGGGAGTGGGATTTATTTGTGCTGGTGTGCTTTGGGTCTAGAAAGCATCATTGAGCACCTCAGATATACCTCCTTTGTTTTTCTGCTAAACTGCATCTGTTTCCTTCTTCATTGTTAAGTTTGAGCTCATCAGATTCATAAGGCTTTTCTAAAGTGATTCTATCTAGCTCGTATCATTTCTTATCCATCTACTTTGAACCATTATGCCTCATTCAGGAGAAGAGCTGAGCTTGGTTCTACATTCCTCTTGTCTTTATGGGTGTCCTTCCTGGCTCCCAACATTGAATCTCAAAGATAAGAGACATTCAAAGCTTTAACAGTGGAGGCTTAATCTATGTCACCAAATAATGCCAGTGCCTGAGAGGCTGGGGTGGTAAGGAAGGGGTTGAATAATGGTAACAACGTCAACTCAACCTAGAATTGAACTTTCTTTATTGCGACTTTGAGTATTGTGTTCTCAACTTATATTTTTATAACTTTATATCTTTATATCTTCTCAACTTTCCTGTGTGGAAAGTAAAACAAAACAAAACAAAATCCATGATCCATTGTCACATAGTTGGAGATTCAGGGACAGAAAAGTCTTGTGTGTGTTAATAGTGTATTTCAGGAGGTAAAGCCCGGCGTTCACAAAGTCAGAGGTGAAGGTTGGACCAGATCATCTAAAAGGCATGACTAATGATGACATCACAGGGGATGCTGAAAGGCTCTCTTGCTGTTCTGTCTCTCCTTCCCACAATGCCTGAAACCCACCATTACCATGAATGCCTGTACATTAGAATTACTGTCTTTTGAAATGTGCATGGTCTTAGAAGTGTTAATTTGCTCCCTGTTCTTAACATTTTATGGCGAAGGAGTTTACCAGAACATGTTTCCCCAAGGCTCTGAGAGCATAATCGTTAAATGGAATAGAAGGAGATAAGACCCAGCTAAATTTAAACCACGAGACTTCTCCTGAGTATAGCTGTTTCTTTAGGGAGGTAGGGCTGCTCACTCACTCCTTACAAGGATTTGATGTCTGAGGTGAGGTTATTTGCTTTTTGAAAAGTTTACAGGTAGGAAACTAAAAGCCAAGCACTCACAGAAAGTACAAATAGAATAGCTGAATTTTCAAATAAGAATTTATAGACTTGTAGGGGCCTAGTCATTAATGCTATTAAATTCAAACACTTTGGGGAATACCACTTTGGTATTTCAATTTTAGCCATAGCAAAGTCAGGAAGTGCAAAAGTTGAAGTTCTCAGGGCAAGAATAATTCATCCCTGTTACATATTTTTGACAGAATCCTTACAAGTCCCAGAAATTTGTGTCTCTAATATACTCAATTTATTCAGCTGCTTTTGCAAAAGAGGACAGCACAGTTAGCTCCTTCTGGGTGATATGGTCACATTTTCAGCCTCATTATAGGACTCTTGGCATTTAGTTTGAAAGGCCAAGAGGAAAATCCATTTGTAGAACTTCTTTAGAGAGACAGGAGCCAAAACAGAACAGGGAAACTATTGTTTTACTGTTCTCTATGGAAACACAGTGTTCAAGTTTGAAGTAACAAGGTTTTTTTCCAATTGAAAATTGAAATTAAGAAAAAATTACCATTCATATAGCATCCAAAACTTGAAATACTTAAGGATAAATTTCACAAAAGATGTGTACTGTATGTACACCGAGAGTATAAAACATGGCTTAAAAAGTTAAAGAAGTCCTAAATAAATGGAGAGATATATGCCACATTCTTAGGTTGGAAAAATTAATATTGCTAAAATATCATTTTTATCTAAATTGATGTATTCCTCAAAACATTCCAGAAGGCTTTTTTTTGGTAGAAATTGACAAGATATTATTAAATGCTTGTTAAATGATATTAAAATGCTCATTAATTGGAGAGAACCTAGAATAGCACAACGATTTTGAAAAAGAAGAGCCAAGTTAGAGAACTAACACTATCTGACGTCATGCCTTACACATTTATCGTAATCCAGACAGCATGGGATTAACAGAGAAAAGATGGGCAAATAGATCAATGGGACAGACTAGAGAATCCAAAATATACCCACACTAATATTATATAGACAACTGATTTTTGACAAAGGTACAAAGGCAATTCTATGGGGAAAAAATAAGCTTTTCAACAGTGGTTCCAGAACAATTAGATATCAAAGAAGGAAACAAACTTCAATGGGTATCTTGCACCAGATAAAAACTCTATATATATCACAGACCTAAATATGTATCATAGACACTATATATATCATAGACCTAAATGTAAAACCTAAAACTTCAAAACTTTTTTTTTTTTTTGAGAGGAGTCTCGCTCTGTCACCCAGGCTGGAGCGCAGTGGCGTGATCTCAGCTCACTGCAAGCTCCACTTCCTGGATTCACACCATTCTCCTGCCTCAGCCTCCTGAGCAGCTGGGACTACAGGGGCCTGCCACCATGCCCAGCTAATTTTTTTGTATTTTTTTTTGAGACGGGGTTTCACCGTGTTAGCCAGGATGGTCTGGATCTCTGACCTCGTGATCCGCCCACCTCGGCCTCCCAAAGTGCTGGGATTACAGGTGTGAGCCACCACCTCCGGCCTTCAAAACTATTAAAACAAATCCCAGGTGTATTTTTATACACTCATTTTTCTTAAGTGAATCCTAGGAGTGGAATTGCTGGATCATATGTGTTTAAGTTTTTAAGAAACTACCAAACTGTTGTGCAAAGTGTCCCATTTTATATTCTTTTTAAAATCATTGACAATGTTTATTATCAAGAAACTGTAGTAGTAGGTTTTTTTAAAAGAATGTTGGTTTTAGAATACACCAAGAGGACACTCTGTGACAGGACATATACAAACAAGGATAATTAAAATATTAAATACTATCTAAATTAAAATACCATAATTCAAATTGCTAATTATAATCTTTGTGTCTTGGTAGAAATAACTATAGTCCCCCTTCATGAAATTCACCCCCACCTTCTCATGAAGACTATGAAGTCTCACTACAATTTCAGTTACTTAATTTACAATAATCGATGCTGAGTTTTCTGTGTTGAAGCATGCACTGTTACAGAAAGCACAAAATTCTATTTACAGGGATTTTTAGTTTTCTTTAAAATGTATCTCAAGCATCTTTTAAAGTGCGAGCTACAGATAGGCTGTATCCTTAATGAAAAAGGCTTCTTTCTAAAAGAAGTATGAGATAACTATCCAATACTGCAGGAACGATTATATAACTAACCGAAGGAACCAGCAGCACTCTGCTAACTCTGTTTTAGTGTAGCAGCCTCCTTCTTGGTCTTCTACTACTGGCCAGACATGTACTCCATTGCTTTGGATACAAGATTTTCATTTGTCAGAAATAACCTGATAATCACCAGTAGAAGCTTTGTATGCTGTAGCAAGAGTTCTCATGGCAGAAATCCTAGGAGTACTTCTAGGTTGTGCTGGAGTACCTAAAGTTTTGATTGATGGTGTAAAGGCGAAAGATGGAGATGATAAAGCACGTCTGTCAGTGCTTCCCATTACACTTTAGTCAATACACCAATCATGATGAATTCTCTAAAAATCCTCCCATCTTTGGTTAAGGCTTTCCGAGCCTGCAGTTTAGACTGATAATGAATATACATTCAATTTCCTGTGTTAGACATCACGTGTTTTAAGATATTCCCATACTGTGCAAATTGTAATAATATATAGGAAGCAGAGGCTTGAGAAAACCCAAACACAGTCACCCAAGTGTCATCAAGGTGATCTTCTGAAGTCAAAGAATCTCCTTGAGTATAAAAAGGATCCAACTGGGAAGGAGATAATGTCATCTTTCATGGCTGACCGATATTTGCTGGACTAAACATACTTTGCCCTGTTCCAGGAGTTGATGTAACTCCAGTAAGAGGACTCTGCATTATGAAATGTTTGGCTGTCTTCTTGAAGTTAAAGGTGCTGATCCAAGTCCCAGGCTAGAAATGTCATCATATATACTTCTAACTTGTGGAGCGCCACTTTTATCTTTCCGAGCTAGTACAACTGGTTGTGGTGGTGACCGACCTGCAAGTAAAGGTGATCTCATTTCCACTACTCCTACCGAAGGGCCATTAATTGATCGAGGTTGAGGAGTCACCAGAGCTGGAAAATTCCACATTCAAAATCCAGGTTAAGAACCAGGCATTAACTCCTGGCTTTGGAGTTGAAGCCAGCATCATGGGTTCAGATCTTAATGTGGGCACCTGGAACTGCAAAGGCTGCCATTACATCAGCAACTTCTATTTTATATTCTTAGAAATAGCATATGAGAGTACCAGTTGCTCTACTTCGTCACCAACACTTGGTATAATCAGTCTTTTTAATTTTAGCCATACTGAGAGTTATAATCTCATTAATTTGCATTCCCTTAATAAAAAACTATGTTGAAAATTTTTTTGTGTGTGCTAATTTGCCATCCTTGTATCTTCTTCCAGATATATCTTCACAAATCTCGGGTATACTAGAAGAAAACGGGGGAGAAAATCTTTGTGACCTTGGGTCAAGGAAAGATTTCCTAGATATGATGCCAAAACCAAAATCCAGAAAAGAACAAATTGACTTCATCAAAATGTAAAACTTCTGCTCTCTAAAAGACACTGTTAAGAGAACAAGAAGACAAGCCAGAGACTGGGAAAAATTCTTTGCAAAACACACATCTGATAAAGGACTTGCATCTAGAATAGAAAAAGAGCTTTCAAATTTCAACAATAAGAAAACAAGCAACCCAATAAAGAAGTATACAAGGGATTTCTATGGATACATCTGAAAGATTAAAGGATGGCAAATTAGCACACAAAAAATATTCAACAAAATTGTTCATTAAGGGCATGCAAATTAATGAGACTGTAGCTCTTAGAATGGCTAAAATTAAAAAGACTAATCATACCAAAGGCTGGTAAGGAAGTGGAACAACTGGTACTTTCATATGCTATTGTTAAGAATGTGAAATGGACAAGCACTTTGGGCAACAGTTTGGTAGTTTCTTAAAAACTGAAACACATACTTACTATATGATCCAGAAATTCCACTCCTAGGATTTATTCAAGAAAAATGAGTGTTTAAAAGTGTACTTGAGATGTGCTTTAATCAGGTATGTGAAGACATGCAGACACAGAAATGATTGTTGTCAAAGAAGTTGTTTTACTCACAGTTCCCTAGAAATGGGAGGCATGACACTCAAAGAGGCCACATGAGCAAGCACCAGGTCAGTCCTGAGTAAGAAGAGCCAGGGGAAAACATGAGCCTTTATGTGGTTTCTACAGGAAGGAATGTGTGAGGCAGGATAAGAAGAATAAATGAGCTTAGGATTGGCTAGTTTGAATAGTTTCAGCCTGCTCTAGGGTGTAGAGATTGCCCCTAGTTTTCTGGTACTCAGCCCTGGGTGATTAGGGAAGGTGCATAGTGGCCCAGAGTGTAAGCGTCTGATCAAAGAGGCAGTGGGGGATTCCAGGCTCTGGACTGGTTAGTTTACGTATAAAAGTGATATCGGCAGGTGAGTCTTGTTACCTTTAGGAACTGGCTTACCCTGGGAGAGGCAATGTCTCTAAGATCAGCAAGGTTTCAAATGTCAAAATATCAGAAACACATGATTAATACAGAATTCTATCTCTATATAGAAACTTTATGTGAATGTTCATATTGGCTTTATCTGCAATGGCCCCAAACTGGAAACAAACCAAATATACGTCAACAGTTAAATGGATAAACAGATCATGGCATATCCAAACAATAGGCTACTATTCAACAGTAAAAAGAAATGAATTATTGATCCCTGCAAAAATGTAGATGAATCTCAAAATAATTATGCTGGTTGAAAAAGGGAGACAAAAATGGAGTATGTATGATATCATTTACTCTAGAAAATGCAAGCTAATTTGTAGTAACAGAACACAGATCAGTTGATGGCCTGGTGATGAGGTATGATGGAGAAAAACATCAAAAATGGGTGATGGGTTTGTCATTATTTTGATTGTGGTGATAGTTTCATGGTATATACATATGTTGAGGTTTATCAAATGGGAAAATTTAAATGGGTGCAGTTACTAAAGGTATAAATGTGTGCATTTATACTTCAAATAAGCTATTTAAAACAACTGCTTGTCAAGGGAATATTTTATTTCCCAGTCTCTGAAGTTATCTAATCAGAATAAACTCTTAGCTCAACTTCAGGTCACAGAGTGGCCCAAATGATCCCCAGAGATAGTTGCAAACCCAACATTTTTTTTATTCCAAGACAGAGTCTCGCTGTGTCGCCCAGTCTAGAGTGTAGCGGCTTGATCTTGGCTCACTGCAACTTCCACCTCCCATGTTCAAACAATTCTCCCTGCCTCAGCCTCCTGAATAGCTGGGATTACAGGTGCCTGCCACCGAGCCCAGGTAATTTTTGTATTTTTTAGTAGAGACAGGGTTTCATCATGTTGGCCAGGCTGGTCTTGAACTCCTGACCTCAGGTGATCCGCCCACCTCGGCCTCCTAAAGTGCTGGGATTATAGGCATGAGCCACTGCACCCGGCTCCCAGCATTTTTTGAGAAGCAAATTGGTCTCAAAATTAGTAATCTTGGGTCTTGGTTCCAGCTATGCCATTGATTTGCTGTGTCATTTTAGGCAAATCATTCAATTCCTCCAGACCTCAGTTTTCTTGTGTATAATATGAATATGTGGAACTTAGATGTTCTCTAAGTACTTGTCATTTCTCAACTGTGGATCCAGCACCACTAACTAGGGTTCTGTGGATCTATCCAAGTTGCCCAGCTCAGAGAGTTTCACATAACCCCTGATCCTATCTCCAGTTATGGACAGCCATTTGTCAAGGGCAAAAAGGAAAGGAGGCAGGAGCAGGTTAAAAGGAGTTGTTTGGGAGTGCACTAAGTGTTTAAAAAAAATTATTGTGGTAAAATACATACACCATAACATTTATCATCATAATCATTTTTAAGCATACAGTGCAGTGCCTTAAGTACTTTCACACTGATCTGCAAACATCGCCATCACCTATCTCCAGAACTCTTTTTATCTTGCAACACTGGAACTCTGTATGCATTAAACACTAACTCCCCATTCCCTTTTCCCCAGACACCTGGCTACCACCCTTCTACTTTCCTTTTTTTTTTTTTTTTGACATGGAGTCTCACTCTGTTGCCCAGGCTGGAGTGCAGGGGCACAATCTTGGCTCACTGCAACCTTTGCCTCCCAGGTGAAAGCAATTCTCCTGCCTCAAGGAGTATTCTCTATTCTGATTAGATAACTTCAGAGACTGGTAAATAAAATATTCCCTAAGTAGCTGGGACTACAGGCACACACAACCATGCCCAGCTAATTTTTGTATTTTTTAGTAGAGACAGGATTTCACCATGTTAGCCAGGAAAGTCTCGAACTCCTGACCTAAGGTGATCTACTTTCCTCGGCCTCCCAAAGTGCTGGGATTATAGGGGTGAGTCACCATGCTTGGCCTCTCCTTTCTACTTTCTATCTCTATGAATTTGGCTACTCCGGGTACTTCATGTATGCAGCATCACACAATGCACTAAGTGCTTTTATATTATCTTATTTAATCCTTCCAGTAAGTCAGGAAGTAAGAATTATCCTCTTCATCATTATTTATATTTTTATTTTCTTTTAGACAGAGTCTCATTCTGTCACCCAGGCTAGAGTGCAGTGGCGTGATCACAGCTCACTGCAGCCTCAAAATCCTAGGCTCAAGCAATCCTCATACCTCAGCCTCCTGAGAAGCTGGGTCACAGGCATGTGTCACCACATCTGGCTACTTTTTTAAAAAGATTATTTTTTGTAGAGACAGAGTCTTACTCTGTTGCCCAGATTGGTCTTGAACTCCTGGGCTCAAGTGATCCTCCTGCCTCACCCTCCCGAAGTGCTGAGATTACAGGCATAAGCCCGGGGGAATTATCTTTTTAAAAAATACCAAAAAGATGAAGAAACTAAGGCTTTGATGGGAAGCTGTATATCATACAACTAAGAGTCACTGGCCCAGGAGTGACACGTAGGTTAACTGCTTCCAAAGCCCTGAAACTTCCATTACTGTAATTCAACAACAATGCATTTAATGAGAAAGCAGTGATCTAGCAAAGAGATAACAGAAGTTTGAGAACAATATACAGGTCAGTGGAATTCATTCAACTCTCAGCCTTGACTGGATTATTATAGGCTGCTTAAAACCTTAGTAGCTCAGTCTCCGGCTGTCTATAAATTATGTGTATGCGTACGTTAGTAAGAACGAAGTTACACAAGGTACCTTCTTAAAACCAAGGTGAAATAAAAATGAGTTAGATCAAATGTGTAAAGCTCCAAGTGCCTTCTGAAAGACATATGGTACCATGTAACCACAGAACATGTTTTTATTACTTCCAATGTTTAGAGTTAAATGTCTCTTGAAAACACAGAATAAGATTCCAGACAGACATAACCACAAG
Source organism: Pongo pygmaeus (assembly GCF_028885625.2). NCBI lineage: Eukaryota > Metazoa > Chordata > Mammalia > Primates > Hominidae > Pongo > Pongo pygmaeus. The sequence goes on along the minus strand of NC_072381.2, from coordinate 24,328,702 downwards.
TGGTGTTCTTACCCTCAAAAGTATAAACTAACCCTTCCCGGCTGCTGTCTCAGCTGTTGGTGAATCCTAGGGTGTAGGAATTTGCAACCCTTAATGTTATATGAAGGGTTATTTGCTTCCAAGACCAGCTGTAGCTAATCAACTCAGGAGCGAAACAGACAGCCCCACAGTCAGACTTCATGGTAAAAAGGATAGAACTCATGTGATGTGCAAACTGACCTAAGGCTAGTAGTTCATGAATTTGACAGTAGGCTCTAAAGCTGGAGAACAGAGGATTTGCACCCAGCAGGCACTGTTCTGAATAGGTTCTTCTTGTAGACTTTCTAGGATTTTGTTGCATACAAGACTGTTATTACATTTATTCTTAACTTCAGAATGAGTGGATTTTGTTGCTCTTCTATATTAGTCATTTAAGACTTATGTATTCCTGATTAAAGCAAGCATTCCGCCATATCTAGGAGCAGATTGTTTTTAGTAAGAAAAAAATTCAACCTTAGAGTTTTCCCTTTATAGTGAAAGATTTAGTGTTGCTTTTAAAATAAATCAGCACAATCTTTCTTTACAAAGAGTTTTATTCTTTTAAGGGAATAGAAAGTACAAGATAGTAAAGTTTATTTACGTGTTAGACAATGGATAGAAAAGATGTAATATGTTCTGCCCTATTTAGTCCAAAGAGAGAATTACTGGATATAGAGGGAGATTTAGAAATCTCACAGAAGTAACATAATCTCTGCTTTGTCGAGACCATCATCACACTTAAAGCCACTGCCTCTTTCTGTGTACTTCATGCATAAAGAGATAAAATGCTATTTCACAAAATAAGAATATTTTGTAATTCATTAACTTTCAGTTTGGACACATGACAAATATTTTACATACTGATTCACACGGAAAGGTTTTTAAAAGGCTAAGTACTTAGCCAGTAAATGAGAAGGAAAGGAAATGGAGATAAAACAGGCGCTCAATCTGTATCTGTGGATATTTACTACAATAAGAACATTTTATTTTTATAGCACATTGCTACCATTTGCAATCTGGGCATTTACAGCAAATGTAGACTAGTCAAACCAGAGTTTAAAATACATAAAACTACATCAGGAAAAAATCATACGCTCGCTGCATGAATACTAAATGCTGAGCTACAGAAAAAGAGAGAGGTTATTGCCCATATCTAAGAACCAAAGCATTCTTAAGATAGTGGAGGCGAAAAAGAAGGAGAGAGCCATGCAGGGAGGGAGGGAGGGGGGAAGGGAGGAAGGAAAACTAGAATGTTAGGTCTGACCTATGGTCACAAAACTTAACTACTCTGGTTAACAACAAGAAACTTACCTTTGGATATTCAAACATGAAACTTAAATGGCTGGGAAGAGTACAGATAGAGCATCGAAAGGATTTGGAATTAGATGAGATTCATATCATAGCTTTGCCACTAACAAGCTGTGTGATCTTGGGTAAACCACTCACCCCGTCTGGCCCTCAGTTCTCTAACCTGTAAAATGAGGGGATTGGTTAAATCCTCCCCCTAAGTCTATGTAGCTGTGAAAGGCTATGATTCTCTAATAAAGTAACACAAAGAGCCAGTGGTGCATCTAGCAAGGGGCCTTCCATGTTACCACTCAGCAAAATTCAGGGAGGGATTTCAGCAGGGAGGAAAGCGGCCATACTCTTTCTTGAGCTAAGAGAGCATTCTCTCTCCAGAGAGACCTCAAGTCCTTCTGAATTCTTACGAATCAACTCTGAAGCACACACACACCTAGAGTACATTAATTCCTACAACAATGTGTATGATGTGGCTGGAACATCCTTCCTCCAGCGCCTGTCATAGAACCTTGAACCATGCCCGATGCATGCTAGATACTCAGTGAATGAACTCCAGGAAAATCTCTCCTCTGGTCAGCTTCTATGCCTGCCCAGCATAAGTGCCCATGGGTTAGTTTCTTAGTCTCTTAAAACCTCAGTCTCCTTATCCTTAATCATGACAGTTGCTAACTCTAAATTTTTAAAATAAAGATTCAATGAGATAAAATATGTGAAATTCAGTCCAAGCAGCCCAACTACTGTGAAATGAAGCATGTGATGTCTGGCTTTAATAAGTTCTTCCCCCACCGTCTACACCCAAAAAGTAAATGAACAACAGGAGAAGCGCATATTCCTATACTTACTTGCAGCAATTGGCTCAGATGCACCTCCCGCCCCTGACTCTACTATCCTTCCCTGCTCAGCAACTAGCACACCTGGCCTCTGTTCCTCCAGCTTTGTCTCCCAGAACGAGAGTCAGATTTCAGCTTCTCTAGCCCCCTAAGTCTCATTCTCAGGCATATCCTACTCCTGGTCACTTAGGATAACATTCCTTTCCATTTCAGGTGTGAACTGGAATTTTCAAGGATGACAGCCAGGAGCATGTTGCCTCAGTACCCCCTGGGGAAGAATAACTAACCCTCTTCAGTTCCAGTGATTGAGACTGTCATGGGAAAATTATGCTCTTTAATGAACTTCAGCTCTATCAGATAATTCAGCTACTGAGAAGGAAGCCACACAGAAGCTAGAGATGGTGGGAGGAGGGGAGATTCCTAATGAGGACTTCAGGGATCCCAGATGCAGCCATGCCTGATGCTGATGTGTCCTTGGCTATTTTACTGCATATCCAGTTGATTATCTATAAACTCCTACCCCAAGCCAATTTATTTCGATTTCTGTCCTGACAAGTGAGAGCTCTAATACTTAAACTTTATCAGGACAATTGAAAGAATAGAAGAAGGGAGGGAGGGAATGGTAGGCTTGGAAATCAGTACTCCTCCAGGATGGCTTCAAAACAAACCCTTCTGCTCCTGCAGACCTTCTCTGGTCTGGCCCACACTCCACAGTGAGACAGAATCAGACCAGTCTCTGGAGGTATGAAGGTAAGATGATCATTCTCTTAAACGGATTTTCAATGATGGTTCTCTTTTTAAATATGGTCACACTGGTTGACAAGGTCTTACTGCCTTCTAACAAGCTAGGCACAGTGGCTCACGCCTGTAATCCCAGCACTTTGGGAGGCTGAGGTGGGTGGATCATGAAGTCAGGAGTTCAAGACCAGCTTGGCCAACATGGTGAAACCCCATCTCTACTAAAAATACAAAATTATCCAGGCATGGTGGCGTGTGCCTGTATTTCCAGCTACGCGGAAGGCTGAGGGAGGAGAATCACTTGAACCCAGGAGACAGAGGTTGCAGTGAGCTGAGATGACGCCATTGCACTCCAGCCTGGGCAACAAAAGTTTAACTCCATCTCAAAAAAAGAAAAAGAAAAAAGAAAAATACAGAACATCTTTTAGTTCTGTTTTAAGCTTTATTGTTTTTCCTTTCACATCTGGCTCAATTTTATATCATTTTATTGTCTTCTGGTTCTTATTGCTCCTTTTGTTTAAAAAAAAAACTTGCTATATAATAGTTGCACTTATTTTGGGGGTATTGTGACATTTTGATATATATATATACAATGTGTAATGATTAAATCAGGGTAACTGGGATATGCATCACCTCAAATATTTATCTCTTTTGTGTTGGGAACATCACAAATATTTCTTGTAGCTATTTTGAAATATAAATTATTTGCTATAACTTCTCTTCTGTCTCTTCTGTACTATTGAGTACTAGATCGTGTTCCTTCTAGCTAACTGTATTTGTGTACTCCTTAACTTCCCTTCATCCTTCTCCCATTTTTAGTTTTATTTAAAATAAAAACTTGTCTATTTTTTTTTCTTATTTCTAGCCACTTCAGATGCACACACACAACATCTGATGCCTGTTGATGAACAAGCTGCCTCTATTTTCTTACATTAAAAAAAAAATAGGGCCAGGCCTGGAGGCTTATGCCTGTAATCCCAACACTTTGGGAGGCCGAGGTGGGTGGATCCCTCGAGGTCAGGAGTTCGAGACCAGCCTGGTCAACATGGGTGAAACCCGTCTCTACTAAAAGTACAAAAAAAAATTAGTCGGGCATGGTGGCAAACACCTGTAATCCCAGCTACTTGGTAGGCTGAGGCAGGAGAATTGCTTAAACCCGGGAGGCAGAGGTTGCAGTTAGCAGAGATTGTGTGACTGCATTCCAGCCTGGGTGACAGAGTGAGACTCTGCCTTAAAAAACAAAAAAACAAAAAACAAAAAACTGTTCTTCGGGAGGAAAAAAATTGTTGTTTATATTATACTCTTCTATAAACTGTCAGTTCTATCAAATAATTCATATATTTCTGTAAAATTCAGGAAACTTTAACTGTGATTCCATAGGGAATGGGACGTCAGGCAGTAAGCAGAGGTCAGGCCAACACCAAGATTCTCACCTCAACACAGAATGAGCTTATCTGTTGTCAACAAAAAGTAAAAACCTCACAGAAGTTTCCATATCATTTTAAGATATGTAGCATGGATTAAGATCTGAGGATCAGGAATGAATATGGTATAGAAACAGAAACATATATTCAGATTAAAAAATAATATACATCTATCTTTCCCCAAAACAATTAAAGATGTGTTAGTCCATTTTGCATTGCTATAAAGGAATACTTGAGACTGGGTAATTTGTAAAAAAACAGAGGGCTTATTTGGGTGATGGTTCTGCAAGCTGTACAAGCATGGCACCAGTATCTGTGAAGCTTCTGGTGAGGCCTCAGGAAGCTTACAATCAAGGCAGAAGGCACAGGGGAAGCCGGCATATCACATGATGAGAGAGGGAGCAAGAAGAGAGTGAGGAGGCAGTGTCAAGCTCCTTTAAACAATCATCTCTTGTGGGAACTTACAGCAAGAACTAAATCAATCATTACCATGGGAATAGCGCCAAACTATTCATGAGGGATCCACTCCAATGACCCAGTCACCTCCCACCAGGCCCCACCTCCAACCCTGGGGATTACATTTCAACATGAGATTTGGAGGGAACAAACATTCAAACCATATCAATAAGTAAATGGAAAAAAAACACTAAGCTTAACTTTAGGTTTTTTTTTTTTAACTTTACAAAACTGTATCTTTCTATTTACATGTAAAAGATGAGCATCAGAAGTAGCAATTCTTCTACATAATACTACATAAGTGATCCATAAAACTCGGTTCAATTTGTGCAAGAAAAATTTTAAATCTATTCATAGTAATGAATGCAGTAGTTAAGAATGCAAAATAGTTTCGGTAATTTAAAACCTTTAGGGAGAAATATCCATATATGGCTTTTATTCAAAGGCAACCTATTTTTAGAAAACAGGAGAAAAAACCTTTTGCCTCTTTTGGACTTATATGCTCAAAAGTGACCATACTTAAAACAATATTCTAACCTTATATTTTAAAAAGCAGTGGTTTGGTAATACATGCACTAAGTTTAATAGCTTTTATTTTGAATCTTGCGAAGTACATAATTGAAAATGTAAATCTAGATACAGAGTAGAAAGTTCATTTTTCTTTTCTTTTCTCTTTCTTTTTTTTCTTTTTTTTGAGACAGAGTATCACTTTGTTGCCCAGGCTGGAGTGCAGTGGCATGATCTTGGGTCACTGCAACCTCTGCCTCCCAGGTTCAAGCGATTCTCCTGCATCAGCCTCCAGTTGAGATTACAGGCACGTGCTACCACACCTGGCTAATTTAGTGGAGACTGGATTTTGTCATGTTGGCCAGGCTGGTCTCAAATCCCTGATCTCAGATGATCCGCCGGCCTCGGCCTCCCAAAGTGTTGGGATTACAGGCATGAGCCACTGTGCCTGGCCAACAGTTCATTTTTCAAATAACTAATGATTTTACTTAGCACACATTTCTGACATTGTGGCTATTTTACCACAATTTAGACATAGCACATCTGTTGGACAATCTATTCTCTAAAACTCAGATATATTAACCGGCCTCTTCAAAGAATTCTCAAAGTGGTGCTTTCAAGGTTAGGAAAGGCTCTCTAAACATTGACAATACAGATCACTTTAAAAGAGGTTTTCTTTTCCTATGAAACAAAATGTGTTTAGGGAAATAAAGACAATCTACTCTTCACTCTCCCTTGTCCCCACTGAACTGCAAAAATAAAAATATTACATTTTCAAACTGTCAAAAGAAAATAAGAAGACTTCGTTGATGTCTGCAATGAAAACATGGTAGAAAAGAGCAATGTGTTCCGTATTTATCAACCAGCAGAAGCTATTACCCAAACCATTCTAGATTCACAGAGAAAAGGTAATTAAAACTGCAAATCCTGGGGCCTCACCAAATCATTTGAATTTTGAACTGGAATCAGAATCTCTGGGAACTTTTTTTTTTTAACAAAAACAAAAACATGTTCTTTAAGTGATTCTTAGGAACACGGAAATGTGCGAGTAACAGAGCATGATGTTGAAGATACGATAAATGCTCAAACCTCTCTGGAAGGACCAAATATTTTCCAAGACACTTTCTCTTTGACTTTCTCTTCCTCTCCTGTTTTGTGACTGCTTTGTCTCTCCATATTTGGGAGATGGGGTAGAGGGACATTTGGGAGGTGGAAAGGTGGATTATCCTAGCCTGTCTCCTTCCATCAGCACAGCAGACAAAGGTTGGGCCTATTGCGTTCTCCTTGGACATTTCTTTTTTCTTTTCGAGACAGGGTCTCTCTGTGTCGTTTCAGCTGGTGTGCAGTGGTGCGACCACCGCTCACTGCAGCCTTGACCTTCTGGGCTCAAGTGATCCTCCCACCTCCGTCTCCTGAGCTGGGACTGCAGGCGTGTTCCACCATACCTGGCTAACTTCTGTATTTTTTGTAGAGCTGGGGTTTCGTCATGTTGCCCAGGCTGGCTTGCTGGACATTTCAATCAGGGTCTTAATAAATGCTTGATGATAATTAAATTGTGTCCAATTAAGGACTCAGTTTCTTTGCAGATCAAATTGATGGCTCTGGTGCCTGGATTCTCTCCCAGATATTAAATAGTAAAAATAACTTTATCAAGAGGATATTTCTTCATATGCTTCATATAACTTAAAAACTTAGAATGAGCAACTTCTGAAGTTTCTTCAGGTGACCAAATGCTTTGAGGGAAACTAAAAAAATACAAAGAAAAGCATGCAGGGAGATTATTTATGTAACCCTTTTGTATCTTTCTGAGCAAATGTGATTAATTCAATATGAAACGGTTGATCCTTACTACAAGTAGGTTCTTTTTTCCCTTTTATCAGGTACATGTGAAGTTTCTTACAAAGCCAAAAAAGAAATTATTTGGCTGGTTATTCAGCGTGATGGTTAATATTGAGTGTCAACTTGATTGGATTGAAGGATGCAAAGTATTGTTCCTGAGTGTGTCTGTGAGTGTTGCCAAAGGAGATTAACAGTTGAGTCAATGGACTTGGGAGAGGCAGAACCACCCTCAATCTGGATGGGCACCATCTAATCAGCTGGCAGCATGGCTAGAATAAAGCAGGCAGAAGAGAGTAGAAGGACTTGATTGTTGAGTCTTCTGGCCTTCATCTTTCTTCCGTGCTTAACGCTTCCTGCCCTCAAACATCAGACTCCAAGTTTTTCAGCTTTTGGACTCTCGGACTTAACACCAGTGGTTTGCCAGGGGCTCTCGGGCCTTTGGCCACAGACTGAAGGCTGTGCTGTCGGCTTCCCTACTTTTGAGGTTTTGGGACTCAGACTGGCTTCTCTGCTCCTCAGCTTGGAGATGGCCTATTATGGGACTTCACCTTGTGATCGTGTGAGTCAATACTCCGTAATAAACTCCCCTTCATATATACATCTATCCTATTAGTTCTGACCCTCTAGAGAACCCTGACTGATACGCTCAGTAAACACTTATTTTCTGGCTTTGCCTTTCTTGAAGTTTGATTTATATGATTCTTTGACAACAATTAACTGCCAGACTAGCTCTTGTAAGAGGTCCATATGCACAGGTGTGTACAATGCTTAGTTATAATTTAAGCTTCTGACTAATCTCCAATAATCAACACCTGGATGTGTTTGTGAGCAAAGCCTCCAAGTCAGAGTGAAACAGACAATAAGGAACAGAACAAGTTGTCCTTGACCAGATTGCTTAAAATTGTTATCCCGATTTTTGAGCAATTCAAGACCTGTTTGTGTGACCGCGGGAAATGGGTCAGAGGAATAAGTATGAACCACAGAGGAGGTGTCTTATAAGAGCTGGCCCCTGTCGAGGAAGACTTTGTTTGCATTCTTCTCTCTATGCAACCCCAAAACAAGACCTCTAAGAATTTCAATCTCATCCTAAATCAAATTCCAAAGTGTTCTTTGATCTATAATGAAAACCCAAATAAGATGATAATCATTAACTCAAATAAATGCCCTGTTTACAAAACCATTGTGACCATTTGGCAGTTGTAAATAACTCTTTGTCTAGGATTGGAAAACTGGACAGAGAAGCAGGATATACAAATTATCAAGAATGTGAGGGGAGGGAGAAAGGTGGGGCTAACAAAAGAAAAGCAGAGATACTGAGTAACTTGGAGAACAATAAAAGGCAGGCTAGGGGGACTTAAGGAAGAAGCCAGGGTAAAACACCTAAAAATAGCAGAAACATAGGAAATTGTCCTAAAGATATTTGATCTGCCATTGTACTCCAGATCCTGCCATTTCAAGTTCAGATCTATAAAAAGGCATGTTTTCAAAATGTATCATCTCCTTCCTATCTGTTCAGCAAAGGTACTGATTGCGCATCCTGCTTCAAGCCGGTGGTCCTTATAGCAGGATTCCCTAATTTCTTACTTTAAAAAATTAGTCATGTTAGATTACTTTCCCTTTGGGAATTTGCAGGAATCATAAAATTAAGTCAATAATAGTTACCCCTCTTGTCTTTGCAATCAACCATGAAAGCATGAGGGCAAAGCAGATGTGTGTGCCTTATAAACACATTTTAAAACATGCATCCCTTCTTTCCTTAGCAGAGTTCACTCTACATTAATTTTTGCTAAATATCTGCTCTTCTATTTCCCTCTGCCCTTTGCTCTACTAGATGACATGCAAATATTCTTTTGCTCAGTTTCCAAATGTTAATCAATGAAAAGCTTCCAAATTGCTAATTTGTCTTAGATAATTTAAAATGAGATTCAAACATTGAGAAGGTAGCCCCTCATTGAATATTGAAAAATGCTTTTAAGATTGGAATGAACATATGAATAAACACAAAATCATTCTTGTAATAAAATTTTTTGATCAACTTAATTCTATTTATTCTATTTACTACGGGGGTTCTTTTTCCTCTCACTTTTCTATCTAGATTATGTAGATTTAAGTCCAGTCTAATACCGCAGATAATAAACATGCACATTCATTTTTACAGAGTTGGGTTACAAACTTGACCCTAAATCATCTGAGAAGTCCATGATTCATTGAGTGTCTGCCATGCCCACAACTCTCTTCTGATAAAACCGATGGATCTCTAGGTCAGATGCCTGGCACCATATGATCCTGCTGTCCTGGTCAGAACTGGTTTTTTTTTTTTTTTTTTTTTTTTTTTAATCAGGAATGAGCCCCAATCAAAAGGCTTACTGCTAGCATAAGGGGAGGCCAGATATGTCAATAAGGCTGCCCTGTCTCAGTGGTGACCAATAAAACCAATCACACCCTGGTTCTCAGTGAGACTGAATATGGGATACACTGGGCAGATTAGCTAGATAATAAGTTATAGCAGCACAAATAAGTAGAAGCAGAAGCAGAATGTAGCTTAGCCCCAAAATGGTGGGGCACAGGTTTAGAAAAAGTGGATACTAGTTCGGGCTTGGTGGCTCATGCCTGTAATCCCAGCACTTTGCGAGGCTGAGGTGGGTGGATCACCTGAGGTCAGGAGTTCAAGACCATCCTGGCCAACATGGTGAAACCCCGTCTCTACTAAAAACACAAAGACTACCTGGGTGTGGTGGCACATGCCTGTAATCCTAGCTACTCGGGAGCCTGAGGCAGGAGAATCGCTTGAACCTGGGAGGCAGAAGTTACAGTGAGTTGAGATCGTGCCACTCCAGACTCCAGCCTGGAAAACGGAGCGAGACTCCGTTTCAAAAAAAAAAAAAAAAGAAGAAATGGATATTGCTTGCTGAGGGGATAACAACTTGAGTGGATCACTGCAACTGTGGTGTCCAGAGGGTCTCTGGAATTACAGCTGCATCCCGAATGGCTTTCCTGTTCCATGAAATTTCTATGCAGAAATGGAGACATGTCCCTCCTCTTTTCTCTATTTAACTTTTAACTTTCAACTAAGGTAAACTACACATCTCTCTGCTCCTTGTAACCTTAAAGAATCTACCTGAGACAACCAGTAAATTGCTCACTGCTATTTGTCCTCTCTGCCCTTCTGCTTTTTAAGGGTAAAAGAAAACAATTTCAGCATGGTATGGATTAATGTTTTTCCCTCTGCTGTGGATTATTGCAGTCTTGGGTCTTTGACAGTGGTAATAAATTCCTTTCCTCTTCCTGATATATCTGCCTGTCTTTTATTATCAAGAACAGTGCTCAGATTTTGTCTTTCAGTCACTTTTTGTATTAAACCTACAGGGACAACAGTGATGTTTCTCAGTAACAGTTCTTGGTCACATGACACCAAGGGAGGCCAGGCTGGTTTATCCTTCTCAAATTCTCGACAATGTTCAAGGTTGACAGCAACTCTCTTTCCTCTCATCTGTCTTTCTAAAAATAGTTCTTAGCATCTTCTATCTTTATCCTTTTTTAAATTAAAAGTTTTTTTTTTAATAGATTCAAGGGGTATAAGTACAGTTTTGTTACGTGGATGTATTGCATAGTGGTGAAGTCTGGGATTTTAGTGCACTCATCACTCGAATAGTGTGGATTGGACCCAATAGGTCCATCTTCCTTCTTTCTCCAGCTATTCTCTTCTCATCTTTCTAGACACAAGGAAACCATCTTATCTACACCAAGACACTGCTTTGGCACTATCTTACCTATAGGAAGATAATGTTTAAGAACAACAAATCATATAATTTAACAAAAAGTAGAGCCACAAACGATTAGATCAGGAACACATCACCTAGGCCCCTCAATTTATAAACTTAAACTGATACTCGATTCACTAACTGGAAAACTTGTAGGTATGTTTGGAACAACTTGAGTATGTGAATCCACTTTTTTTCCAATTGTAAATTTTATGAAATCTAAATACACATCAGGTATTTCTGATGAAAATCTAATGCCTGAATTGAACTCTTCTGTAAGTATAAAATGCACACTGGATTTTGAAGACTTAATAGAAAGAAGAAAAAACAAAAAATCTCATTAACATTTAAAAATATTGATTATAAAATTAACTAATATTTTGGATATATTGGTGTCTTTACCTGTTTGGGCTGCTATAACCAAATTCCATAGACTGGGTAGCTTATAAACAACAAAAATTTAAAATGTGGTAATATATTGAGGCTGAAAAATAAAATTTAGAACACAAAACACATTAAAAAAACACTAAAAAAAAAAACAATAGGGATTTATGTCTCACAGTTCTGGAGGTTGGGAAGTCCAAGATCAAGGTGCCAGCAGGTGTTCGCATATGACCTGGTTGGGTTCAGGCTGCTGGTTCTGACCAGCCTTATCTACGTATGGGTTGTGATTCCAATGTGAATTTAATTGTTCATGATTTCAAAGCCTTTGGAGTGCTGTTTGCGTCTGTCCTGTGTTTGCACCTTCCTGTGTCCAGTGTGATCTTCGTCCGGTGGCCATTCTCATAGTTCAGTTCTCAAGGACTGATGCATGCTGCTTAGGGTCAGAACCAAGCACGCACAATTTAGGGGTGGGCCCAGGAGTTCATACACAACTTTAAGTGATTACCTTCCTAAGCTCCTCCTTTTCTGCAATATCTCTGCAACATAGTCCTTTTTCGTTCCCTGAGGCTTTCAAAGAATCTGAGATTTTATTTATTCTGCTGCTATGGCATATTTCTTGTGATTACACTGTGTCTGGGTCCAAGTGGTAGGAAAATGGAGAGAGAGAAAGAAAATGAAACCATCAGGCACTTGCCCCAGGTTCTTAGAAGCACAGTTCCTTTGATTGAAGGATTGGAGGTGAACGTTCTCCTTCTTCAAAGAACACAGAAAAGGAAAAAAGAGAGAAATGGGGGGGGGGGTTTATTCTTTCTCTGAGCATTAAGAGACTCCTTTTTGCTCCTTGAGTCAGAAATAAGGGGATTCTCCTTAGGGTGTCTCTGTTGGCACCAGTGCCCTTTTGAGCTGAGTCTCGGAGATGCTGGAGGAAAGAAAGTAAACTCATTGCCATTTCAATGGTAGTTTGAATTCTAGTCTTCTACCCCAAAAGACTTTTCAGTCTTCAAAGAGTTGTTTCATGCATTCTGTCCAGGCTTTTCAGTTGCATTCAATGGGAGAGACACGGTGCATTTACTCTTATCCAGAACAGGACTTGCACCATAATTATTATTTAATATTGTTTTAGACACTGTTGACAATGCAATAAGACATGACACAGAAGTGAGATATAATGATTGGAAAGGAGACAACAGGATCACTATTTGCAAATTCTAATAAGAGGTAACGTTTGCAACTACTAAAGGTATGTCAAGCATGGCCTATAGATAATTTATATACAGCAGACCCTCCTTATCTGCAATTTTGCTTTCCGGTGTTTCAATTAACCTCAGTTCAAAAACATTAAATGGAAAATTCTAGAAATAAACGATTCCTAAGTTTTAAAGTGCACACCATTCTGAGTGGTGTGATGAAATCTCATGCAGTCCTCCTTCATTCCATCCAGGACAAGAATCATCCCTTTGTCCAGAGGATCTACCCTGAGTTACCCACTCACAGTCACTGAGGAGCTGTCTGGGTTATCAGATCGACTGTCATGGAATAGGTATCATAGTGCTTGGGTTCAAGCTTATTTTACTTCATATTGGCCCTAAAGGGCAGGAAAAGTGTTGCCGACAATTTGGATATGCCAAAAAGAAGCCATAAAGTGAATTTTTTTTTTTTTTTTTTTTTTTTTTTTGAGATGGAGTCTTCCTCTGTCGCCCAAGCTGGAGTGCAGTGGCAAGATTTCGGCTCACTGCAAGCTCCGCCTCCCGGGTTCACGCCATTCTCCTGTCTCAGCCTCCTGAGTAGCTGGGACTACAGGCACCTGCCACCTTGCCCGGCTAATTTTTTTGTATTTTTAGTAGAGACGAGGGTTTCACTGTGTTAGCCAGGATGGTCTCGATCTCCTGACCTCGTGATCCACCCGCCTCGGCCTCCCAAAGTGCTGGGATTACAGGTGTGAGCCACTGTGCCTGGCCCATTGCCATAAAGTGATTTCTTTAGGTGAAAAGGTGAAAGTTCTCAATTTGATAAGAAAAAAAAAAAGTATGCTGAGGTTGCCAAGATCTATGGGAAGAACAAATCTATTAATAAAATTGTGAACAGTATATTGTTATATTTGCTTGACTTTACTACTAGTTATTGTTGTCAATCACTTACTGTGCCAAATTTAAAAATTAAACTTTATCATAGGTATAAAAACATAGTAAAGGAAAAAACATAGTATATATAGGACTTGGTACTATCTGTAGTTTCAGGCATTCACTGGGGGTCTTGGAACATATTCCCCATGGATAAGTGGGGACTACTGTATATATTAATTCAGATGATCTTCATAATAAACCTATAAAATGGATATTATTATGACCATCTCCATTTTACAGATAGGAAAATTAAGGCCAAAATAAATTATGTAAGTTGTTCAATATCACATAGTCAATTCGTGGAAGACCCAGTATATTAGACTGGGTAGACTGTCAAACTTGTGCCCTTACTCAAAGATGATCAATTGAAAACATGATTGAAAAGAGTAAGAATGAAGCAGGCAAACCCTAACAAATATTGAGATATAATAGAAAGGTATAATAATTAGAATATTTTGGCACTGATACAGAAAGACATATAGATGATCGAGACAACATAGATAATTTCAAAACAGAATCTACAATATATGAGAAATCAATATATACTCAAAAAAAGTACCACACACCAATATGGACAAAAGTAAATTGTTTTGGAATAATTATTTAGCTAGTTAGAGTATGTATAATTATATGTTGTAGCATATACCTAAACCAAATTCCAAATATATATATTAAAAATGGGAACATTCAATAAACTAGACAATTAGAAGTAAATATTAAATCTCTAAAGGATTTCCTAAGCTTAAAAGTGATAACAGCAATCAATATATTTTCTTGTTTAAAAGATACAAATAATTATACAGAAAACTAAAATAAAATGAAAAAGCCAAAATCTTTTGGGAAAAATGTACACACAAATATGACAAAGGTTTACTATTATTAATACAGTGATCACATCAATTTTAAGAAAACATTCAGAGCCTATGTAAAGGACATACATGTAATTCTTTCCTTATTAAAAAATTAGACACAAAAATTCAACATTTTAAAAAGCACATTGAAGCTATACCATGATGTCACATGAGCTTTAAAAAGTGATAAAATCTCACAACACTGAAGTCTTTGATATAAAACTGTAAAATGGTTAAAAAACAAAACAAAAAACATTTTGGACACTGGGCTCAGGATGTGTGTGAAGATTCTTAAAAATGTAATTACAATTTTAATCAGTAACATTTCTGAGACTGTATGTCAAAAAATTAATTCCAGATATGGGGAAGTGGTGATATATAAATGTTCATTGGAGTGGTTTTTTTTTTTGGTTAATAAATGGAAGAAATCTAAATGTAAACCACAAGAAATTAGCTAAGTCGATTATGTAATATCCATTTTATAGAAAATTGTATCATCAATAAAACTGTGTCTACAAATAGCTTACAATAACATAAAAACATATAATCTAATGAAAAAAGTCTAATCATATACAAAATAATTGCAAGTACATGAAAAAATATATACAGGCCAGCTCAGTGGCTCACGCCTGTAATCACAGCACTCTGGGAGGCTGAAACAGGAGGATTGCTGAGTCCAGGAGTTCAAGACCAGCCTGGGAAACATAGTCAGACTCCATCTCTAAAACATAAAAAAGAAAAAAGTTACCCAGGTGTGGTGGTGTGCACCTGTAGTCCCAGTTACTTGGGAGGCTGAGATAAGGGGGATCGCTTGAGCCTGGCAGTTCGAGGTTGCAGTTAGCCGTGACTGCACCATGGCACTCCAGCCTGAGTGACAGAGAAAGACCCTTCTCTAAAACAAAACCAAAAAGCAAAAACCTCCCAAATTCAACCAAATACTGTAAACCAAAAGTCCAGAAGAAAACTACGCATAATACTAAGGTTGGAAAGAACCTTATGCTACTATACGTTCATAGTGTTTATCTTTCATTTTCTTAATTTCTATTTTTCTGCATTTTTCAAATCTACATTAAAATACATTATTTTATGTTTTAAAATAAGTTAAAGAAAAACAATCATCCTTTGCAACAAAAAATATTCCAACAAGATTCTTTTGTGCATTTGGAAGAATTAAATATGAACTGACATGTCCACCTAAACCCTTGTTTTTTAAGAGCATGCATAAAAAAGAAGTGTTTTTACTAAGATGTCATGACATCAGCTTAATAAGGGAATAAACAGATACCTAAGCATTAGCGTGTCATACTTTTTAGAATGAATAGGATATTTTTGATAATAAAACCTTCCAAATAAAACACAGTGTCTTTATTGTTTTCAAGTTCAGGCTTGGTATACCCTAGTAGAGTTATAAATGGCATGTCATATTTTATGCAATAATATGATTCTACTCTATTTTAAAAACTCCTTGCTTAAAAATTGAACTCAGGTCAACAATTTAAAACAAAGTCTGGGCAAACGTTTTGATTCTTGGCCCACATTAGTGGTGCTAGACATCTCAAGAATAGCAGTTTTGCTCAAATGTGAGAACTTCCAAAGAGTGTTGGTGCAGCAGCAGAAAATGCCTGCAAAGTGTCAATCTCTGCTCTGATCACCACAAAGACAGCAGTCTCCTGGGGGCCTAGGGATGCCCTGCTGCAAAACTGGCATTTGGCTTGGAGCAGGTGAGAGCATGCCTACTTGCAGTCATTGGGTCTCTGCAGGATTCAGTCATCACCACACGTGGCTGCCTGGGGCAGGGGGAACTATGGATCTTGCCAACAGCAGTGAAAACAAATCTGCCTTTCTGCAGCCTTTTGATATGTAGGAGTAGCCTCCAATATGATGATGATGTCAACAATTCTTTTACTATTGTACAGGGATTAATAGTTGCCAACGTCCTCTCAAACATGATTCCACATGATGCATGTTTTTACGTGAATATGTCAGAATTTACACGAGTGCTGTCCCTTCAAAGGCGTTACCTTATTTTAATGACACCATCACCTTTCAAGCCACCTTTGATTCTCACTTTGCACCCTGATGCCAGAGTATATTGTATATTAAACAAAAATCTTCTCAATGTTAGCAACATCTTGACCTTTAGGGTAGGCTTAATGCTTTTGCAAACAGCTAAAAAGAACAAGCCTTGTGAATAACATGGACAATTCAGCTACACTCTGAGTGAATTTCAAGGACCACGCAGAACCTCCCTCTTACTGCAAAGGGCTAAGTGCTCAGTCAGTGTTTCCTCGAAGAACCAGACTCAAAATATGTTGTTATTGGAGATGGAGGTTTTCCTTGTAAATATCCAGGTGAGATTCTAAAGTAAGGAGGCTGTTGCTTTTCATGACTACAAACTCACAAAAAAAGGTTATGTAGACAGTCAATACAAATCATAAAAATATTTTCAGCAAAGGTGGGATCATCAGTGTAAGTTTCTACCCTGGAAGATGACTAGTCATTTGACTGTGTTCTGGTGTATCTCTCTCTCTCTCTCTCTCTCTCTTTTTAAAGCAGTCTTCATATTTTATAGTCCCGTTATCATAGTAAGAATAACATTACTTATAAAAGATAAGTGCTGAATAAATAAATGTTCACTTAATGAAGATTTATCCACTCAAAAATCCCTAGTGTAAAAAATTTAATAATCTCAACTAGAACTTAAAAAATTCCACTCCCCTCCTCTTCCTCTTTAGAAATAGAGACTTCTGGACATAATTTATCCATTTTTTGATGATTCAGAAGTATCTTTGCAAGCATCAATTACTCATGTTTGAAGATGCCAGAAACTATAGCACAAATATGCATAGACCTCCAGAGCATACAGAGATGTGGATATTCTTTGTCCCTATGCTGAATGGATCCATATTGCTATTTTGAAAATAATTCCTTTGCTTCCTTTTATCTCCTCCTTAGAGTGGGCCCTTCACTCTGGCTTGTTCCTACTCTCATGCCTGAATCTCATACTCTAATACCCCTCTTTATTTGCAAAATCTTCACTTCTCTGGGAAGAGTAATTAGAACGTCAAATGTTAAAATTGTCTCCAAACTAGGTATGTAGCTATTGAAGAATAAGCTGGAGAGAAGTTCTGACTCCTGTTTTCAGCATGAAACTTGTAATACCTACACAGAATGCCCAGAGACAGTTTTTACTTACTTATATGTCTGTCTGAATTTTGGATAGATGAGATTTCAAATTGCAGCCTCTAAGTAAGTGAGGTGTCACTTAGAACCTATTTGATACACGGAGAAACCACAACTCAGAAAGTTTCTGCGTTGCCAATCCTTTCTGCCTTCAGGCCTAGGTCTGTGCTGTTTCCTCTAACTTGAATGTCCCACCCCTTGCTCACCTTGCCATCTCCTCTCCACGCTGCATGGACCGATACATCAGGTGTCAGCTCTCTCCCCTCCTCTAGCTCTGTCCTCCTTAAAAACCTGTGATCACACTGGAATAACATTCAAGCCCTTTTGGCTGGCATTTCTCCTCCCCATTATCCATTTTATTTCTGCCTCCCTGAGCAATTTAGACACAGAGGACTGGGAACCTACAGACTCAGCCCCGCCCAGTCCCCATGCCGATCCCAGCGGAGGCAAGCAGAGACGGAACTGGCAGAGGGTGGGTGCTTCTTGATGTAAGCTTGGTATTTATGGGAGCTAAAACTCACTGACTTAAAGTCTTCCCCTAACTTCCATTCATTCTGTTCATGAAACAGAACATCTGTCTCATCTTCCTGATTTTTCCTCCAGATCCCTTGCTGAGACGGGGACCATCACTTGTGCGGCAGCCTGCTGCTTGGAATCTCCATCCTTCTCCTTTTGGAGGAAAGAGAAGGGAGTGTGTGGATTGTTTTTTTATATGTTATTATTACCACTTTACAGATGAAGAAACAGGGGTTTAGAGAAGTCAAATTACTTGCTGGAGGTCAGAGAACCTAGGAGCCACATGTCAGAAAAGAAACTTCTATCTATAGAAATTTGACTCCCAAACTTACTCCAACCTGAGGGTACTACCTTCAAGCACAACTTACTGAATTTATCATCCCACTGCTTACACTTCCTTGTTTTCACACCTAACCTATCACATCAGCCTGCTTGGATATCAACTAGATAAAAATTAATGACTCGGCTGGGCGTGGTAGCTCACACCTGTAATCCCAGAGCTTTGGGAAGCTGAAGCCAGAGGATTGGTTGAGGTTAGGAGTTCGAGATCAGCTTGGGCAACACAGTGAGACCTTGTCTCTACAAAATATATAAAAAAAGATTAGCTAGGTGTGGTGGCTTGTGCCTATAGTCCCAGCTACTTGGGAGGCTAAGATAGGAGGATTGCTTGAGCCCAGGGGTTCGAGGCTGCAGTGAGCTCTGATCATGCTACTGCACTCCAGCTTGGAGAACAGAGTGAGATTTTGCCTCTAAAAAATAAATTAATTAATACCCAATACCTCCATGGACACTATGGATACTGTAAACTAGACATTTGACTACCTACTGTGAAGGTCAGCCCAACTACAAGGTTCTCCTTTTGCCCTTATTACCTAGTCCCAGATACCTTGCCTTTTGTGCAGACAACCTGCTGAGGTTTCAAGCATATCTTATGCTTTTGCCCAAGCTGGAAGCCAACACTTTCTACCTTAATTTTAATTACTGCCCCATGCTTGGCTTCAGCCAAATGGAACTAATTGCTCTTCTACCTGCATCTGCTATGTTTTTCTGTCTCCTTGCCTTTTTATGTTTGCTCTGCTAAATGCCCTTAACAATGCACCATCAGCCACCTCTCCTCCCCTAGCCCATCCCAAATCTCTGCACATCTAACTCCCTTTATCTTTAAGGTCTGGTGCATATACCTTCATCTCCATGAAGCCCTTCCTTAAACACACTCGTACTCCAGCTAGAAGCAAGTGACATCTATTTCACCTTCCAGAGTACTTTATTTGTACTTCTCCTGGAGCACTTGCCCAGAATTCAAAGGCAAACATCATACTGTACAAATCAGCTGTGTCAGCAAGAGTCATAAAAGAATGTTGTTTTTGCCTGTCATTGTTCCTCTAAGCCTGATCCAAGGGGTTGGTTAGCTCTTTCTCCTGCCTCTGATGAAAACTACTATTTTCTGACCACTCCTAGTTAAGAAAAAGTTCTGTTTTTCACAGTAGGTTACAAAACACAGTCTGATTTCCGAAATTAGGATGGATGTCCAGCCCAATATTCGTTAGCACCTGAATCATCACTGAAAGCTAACATTTCATCATTTTATAGCCGTGGCTGCCCACAGGCAAATGGGTGTCTTCAATATAAAGAATATGTTTGGCTGCCTCTTTCTGTCTATGTCCATTCTCCTTCACTCACTAGCTGCTGTTCTGATCAGCTTCCATCCCCAGGGTTGAAGTAAAAAAGAGAGATAAGAGGAATAGGCAAGACACTTTTTGTTTTTTGTTTTTTTTGAGACAGAGTCTCGCTCTGTCGCCCAGGCTGGAGTGTAATAGTGCAATCTTGGCTCACTGCAACCTCTGCCTCCTGGGCTCAAGTGATTCTCCTGCCTCACCCTCCCCAGTAGCTGGGATTACAGGTGCACTCAACCATGCTTGGCTAATTTTTGTATTTTTAATAGAGACAGGGTTTCACCATGTTGTCCAGGTTGGTCTCGAACTCTAGACCTCAAGTGATCCACCCGTCTCGGCCTCCCAAAATGCTGGGATTATAGTGTGAGCCACCATGCCTGGCCAGGATCTTTTTTGACTAATAGAATCATGACAGCTTAACCAATATTTAACACTGATCCTTTCTCTAAGACTACTTTGTGTAGGTTCCTCAGAGATTCTCCTACTCTTTTCATTCTTGTTAAGCAAGCAGTCTGAATTCAGCCGGTTGCTTCTTTCTCAGCCCCTAGGGATCTAGGCTCCACTTAAAGGTTTTCTCTCCTGAGGTTCCATTTTTTTTTCTCTCAGTGGCCATATTAGATGCATCCTCATTCTTCTAAGAAA
Source organism: Pongo pygmaeus (assembly GCF_028885625.2). Lineage (NCBI taxonomy): Eukaryota > Metazoa > Chordata > Mammalia > Primates > Hominidae > Pongo > Pongo pygmaeus. The sequence continues at coordinate 24,308,455 of NC_072381.2, read as the reverse complement.
CAAGTTCCTGCTGGCTGATTTCAACCAGCAACAACTTTCCTTTGCTCTTGCCATCTGAATAACTAGCCAGTTAGGGTGTAACTTCCTCCAGATTTCTCAGGTTTGAGTCATCAATCCACATCTACCCTCTTCCAGCTCCAGGAGGTATGTGTCAAGTTCTCAAAATGGTACTGTTGAAGTCAGTCTTCCTAGCATTTAGGTAAGGCGGCAGACAGCCCCCCAGCCTCATCCGGTGTCTTTTTGAAAATAGAAATTATCCTCACGAAATCCTCTCTTAACCTTCACTCTTGGGGGCCACATATCCTCTTTATGCTGACAAATGTTTCACGTATAGAACCCATTCTTGATATTCTGCTGGAAATTGGCACCTTGGTCTGGTACCTCACTTTGGAATTTCATATCTATTAGAACTGGGAGCCTCAGTAGAAATTTTCAATTTAACATCCCGGTACACAGCTAGAAAACAGCTTACAGAGAACCTGCTCCTTTAGAAGACTGGGTACTGCCGGAGGGCAGAGACAATGTCCGATTCATCTTATATTCCTCGTAGCCTCTAAAATTGAGCATGTTCCCTCATCGGTAATATGTAGCTATAGCACTCTGAAATGGACACACTTGGTCTTGTATTTTCGTACAGCGACTAGCATTCAGGACCAACCACAGGGCTATTTTTTTCACACACCTTATTAACTCCAACTCAAAATTATTGACGATGTGACAGACTGCTCTGTGTTCATCAAATCCTATTTTCTTTTCGTCTTTCAGCCAGCTAGGTTACATTTTTCAGCCTCCCTTGCAGTTAGGTGGGACTGTCTGACTGAGTTCCAGCCAATGGGATGAAGGCAGAAGTGAGGTACATCACTGTCAAGTCTGGACCCAGAAGACCTCCTAGGCAGTCCTTTGTGATTCTCTACCATGGGTGGACTGCAGGCAGAGAAGGTGGGGGCCCTCAAAATAGCAAAGCCATATGTTATAAGTAGCTTGGATCCCTGAATGAGTGCATGGAGCAGAGCCTCATGCTGTATTCGTCTGACCATCATTGAACTATGCTGTGAGTAATAACCACACTTTTATAGTGAGAAGCCACTGAAACGTGGAGATTGTTTATGGTGATTATGTCTACTAACACAGAGGGCTAGATTCTAATGATACACTTCTAAAATCAAGCTAAGGAAATTCTTCAAGGAACCTTTTATTAACTCCCCAGAGAACATGCCAAAAGTTTATTTCCTCAGCTTCCAGGTACACAATCTATTCCTTTCTATGATAGTTTCCATGCTTCCACTAAAATGCATTTCATCATTCTTTTTGGATTAAATGATTTCATTTTTAGTTCAAAGAAACATAGAACAATTATTTCCTTCTTTTTATCATTTTCTCGGGCCTGTAGGCAAATAATTCATTTTTAATTAGAAAATTGTTATGGGGTATAAAGATGTACAGTGGGCATAATTATGGGACGCTAACTTACAGACTTGTCTCTTTTCCAAAGGGCTGCAGTTCAGGATATGGTAGGCTGTATTTGTGGAGTAGGAGAAAGATAAGTTCATTCAACCATGCATATTAAATTACAAGACTTGGAATCACTATTTTTGTGAAAATGTTTTCTCCATATTGTGTTCACTCTGACATTCTTTTCAGATTTTCAACATAACGGTTCCATTTGGCCTTTAAATAACACAGGATGGGTAAATGTTGGTGAAAGAGATGAAGCTCCAAGGTTGAATTTGAACATCTTTGCTTCAGTGTTCCCAGGTTAAAAATACCTTGAAAGAAACACCACGTAATCGAAGAACAGCAGAGCTATTATGGATGAATGTAAAATCCTAGGTCTGAAGAGTTTAAAATAGTCTTCAAATCCACCTTGGATCTCAGTATGTTAATGCTATTTTTAATAAAATAGAAGGAAAGTGATTTCATATCTTTAACAAGTATGTTTCAATATTCAGTAACACTGAGCTGTAATAATTCTTTGTTTTAACTAAATCATTTATGTAGTAATCTAAAGATATGTATTTTTATTCCCCCTCGAGGAAGAACTGTAATCGCTATCTCACCAATCTTGACAAACTTTAAATTTTTATCTTTTAAGTATACCAAGGAAACATAGAGCCTTGTGCCCATAGATTAAAAGGCATCAGTTTAAAGTCATGTCTACCAATTGGCCTGGAAAAGTTGCTGGAAAAGTTAATGATGGTGACGAATTATATGGTACTGAACACATATTCCAATCACAGTAAATTTAATAGTTATTGAGAACTTACTATATGGGAATCATGAGGTGCATGAAAAGGTAATTCCAATTGACATTATTCTGATTTTTATGAGCAGCTGAATAATACATCTGTTTGGGATAGTTCCTGGATATTTATTTCTTGACATTTTTCAATTCTTAAAGAAGAATGCAGGAACTCCATAGTACTCTATCAACTCTATATTCCAGGCATACATTTGCTAGTTCATTTTACACATGGAGTTGGATACTACCATCATCATTAACTGCTTTGATATGGATTATGCAAAGTAAGGATTCATTGATGCACACAAGATGCTACAGGACATGAAACTTCATAACTGCCTTAAAATAGCCTATAATCTGGTTCCAGGAAAATAATAAAACATGGCATGCCCAATGCATGCCAATCACACATGTTTTTACATAGGAAATCAGTGATGCTCAAGTTATATAATACATTTGAAGCTAGTGGCACTTCAAATAACCCAATAGCCCAGGAGCTTAAGGATGCAGTGAACTATGATTGCGCCATTGCGCTCCAGCCTGGGAGACAGAGTGAAACTCTGCCTCTAAATTAATAATAATAATAACCCAATAGCCCAATCTAGGAAGTTTTCATCGAAAGGTTGAGTTATGACTTGTACGCTGAAGGAGGAAGGGATGTGAGTAAAAAGGTTTTTCTGTGAGAGATGGCAGAAGCAAATGGTGAACAAGTTTTTGAAGAATCTGCAGATACTAAGGATGAAGGTCTTATTAGGAAAGGAGGAAGGGGGCACAGGAAGTCAAAGGTTATGTGGGACAGGGGATGTGGGCAGAGACACATGCAGCCTATGATCATGAATCTGGCCCTTGATCATGAGAGACACATGAGGCCTAAGATCATGAATCTTAATCAAAATAATAATAAGCCAAGGGAACGGCATAAAAAGAGTAAAGAAAAAAGAGCTCTGTGAAAAACTGAGAAGTGGATGGTCCATCTGGACAGGAGGAAAGAGAATTCAAATCAAGTTTCTAGGGATGGGTAAGAGGCAATTATAAAGTAACTGAAATAGATTAGTTGAAATGATCAGATACAGAGATATAGGACAAGAGATAACAGAGTCATATGGTAGGGTGGTGTCATACAGTAGCAGAGTCATACGATAGGCTGTTTAAAATCAAGATTAACCATGAGAGTGGCAGGAGTCCTATTGATTATGAAGTATAACAGTTCTAGAGTTAAAATTAATGATTATATACTTTAAAGACATTTGAAATATTTATTGAATATGTATTTATACTCACTTATGCCACTTAGAAGTATGAAGTCTATAATATACCAATGACCAAATGAGACCTACAAACGTCCTTTCAAACATGAATGCTAAGATCTTAGGGAGTAAGTATAACTCCTACCCCTGATTTTAGCAATTTACTAATTCTAATGATGTTATTTCTTTGACGCCCTTGAGCAGATACAATAAATAACAGGTAATGACTATAAGTTTTTCATCCTGGCTCGCCTCCAATCCACATAATGACTCTATTACACTGCAGTAAGGCACATAATTGAAAGTATAAATTAAAAGACAAAGATAACAAAAACCTTCGGGTAGAACTATCTGCATCAGCATTTTCTGTACATAGTAGGAGGTTAGTACCTTTCTCCCTAGCTCGATATGGCCCACTTCCAGCATTTACTTCATTCCATATGACTTCAGGTGAGAAAGTATTACTACCCTATACAAAGAGGGAAAATATTTCTTTGTTAGGGAAGTGCACTCCGACTAAACTTTAGCTGAAGTAGGGTTAATTCTGATTCTCTTGAAAAGAGGTATGCAGCCTTTAACGGGGCCATTGAGGGCCTTGGCTACGAGAGCTTAGGTAATAACACTAAAAGTGCAATGTACTTTAGCTAAGAATTATTAATGCCAGTTTATGAAGGTAGAAAATGAAACTATTCATTCTTATTTATCTCAAGTCTTTGGCCCTGCCTGCTCCCAGTTCAAGCTTGATAAACTATGAACTTGCAGCTCGTCTTAATGGGTGGTAGAAGACTGTGCTCCATTTCTCCTGGGACTTCATGCTCATTAGTCACAGACGCCAATTAAAAGCTTTGTTAGAGAACCAGAGGAATGTGCCACAGCACATGTAGAGGCCCGGAAGCCCCTTTCACTTCTAACATGGATGAATGAGTCCCCACAGCATGCGAAGCTGCACATCAATAGGTCGTGTGCATCAGCTGACAGGATCAACAAAAGCAGCGCAAAAATGTTGGTCAGCACTTTCTGGAGCCAGCCGTATTCATTCCAACTGATAAGGATTTAAACATTTTCATTAGCTTTGCTGATCCCAGTCATTTAAAATGACAAACACATTATCATTATTTTTAAAGCAAGTTACATAATCTAGGGTGCAACCCAGGCTTGACAATTTTCTAAAAATGATTATTGACCCTTGCATCCTCCTTCTGCAACCATGAGGGGTCGAATTGAGGTTAATGTTCTGGCAAATCCCTTAGGATCCAGACTAACAACTGTTTTGGAAGAGATCATTGCCATTGTAAACCACTGACCAGGGCCTGAGATGGTAATTCTTAATTAAGAAAATAAAGAGATTCAGCGTCTCCGCTCTCATCATGCAGCTAACAACAGACTCCGCCTCAATCCAAACACAGAATAAAATTCAGCAAAGGATGGATTTTAAAAAATAATTTGTTGTAGATACTTAATCTAAAATAATTTGGTGAGGCTTCAGAAATAACTTTGGGTATTGAGTATGAGAAGAATATTTGCGATATTGTTCTTTTTGTACGTGTGTGAATTCTTTGTTTTTATTCCAATTGTGTCTTATTGCTGACTTATTACTAACTTGTTGCTTCCAAAGAGAATTTTAGGGCAAAACATTTCAAAATTACAGGATGTTCAAAGGAAGTAATAAAAGTTTCCAACAGTGGGTATCGTGAAATATGTCATGTTATACAATATTCGATAACTTACATTCTTTTTAATCAACTAATTATTTTGTTTGCTAATGTACTCTTTGACATGTCATAAAAATTATGTGACAATGAGATCTGAGAAGTATTAACAGCAGAGAATAGAGTCCCCTTCATATCTGTAAAGCTGCTGGGGTCCTATGGTGAGTAGTAGAAAGAAAAACTGCAGTGCATTGTGAAAATCTTGGACTACTTTGATACTCAGAATTTGATTACAAAGCTGTACACCGGCTGTAAAAGGATTTGTCAGGAACATGTCTCAAGGCAGTAGAAAAATCATAGGATTCCAGGGATAGAAAGGGCTTTGGATTTTTATTATAACTTTTAAAAAGTCTCTTCTAGTCTCTCAATAAGGAAAAGCAAAAGACATTTGCACGATTTCGGAAAATATTCTGTGTTTCTCTGCAATATACTCCCTGAAAATTTTTCAAGGTAGGATATAAACCCTCCCCAACCCCACCCTATCTTTTCTCAACACACCAGGCTGTGGCTGTATTTATTTTAAAAGTTCAAGGGAACACAACTCCCCAAAGGTTATATAGTAAGGCATTCAGGGTTACATTAGTTTAATAGTTTTCAAGCCGGTTTTTGGACAGTCTACATTTGGACAGAAGCTAGGAGGCAAGTTTTCCATGGAGAATATGATTTTTGTTTTAGGTCAAAAGGTCAAAGTAGAACTTCTTGTTCTGCTTTTTCTTTTCTTAAAGAACCTGATAACTTTCCTACTATAATCACTTAGAAATAACTGACAAAAAGACATTTTTCAAGTGTTTTATTGGACTTGCAAAAAGAGGGAGAGAGAGAACAAACAAAAAGAGAGACCCAGGTGTAAGGTACAGAGATCTAAGAGCAGTGTGGTAAGATACAAACTGATATTGATCTGCATTAAGGGGACTTAATAGGTCTCAGTGACCTAGAAGTTTAGATTTAGATTCTTATGTAGTGGACATAAGAGGATAGTGAAAGTGTCCAAATAAATGGGCACCATAATGATGCCTATCTGTTTCTATCTAGATGCCAAGTGAAGGGAAGAGACAGTATCTCTCAGAATTTATAACCAGTGCTATGTGGGTGGTTCAGGAATAACTGAATTTAGAAATTAGCCTAAGGATTCACTTAGGACATGAATTAAAAACAAATTCAAAATGTCTCTGAAAGGCTAGCTATATCCACTCTGGCTACATATTTGTATACAGTATTCTCCATTGAAGATGAGCTCATAATCCCAAATTACGAATTACATGAAGAAACAATCTGTCCTGAGAAGAACTGCATCACCAGAAACAATAAATATGGGACTTTGGATCCTAAGAAGTTTGGATAAATGAACAAAAGAACAGATTATCTAACATGTTTTAAGTGACTAAGACTAAAGGGCATATATACTATATGAAAAGAAAAATATGGTATTAAAACAATACATCATCTAGAAATAAAAACTATAGCAATTGAACCAAAAACTCAATGGATAGGTGAAACAGCTGTTCAGACAAAGTTGAAGCATAATCAATGGTCTGAAAGACAGGTTTAAGGAAACAATTTAGAATGCAATTGTTTAAGAAGATAGGTACAAAGTTAAGAAACAGAGAGCACAAAACAAACAAAAAATTCAACATGTTTAAATTTCTGAAAGAGAATAGAATTATAAATTGGCAATATTTAATGATATATATCTATACATTTCCAAGAATTCCTTAAATATATGATTACTTTGAGATAAGGAGAAATGAAGATTAGTACAGATCCACAATGAGCTACATTGTAGCAGAAACTGCAGAACAAAACAAAGACAAAAGAGATCTTAAAAGCAGGCAGAGAGAAAACACAAGTTAGCTACCAAGTGGTAACAAGTAGACAATAGTAGATTCCGCAAAAGCAAAAATAAATGACAGTAATCAGCGAAATATCTCCAAAAGGATAAAGGAAAATAACTGCCAATCTAGAAGAATATGTCCAACTAAATTAATGTCTGACTATGGAGGGTATTTGTTACTAATACCCTTGAAAACTGAAAACTGTTTCTTTGGAAAAAATAAGCCTAATGGACTACATTTCCACTATTAAAAATAGAGAGAAAGGGAAACCAGAAATGACCATTAGTATTCGCTGCTGGGGTCCTATGGTGAGTAGTAGAAAGAAAAACTGGAGTGCATTGTGAAAATCTTGGACTACTTTGATACTCAGAATTTGATTACAAAGCTGTAAAAAAAGTGACATGACCACAGAGAAGGTAGACATTTTTAAAAAGAAAAAATATCAAAACCAACTTTATATCAATACATTTGAAGATCTAGCCAAAAATGGTCAATTCATTATAAATGTAGCTTACAATTACACGAGAAGCAATACAAAGTCTGAATTAACCAATAATAAGAGGAAGTGAATTTATAGTTAAAGCCTATTCACACACACACACACACACACACACACACACACAAGGCACAGGATTCTTTCAGACAAATCTTTACCAACTAACTTTCTTTTCTTTTCTTCTTTTTTTTTTTTGACAGAGTCTCGCTCTGTCACCCAGGCTGGAGTGCAGTGGCACGATCTCAGCTCACTGTAACCTCCATCTCCCAGGTTCAAGCAATTCTCCTGCCTTAGCCTCCCAAGTAGCTTGGACTACAGGTGTGTGCCACCACATCTGGCTAATTTTTGTATTTTTAGTGGAGACGGGGTTTTACCATATTGGCCAGGCTTGTCTCAAACTCCTGACCTCGTGATCCGCCTGCCTCAGCCTCCCAAAGTGCTGGGATTACAAACGTGAGCCACTACACCCGGCCAACAAATCTACCAGCTTTCTAAGGGGAGGTAAATCTAACGCTGTAAAAACAGTCTCAGAATAGAATAAACCAGATAATCTTTCCTAACTCATCTTATGAGGCAGAATAAAGTTAATATAAAATGAGTAAGTCTCATTTATGAATATAAAAACTCTAAGAAATGTTAGCAAACTAAATTTAGAACGGATATTTTATAAAACCGGGATCAAGTAGTTTTTCCCAGAATAGCAGAATGATTTAATTTTAGGAAATTTATTAGTATAATTTACCAGTTAATGCATTAAAAGAGAAAAAACAAGTTCTTCTCAATAAATACAGAAAATATTTGATAACATGAAAAACACTTTCTTGATAAGAACTTTGAGCAAGCAAGGAACAGAGGGAAGCTATTTATTAACCTGATAAAATATACCATATGCTAAGAGAATGCTGTACTTAATGGTTAAAGTCAGAGGCGTCTCATATTAAATCTGGAACAAGACAGGATGCCTGTTATCAACATTTCTATTCAACATTGGACAAGAGTTCCTAATCATGATATCAATAAGAGAAAAAGAAATAATAAAAATATATAAATATTACCAAAGAATGAGCAGAACTGCCATTATTTGCATACATAATGATTAATTTAAAAATCAAAAATAATTTACAAACTTCTAAAACAAGTAAGTTGTCCAACATGGTTGGAAACATGATAAACTAATAAATTGTACTGGGGCAATTGCTTATTCGTACCAAAAGAGACAAAAATCAGGACAATACATGCCATCATATAGAAATACAAATCCTAGATAAAGATCTCATTTAGAAAAAGTAAAACATTTAAAAGAAAGCATAGAAACAGAACTTTATTAAATTATGTGGAGAAATGTTTCTTAAGATTCTCCAAAGTACAAAGCATTTTTTATCCATAAAATAAAATATTGACATTTAATTATATTAAAACTTTTAACTTCTACATGATAAAAGATAGCCTAAATAAAGTAAGGAAAAAGTCATTGACTGGGGGTAGATATTTGCAAATCGTATATTACCCCCTTCAAAATTACTGCCCAGAATACTAATATATAACACAGTTCTCAATGCAAGGCTCAGAAACGTTATACAAATACACTCAACTTCACCAGTAATCAGAAAGTCCTTACATCTAAGAGATTAGCAAAAAAGAATATCTGATAATTCCAAGTATTGGAAAAGATATGGGGAAACAAATGAAAAACCAGTGGATCTTAACCCTAATTGTATGTTACAGTCACCTGGGGAGCTTTACACAAATACCATTTTCGAGTCTCCACAGATTCTGATTTAATTGGTCTGGGGTGAGACTTAAGCATTGGTAATTTTTAAAAGCTCCTTAGGTGACTGTCATCAGCAGCTAGAGTTCAGAAGTACTGCTCCATAATCAAATAAACCAGTATAGTTTGTAGATCAATTTAACAACATCTAGTAAAACAAAGATATGTGTCCCCCTATGATCAACTTCTAGAAATTTCCCTCAAGAAATTCTAGCACATACATAAAAGACATGTACAAGGAACACTGCAGCGTGGTTGTAATGGCAAAACTGCAGGGACAACCCACACTTCCCTCAGTAGAAAAATGGATAAATCAACCTTGGATTATTTAGGCAACATGATACTATCCTGCAATTACAACAAATGGACCTATATATCGGTATCAATATAAATACATGCCCAAAATAATGTTGAATGTAAACAAAGTTACAAAAGAATATGGACAAAGCTTTATGTATTTTAAAATTTTAAAATAAACAGTAGTATAACCACAAATAGATAACAACAACATACAAACATGAATATGCCTGTTATCACACACACACACGCCACACACACACACACACACACACACACACACAGTAAAAATGCCAAGATACCAAAATACACATGGGAAAGTTATGTAGCAATTTTAGGACGATAATTATCTTGGAAAGGAAGGGGGAGAGAAAAGAATAGTACTTTCACTGTATTTATAATGGGCTCTGATTTATTTTACAAGTTTTCTGAACTAATATATGCAAAATAACATATTTTTGGTGGTGGGTTTGCAGATGACTTACACTATTTTTATATTATGTTTCATATTATTTTTATATTAAAATATTTAGAAGTCAAAAGAACAATGAAATTGGCATGACCGTGGGGGCATAGCTTCATTATTTTTTAATTATTGTAAACAAATAGTATTTTTAAAACATAAAAACTAAAAAGTAAACAAAAAAAGCATTATATTTGGAGGCCAGAGGCTAGAATTCTCATTCTAGCTCTGCAGCTAATTAGTGAAGTTTCGTAAATCATTTTGTCATGCTGGCTTTGGTTTTCTTATTCGTAAAGAGGAGTCAGATAAGATGATCCCAAATCCATTCTAGTTTCAATGTGTGTGAATCTAAAATTGTGAGAGGATAGTATTTCTGAATTTGGTTTTTCTGTCTCGTTGGATACCATCTTCAAGCATATAATCACCTGGTAGCAGTACATTTGTTCTCCAATGTAATCATGGACTATTCTGATATGTTTAATATTTGAACATATTGTCACAGCACTATTCACAGTAGCAAGGACATGGAACCAACCTAGGTGCCCATTAATGGTGGACTGGATAAAGAAAATGTGGTACATATACACCCTGGAATACTACGCAGCCATAAAAAAGAATGAAAGCATGTCCTTTGCAGCAACGTGGATGCAGCTGGAGGCCATTATCCTAAGTGAATTAATGCAAAAACAGAAAACCAAATATTACGTGTTCTCACTTGTAAGCAGGAGCTAAATCTTGGGTACACATGGATATAAAGACAGGAAAAAGAGACACTAAGGACTCCAAAACGGTGGGGGGAAGGGCTGAAAACTTCCTATTGGGTACTATGTTCACACCTGGGTGATGGGATCAATAGAAGCCTAAACCTCAGTATCACATAATATACCTATGTAACAAACATGCACATGTACCCTTTCAATCTAAAATAAAAATTGAAATTAAAAAACAATTTTAAAAATTGAACACAAAGCATCAGGATAACCACATGTTATGTAGCTACATGTATGTCTGTATGTAACACACCCACATCCATACCCGTTAGTGATGCCCCAACAGATATTCAGTAAATAATCATTGAATATGTAATAAAGGTGGCAAATTAGCCTAAAAATGCCCCAATAACCAAGGTTAGAAACAATATAAAAACAAAGAAAAGCGTTACTAACCCCCAGTGATTTCCTTTCCCATATTTACAGACTTATTTCTTTATTCACTTGTTCATTGACTATTTAACTTGCCTTTTGTTGAAAAAGGCATTTTGCTGAAAAATCATCTACAAATCAGCTAACCACTATTTGTTGTATACTAATAAAATTTTCATGACAGTAGATGTTACAGTAAATTTTACTTAAAACATGTTTTATGAGAGCAAAAAATGTGACATCTCCCTCCCCATTTCTGGCAATTTGAAAGACTTCATTCTGTCTTCTAAGTGTCTTATTTGCTCCCAGTGAAAATCTAGTTCAACACAAACAACTAAAACACATTTGTTCACTAACATGCGATTTTCTCCAAGAATGTCAGTGCTTTAAGCTAAAAGGGCTTAATTATTCCCATAACCCTGCAGAAACTGAGGCCCAGAAAAGCATGACATGGGTGAAGTCACACTTTACATAGAGGTTAACACAGGGGAGAGACAACTGAAATCAATTACCAACACATGTAGCAAAAACTCACTGCTGAAGTCTCAATGTCTGTTTCTACTTTACCCCCACCCTAGGCTGCTACCTATGCTAGGCTACCTGTTTTCTCCTAGAAATACTATCCATGAATGAAGGTAATAGAGAAGGGAGCCTGGACAACCCACAGCCTTGGGAGCTAGACAGCTGAATGAAAGAAACAACAACAACAAAAAAGAATACAGGATGCCAGTGGACAGGATCATTCTTGGATCTTTTTCATCCCCTGTCCATTGAAATATGTGAATGAGCTGCCTCTATTACCTGCATTACACAGGTAAAGGAAGGAGGATTTAATGTGATAAGTGTCACAGAATGTTTAGTATCACACCTAGCAAAGGATGTCAGTCAATACCTGCTAGATGTCGTCATCATCTTCCTCATCATCATCTCCTTGTACCACAGGATGTGGTAGTTCAGATATGACTGGAATATAGGTTCATACAAAAGCCACTCAATGCAAACCATTCTCTTTACAAATGACAGCTGCCCCAGGGTTGCAGAGATGACCTGATGCCTTTTGAAATTCAGCAATACAATTTCCATTGGGGGAAAAGAAGTCATAAGGCACATTCTCATTTAGCAGGTGGAAAACAGGCCACTTAAAGAAGGCAAAGTCTACTGAGCATTTTCTTAACTGGTTAAGGAGGAATGTGCGAGGTAGGAAAACTCCTAGTCTTCACGGCTCCCTTTTGTAAAGGTGGCATGCCAAGATCACCATAGTTGATGGGGAGCTAGCCAGTACTCATAAAAGAGGCTATAGGGGCAACATTATGCCCCATAGCAAGAAGCACGAATTCTTAAGCATAGCTACACCAGAAAGCAGGTAATCCCTCTGAAAGCAACCACTGTTCTGTATGGCAAGAACCAGACCTCATTTTATTTCATTTTTCACTGTTCTCAGATTCCCCTCCGCCTCTCCAAGGGTGGGTTCGTGGCCATCCAAGATTATACCATTGTCACAAATGCTCTCAAAAGTGGGACTCTGATTCCCGTTGTTCACAGTGGGACTTTACCCTTGGGCTGCATCTAGTTACTACACAACATGTAGGGGAAATTTAAAGGACATCTATAGATCTGAAATAATACCCTCTTCTAAGTGAAAATAACAGATGGCCTGGCAGATAATGATCTTTAACTGAAGGGCTAAACAGTAACAAGGCCGGTTCTGGGAGCACTTGGCTATGGCAACGGATGATGCATGGGAATCATGTTTCTTGGAAGTCGAGGCAGACAGCATCTAAAGAATAGGGGAAGCTGGAAGAAGAATGCAGCACCCTACTTCCACGGAAGTGGTTTTCACCCATTGTCTTTCTCCTACAGACATGCTGGTCCATAGAGAGCCTTGATACAGGTGATGGCTTTTGTGACTTAGGGGACCTGGGGTGTGGGAAGCACAGATCATTTTAATGTTCATTCTTGCCTAGACATTGGCCAGACAACACATTGAAACAGCCATCTCTTCCCCAAAATAACTGCTGGGAGAGGCAGCATGACCCCTTCAATAGCAAACTTTGAGGATTTACAGCTACTATATAAGGACGAGAGGGTAGAGGGATGGGTGGTAGATGTTAGGAGCCCCTAAGGGAACAGGACTTTCTGGGCCCTTCTAGATAACCTCTCTGATTACCTGTATATCTTTAACCACATACAGCTAGATCAGCCTCACAGCTCTGGATTCCTGGAGTTCTGAGGAGGCTTCAAGACACACACAGCTGTAGCTCAGCTTAATAGTGCAACCCAAGATATCAGCAGTTTGACATATTTTTGTTTCAACGCCCTTTTGCTATAGAGTTGTTTTTTTTAAAAATTTTTTACACATTTGCAATATGATTTCGTGGCAATTTCAAAAGGGGTTCACAAGAGTTATTGTTTTAGCTAAGTTTACTCTCTAGATTTACAGATCCTTCAGCAAATGTACCTAAATAATCCAGAGAAGTTGACAAAAGTTGAAATAAATTGGTTTGCTTGCTAGGACAACAATGCTCTTTTCAGAAGAGACTTTTGCTTGCTCATTTTCCAATTTAAAATATTGTTTATATTATTGGAGGAAATGAGGCAAAAGATATTCATGTGAAATGTTAATGAAATCAAATGAGTCTTGACATAAAAACATAAACATTACTATAAATATTGCCTGCTACCTGCTAATACTGAACAGTATTCAGAGCAGAAAACTCAGTATCTCATCTTGTAAGTAATTTATGAGTTGGCAAATCATTTTACTCATATTTATAATACAACTGATAACTTCATTGAGATTATAATATGCAAAAAAGGCTGACTAGGGGATTAGGAAGGAAGAAAAGAGAAAAAAAAAAATAAAGACAAAGTACTTACTTTGAGTGATATTTTAAAAGTAATCCTGAATTTCAAATTAGGCTTTTTTGCTCAAAAAGAAAGACTGATCTAGTTCTAATTCCTGGGTCCTCAGGGTATGCTTCGTTACTCAACAGGACAAATCTTTGAGAAATCTTCCTTTTATATTTATTTCTTCAAATGTCCATGCTTTACTAGAAATAGTAAAAAACAAAGCTGCCTTTAAAAAAAAAAGCTAATCCAGGGTATAAGTAACAAAAGAAAAATAAATCCTCTCCAAAGCTAGACTCTAATTCAGAGTGTAACTGTCTCCGCTATCTCCGTTTGAAGGCGTCCTCTTGTATTCCTGGTGACATTTCTCATCACTCAGCCCAGTGTGGTTTTACAGCAACGTGAGGATGTTTGAAGAGAAATGAACTCATTCTCTGAAGTCCCTTGTAGTAAAGGAAAACAGATGGAGGATTTCCTGCTGAGGACTCCCTACCGAGGCACAAATTCGAGGGGGTGTGGAATTGACTTGTTAAGGCGCTCGGTTTTCTAGGATCAGCAGAATCGGCTCAGCAACGAGCCCATATATGCTGTCTCTGTGCTACAGAGAACTCTGTCATCCGGCAATAACTCCACCAAAAGCAAGTGGAGGAGGCGGCTCAACAACATTATAGGGCCCTGTTTGTCATCATCCCTATTGCAACCACATCTTACCTCAGGACCAGAGAAATGCACATAAGGACGTTTTGCTAGATTCAGTCTTCCTTCCCATGACTTTCGTTCTTCTTCTTCTTTTTTTTTTTTTTTTTTTTTAACTGTTATTTGAGGCTCAGGGGTACATGTGCAGGTTTGTTATAGAGGTAAATTCATGTCAGGGTTTGGTACACAGATGATTTTGTCACCCCGGGTACTAAGCAAAGTACTTGACAGTTATTTTTCCTTCCTCTCGTTTCTCCCACCCTCCTCGCCTTTCTTGGCTTTTCACATTCATTTCCCAGGTTTCTTATCTGATATAAGCAGTTTCCAGTTCCATGCATTTTGTGAGTGCATTCCTAAAGATTAATTTAAAATGTTATCAGCATTTTCTTTCTCCTACCACCCGTTTTCCGTATGAAAGTACACTTTTCAGCGAAGCGCCTTTCAAAATATGTGATGAAGATACTGCTTTGCTCAGGAACATTAAATTACACATATGAAGAAAGCAGGACTCTGTATAAGCTGCTCACAGCTGCAGAACTCTGACCACAGATTGAGACCCTTTAGCTTAAAAACAAAAACAAAACCAGACATAGTGAATAGCCCAAAACTCACTTTTTTAATTTTTGAGATAGGATCACACTCTGTTGCCCAGGCTGGAGTGCAGAGGCATGATCTCAGCTCACTGCAGCCTCAACCTCCTGGGCTCAAGTGATCTTCCCACCTCATCTCAACCTCCCGAGTAGCTGGGACTACAGGCACACTCCACCACACCCAGCTAATTTTTGTAGAGATGGGGCATCACCATGTTGCCGAGGCTGGTCTCGACCTCCTGGGCTCAAGCAATCCTCCCACACTGACTCTCCAAAGTGCTGGGATTACAGGCATGAGCCACCATGCTCAGCCCCAAAACTCACCTTTAAAAGCATTATTAATGCCAGGCACAGTGCTGTAATCCCAGCACTTTGGGAGGCCAAGGCGGGCGGATCATCTGAGGTCAGGAGTTCAAGACCAGCCTGACCAACATGTAGAAACCCTGTCTCTACTAAAAATACAATTTAGCTGGGCATGGTGGTGCATGCCTGTAATCCCAGCTACTAGGGAGGCTGAGGCAGGAGAATTGCTCAAACCTGCGAGGTGGAAGTTGCGGTGAGCCGAGATTGAGCCACTGCACTCCAGCTTGGCAACAAGAGCAAAACTCCATCTCAAAAAAAAAAAAAAAAAAAAGCACTATTTGGAGTTATTTCCCTCCTTATTACCAAGAGTAAGGATACTCCTGCCCATCAGAGCCCTATTAATCTAACAAAGCAGTAACCGTGTATTAATTTCGGTTATCCTAACAGTTCACTCTAACTCCATAACTATCTTTCATATTACAAATGTGTGTTAAACATCCTTCTAGAAATAAGTACCACACAGTCTTTCTTTCCGTGTGTCTTGGTGCAAGAATTAATTTTTGTGGAGTAAAAGTTTCCATAAGCACAGGAAAATGACAATGAAAAATTAAGAGAGGTAAGGAGGGTTATTAGGAAGAAGATGTGTAAATTGTGTGTGCAGAGCTATGGCTGATCCATATGAGTGGTGAGGACAAAAAAAAACTTTTATAGATTCAGTAAAAAATTTAAAAATCAGCTAGAAGGATGTTCTACATCAGGGATCCACAAACTATGGCCCATGGGCCAAATTAGGACCATTGCCTATATTTATCAATAAAGTTTTATTGGAGCACATAAAAATTGAGAAATTCCTCTGTAAAGGAACAGATAGCAAATATTTGAGGCTTTGCAGACCATGCAATCTCTGTTGCCATATTGTCTATAGCTGCTTTCCTGCCACAACAGCAGAGTTGCACACTTATGACAGAGACTGCATGGTGTGCAGAGCCCAAAATATTTGCCATCTGTCCCTTTACAGAGAAAGTTTTCAGACTCCTCCTCTGTATGACAGAGGGTCACCAGATAACTCCTGAATTTTTTGGCCTTCTTTTCTGAGTTGTGCAGTCAGAGGTGTATCACCATAATTGTATTCACAGATAATTCTCATCACTCAATGTCCTCTCACTACTCCTGGGGCAAGTGTGACAAGGGGGCTTCTTGGAGGCCTGGGTGGGGGTAGAACCCCCAAGATCCCAGGGGGCAAGATGGATCAGGTGATGTAAGAGTGTTGTAGGATGATGCAATCAGAGAAAGAATCCAGACACTGTCAACGAGGGAAGTCAGAGAAGCAGGGCTGAGAGTGAGGATTGGGAAGCACAATGAAGCCATAAGAGGAGGGCAAAATAACAGAGATTAGTTACAAGTGAGTAAATGGAGTACGACACGGGCTGAAGCAAGCTGGTAGGACTAAGACCGTCAGCAAAAATAAGAATGAGGCCACCTTCTTTCTAGTGCCCCCATGGAAAGATGACTGCACCCTGATTTGTTCCCTGGCCTGTTCCAGTTTTAAAACTGAAGGCCCTGTATCCAGGAACCTCCCCAGTTCCAAGGAATCCAGATGGTTGGCCATCCTATCTGGTGGCGCCATGCAAGAAGCATGAAAGTCAAGCTTTCCCAGTGCTTAGCATCTTCCATCCTTAGAGAACTTAAACAAGGAGCGGGAAGCTGCTCTTAGAGCTACTAGGGGCACTGGGGGCCACTGCAGAAAGACAGAGGTCTCTGCTCTCGGTGAGTAAGTGATCTCACTGTGAGCAGGAAGATCACTCACTGGGAACAGGAAGAGAACAGCCTCAAAATAACTTGTAAACAAGTGTGAGATCATGTGTATTACTGGACAGTTTTTGGCCTGGGCTTTTTACCCCAATGCTAGCCCACAATTTTTTTCCAGAATACCTGACCTGTGTGATTTGATGACTGCCAGTTGCCTTGAACTCTCTGCTTTAATTTTCCTAAACTCCATAGCTATCCCAAAGAATGCTTCATTTTTAAGTTCAATTTCTTTCATCTAAATAATGAATGCAAACCTGACTTTCCATGAATGTAGCTATTTTTAGAAAATGTACCAATCTGTCAGTAACAGCTCATCAACAAATATTTCTTGAGCTCCTGCTATACGCAGGTGCTGTGCTGAGTTTGGGGTAAAGCACTGAGCCAGGTAGGCAAGGCCTCTGGGCTCATGGACAGGAAAGAGAAACACACAAATGTATATACAGGCTAACTTCAGACTGTGATAATTGAGGATAAATAAGCAAAGCGATATGATGTAGAAAAACTGGGCTGAGGTGGGGATTTTATCTTAGGATTAGAGAGAACCTTCCTGAAAAGGTAGCATTTTAGCCACATGCCGGAAGCTGAGAAGGAACCAGTTGAGCAGTGAGCTAGGAAAGCTCAAAATCAAAGACAGAGATAGGATGGAACTTGGTATGTTCCAAAAAGCAGAGAGGACACTGATGTGGCATAGTTAGCAAGTGGGGAAGCATCAGAGATAGGCAGACACCAGATGGTGTGAAGCTCTTGTCAGGATTGATGAGGAGGTCTGGCTTTTTTCCAAGGGCAAGGCAAAACTATGGAAATAATCTAAGCAGGGGAATGTGTGTGAACTGATTTGTGTTTTTCAAAGGATTTCTCCAGACGTGCTGTTGAGAATGGATTGAAGGGAAGAAAGATGGGATTGAGTGAGAATGTTCACTTGTTAATTTCTCGTGTCTGTTCACTTGAGGGAAATCAAAGGGCAGGGACCTTGTCTTCCTGGGTCAGCACTGTGTTCTGATCTTCTAACACGCACCTGGTGCAGAGAAGATACACACATGATTCTGTCAGCTGTCTGTTGAGTGCTGTGTATAGAAAGCACTTAGCTGGCTGCAACAGAGTGGGTCTGTAAGTGAGAAAAGAACCAATTGCTCTGCAAAAAGTTATCACTTGGGTGGATACAGTAGATAGACTCAGTCAGCATTTTTGCAGCTCCTTCTGGAGTGCTCCCTTCACCGTAGAGCCTGGACAGCTAACAAGGAGATTCCTCAGACTCCCTTGCAGCCAGGGCCCTGCCTTCCAGTCTTCCAGAGTCTCACAGTCTTAAACTTTCTGCTGACTCAAGTGAGGAAGAGTTATAGTACAGGATGCATCCATGTTGATCCCTTTTGCCAGTGTAGATTATCAGGCCACCACGGCTCTGAAGCCAACACCTGGGGCCAGCTTTATGGGAGGTGACCAGAGCAGTCACACAGGACTCCATGATTAGAAGGGCCCCATGCTTGGCTTAATGCTCTGTTGCTGCTGTCTTGGGTCTTAATAATTGTGAACATGGGGGTCTGCATTTTCATTTTGCACTGGCCACATGAATATGTAGCTGGTTCTGCTAACGGTTCTGCTATCAGCTTTTTCATTCTGGAGAGAGTGAAGTGATGTGTTCCCAAAAGCCAGGAGGCATGGCAGGAGCTTCCAGTTCCCTGGATAATGCATCAGGTGGTGAGACACAAGAGTGGACAGCTGGGACAGCAGCTTCCTGGTCCTCGTCTTCTCAGTCTCAACAGAGGGCACAGTTCCCCAGGAGCCAGCTCTGCTCAGTGGTGTCATTTTAGGAAGCCACTTTTGGAATCCCAGCCTAGATCCTGATCTTCTAGCCTTTCCAGTGATTTTGCGAGCAAAATTCCTTTTCTGTTTAAAATAGAGTGGATGCTGTCATCTTCTACAATACTCATCCCTAATTAAAGACACTCTTGTAGGAACAAACTGGCTTCCTTAAAAAGCTTTTCTACTGTTTTGTCATCAGATTTGGTGTTGTTGAGGTGGAAGAGTTTAGTAGGACTTTTGAGATTCCATGTTCTGGACATGCTCCTTGTTAAGTAAAGAGCCTGAGCTGTTGCTTACCAGGAATGGACTTGGGCACGTTAGTTATAACCTTAAATTGTGAAGATGCTTTTCTAAAAATAGGTATTATTTTTAGAAAATAGCTATTATTTCCCACTGGTGGACCTAGATGTCTACAGTCTCCGTTGAATGCCTGTGTGACAGGTAGAATATGATCAAGCTGTATGTCCAGGTCTAGGGGTTATCCCTGGCTACTGTAACAGGTTGTCACAAACTGAGTAGCTTAAAGCAGTAAAAATTTACTCTCTCACCCTGGAATCAGGGTGTGTCATGGTAGGTTATTCCTGGAGGTTGGAGAGAGAATCTGTTCTGTGCGCCTCTCTTGCTTCTGGGGGTTACCAGCAGGCCTTGATTTCTCACTCCAATCCCTGCCTCCTCTATTTTCACATGGCATTCTCCTGCATCTGTGTGTGGCCTTTCTTCTTATAAGAACACCAGTCATGGCCAGGCGTGGTGGCTCACGCCTGTAATCCCAGCACTTTGGGAGGCTGAGGAGGGAGGATCACGAGGTCAGGAGATCGAGACCATCCTGGCTAACATGGTGAAACCCTGTCTCTACTAAAAAAAAACAAAAAAATTGGCCGGGCGTGGTGGTGAGCGCCTGTAGTCCCAGCTACTTGGGAGGCTGAGGCAGGAGAATGGCGTGAACCCAGGAGGTGGAGCCTGCAGTGAGCCGAGATCGTGCCACTGCACTCCAGCCTGGGCGACAGAGCGAGATTCCGTCTCAAAAAAAATAAAAAATAAAAAAAAGAACACTAGTCATTGGAGTTAGGGCCAACCCTAACCAAATTACATCTGCAAGGCTCAATTTCCAAATAAGGTCACGTTCTGAAGTCCTGGGTGGACATAAATTTTTCAGAACACTATTCAATCCACGACACCAGGCTATACACTTGAGCCTATGGAATAAAACAAAGGCATCCGGTTCACACAGAAATAAAACATCTTGGCCTCATGACCATCTGTTCCTGGGTGGTTGAACCAACTGGCTACAGATGTGTGAAGTTAGAAAGACTTAGAGGTAACCTTAATTTTTTGGAAGAAAGTAAAGTTAGTTGCATTTTCTTTTATCTTTAAATATGCCCTACTATTCAGGATACCTCAACATATGTAGTGACGTTTTACTTTCGTCCAATGCTTTTGTTTGCAGAAAATCTTAAAATTACAGGAAAATGTCTGTAATTAACTCAAATCAAGCATCTTGATGGGGTGCAGTGGCTCACGCCTGTAATCTCAGTACTTCGGGCGTCCAAGGCAGGAGGATCGCGTGAGCCCAGGAGTTTAAAACCAGCCCGGGCAACATAGTGAGACCCTGTCTCTTCAAAAAAACAAAAACAAAAACAAAAGAAACAACAACAATGACAACAACAAAAACAAATTAGCTGAGTATGGTGGTGTGTGCCTGTGGTGCCAGCTACATGAGAGGCTGAAGAAGGAGGGTCTTTGAAGTCCAGAAGGTCGAGGCTGCAGTGAACTGTGTTCACACCACTGCATTCCAGCCTGAACGACAGGCAAGACCCTGTCGCAAAAAAACAAAACTCAAAAAAACGAAGCCATCTAAAAATACAAACCCCTTCATCTGAAATTTTTGCTGCAAAAATACACCCCTCTGATTTTTTTTCTGCCTGCAGACATTTCCACAGAACCATCAGCAAAGGATAAGCGCTTATGCAGAGGAGAAAAAGGTCAGTGAAGTTGCTCAAATGAATGTGGCTTCACTTATCCACAGTGAGGACTTTTTATATTTCACAAATCAAAAAACAATTTAAGCTATTTTAGATAGTTTTTTTCTAGTTCAATGAGATCTAATTCCTTAAAGCTGAATAAGCAAGGATTTTTTTTCCCCCAAAACGGATATCTAAAATGACACTGCAAAATATAGCCTTAGGATTGGAGATATCTTTTTTTTATGGACACAGAAGAGAATATTGCATTATTCAACTAGACAAAAAGCCATTCCATCAGAATTCTTTTATCATGTTTCAGTGTACATATCTTGCCATGGGAGAATTACCTTTATTAGGCAGCATTGAAGCTATTTATTCCCTTTTTATTCCATTAATTAAACTGTAACACAATCAGTTGGGTTACCCATAGCCAACCTTTGGAAGATTAATACAGGATATTATTCTTTTGCTCATATTTGGCTTCTGCATGGTAATGAGACAGCAATAAAGTTTATGTTCCCATAACGTGTAAGAATTGTATTTTGTACCAAATAGCTAACATCAAATATAACTACTGGTATAAACAAACCACACAATACAATCATTCTTGGTGTACATTAATGTGTCACTGAAAATATTAATACAATGCCCACTGTAGCTAAAATCTGAATATTTAAGTTAAAAGAATGCATAAAGAAAAAAATTACTAAAAATACGTCATATCTGAAAAACATAACTTAAAAATAGATTTTCGTGGTTGGCTATCAAATTATCTCAGTTTTAATATGCACTTTGAGGAAACTAAAACGTGCTCTGCTCTAACCTGAGTATTTTTTCTCCATATAACTTAAAATCCAAATTTACAATGCAGAAACATTTACTGGCATAATGAGCACTTAAAATTTATGCCGTTTTGCCATTGGGCAATATTTCATATTTATTAATGAGTTATTTCTCATAGGGCTGTTCAACAAAGGTTTCTAATCCATTTGCTTTAGGGTCGGTTAAAAGATTCCGATAGTGTTGTTAAAAATTGTTAGAAGATTTGATTTAGCCAGACATTCACTTCCAAGATGGATAATTTTAGACTTGGTGATGTTCTCAAAAGAAGACATATGTGTGGCCAGCAAGCATATGAAAAAATGCACAAAATCACTAATCATTAGAGAAATGCAAATCAAAACCACAATGAGATACCATCTCACACCAGTCAGAATGGCTATGATTAGAAAGTCAAAAAGTAACAGATGCTGGTGAGATTGCAGACAAAAGGTAGAGAAATTAAGACAAATACATTTTGAGTTTTTTTTTTTAAGGCCCACAGAAAGAATCAAAGCCAGGATGTCAGGAAAGAAATTATTGGGCAGGATTTTGCATAAATGTGCCTTAATCTGAATATATTTTTCTTCTGTAGCCACATAACTGCAACATTTCATTTCACCACTCAAGGGATGCCAAATACTTTAAATTTGTATGTTTTTATTGTTTAATCATAACAATCATTAATAGTGCACATAATAGTGCACACAGGCTCCTTTGAAAAATGAATCTGCATTTTTTTACTATTTTTGGCTCCCCATGAGCACTGAATAAAGTGACAGAATAGACTAATTTTAATAACACTTCTCGCATATGGATAAGAGAGGACTCTGAAGATCTGCGCTGATACTTTACTTTGCTATAATTGATACAAATGTACAACTAGTTTGTCTTCAGATGAAGACAGAGATGAACTAATTTACCAACATGGAAAGTGAATTAGGAACCACAATTTTCTTATACAAACTCAAGTAATTAAGACTGTCTCAAAGTCCATTATCATCTATAGTTATACCAGAGCCACTTTGCACTTGTAGGTTTGTAAACAATTATTGACCAAAAACAACATCAGCTAGGCATAGTGGTGTGCCTGTAGTCCCAACTACTTGGGAGGCTGAGGTGGGAGAATCCCTTGCACCCAGCTGGTCAAGGCTGCAGCGAACAGTGATCGTGCCACTGCACTCCTGCCTGGGCTACAGAGTGAGACGTTGTCTCAAACAACAACAAACAAATCATGACATCAACAATAATCTAAGAGAATTTTTATTTCCATTTAGATCGATTCCAAATCCATCTCAAACCAAATCCTTTATGACTGTCATGTTGACAGCTACTGAATTCTTCCTATATTTTTTATATCCCCCAAACATTGACTTCTTATTCCTGGTTCTTTTTACATTTATTCCCGGACTTATCTTTCCTTTCACCATTCTTCCTTTCACTTTCAAGCATTTTTTTCCTCTTTTTTAACACTCTTCAATTTCCCTTGAATTTCCTTCTGGATTTCTGCTGATTTCAGATCCCCATGAACTTACTTCCTACCCCACCCTCCAGTTTCCATCTGTTCATTTTCCCCCTGGTTTTCTCCAGTGCAGTTAATCCACGTAGAGAATTATTGACAGAAGGTAGGAGCCATACAAAGATCATAAATCTATAGCTCAATGTAAACATTGCTCAGTAATCTATCTTGCAAACATATTAATCAAAAAAAAGACATCACAGATCAACCGAAAAGTTAATAAACTCAGTTAACTATATAAAACAAGATAACTATCCCAATTTAAAAAAAGGCAACTGGGAACACAGACAAAAGAGTTAGTGTCTTTCCATCTGTGACATTAAAGAATGTAAGCACCCGTAGTGGCATTGTTTGTTTTGTTGTTACTCATGGTGTTGATCCATCTCTCTGATCATTAGTGAAAGGAGTGACAAATAAAGTGAAATTCAAATATACCCAGTTTTGGCCAGGCACGGTAGCTCATGCCTGTAATCCCAACACTTTGGGATGCTGAGGCGTTGGATCACTTGAGGTCAGGAGTTCGAGACCAGCCTGGCCAACATGGGGAAACCCCGTCTCTACTAAAAATACAAAAAACAGCTGGGTGTGGTGCCACATGCCTGTAATCCCAGCTACTTGGGAGGCTGAGGCAGGGGAATCGCTTGATCCTGGGAGGCGGAGGTTGCAGTGAGCCGATATTGAGCCATTGCACTCCAGCCTGGGCAACAGAGTGAAACATAGTCTCCAAACAAAACAAAACAAAACACAGTTTTGAGAACACGTTGATTCCTCTTGTCTCCCCAATCATTCATTATTTATTATGTTGCCTAGATTCCCATCTACTTTCCAATTGAGGGGCCGTATTTAGATCTTGGCATGTTTGAATAGACTTATCAAGTATCATTCTGTGACATAACAATAATAGCTGCTTCTTGAAAGTTCAGATATATTACATCGATTGCATTCTCCTCATCCATTAATTTTATCATTCCATAAAAAAGCCATTGAGTTAGTAAAAGATGACTCCTGATCCTCATTTTTCTAACCTTTAGTTGACTTCAAGGTTTCTTTTCTCTTGCTATTCATTTGACTATTTTACAAAGGACTCAAGCCACACTTTCTGGGCAGTAAATTCCGAGATATATTTTGTGAATATGTTTTAAAACTGCAAGTACCACATTTAAAAATTTTCCCTCCAGCTCTTATTTACTATCCAACCTCGTATGTCTTTTCAATCTTAAGAAACCCCCAATCATTGAATTCTAGTTAATAACATGGTCACCAGGCATTCTTATCTGTTTTTGCTACCGAAATATTTTTGGCTGTGAAGTAATCCTAGAGTTTCTCTCTCTGCCTCAGTGGAGGTTAGCATTTTTCTGAAGATGTGTGATTTCTTTCCATTACAAACAATTCCTATGGTTACACCATCACTCACACCTAGTATATAAAATAAAATAGCCTTCCTTAGGATGAGAAGTCAAATCTAACAAGCGCAGGCTTCTGGAACCTTCTTGGCTACTTCTTCCCTCTTCCTTGCTTTGACCTCTGATGCTTGTTGTGTGCTTGTAGGCTCTTCCAGATGAACCCCCAGACCTACCTTTACCTGGACAACCCCATCCTACCACCTACAATGTCACAGAGTAATGTGATCAAACCATTAATATTTCATTTATTTTTTTCTGCTTCACTTGCTAGTTCTATAACTATAAAATTGACTTAAAGATGATCACCTAAACAGTATTTTGTTAGTACTGTTCTTCCCCTTTGCAGCACTAAGCAACACTTTTACCCCTTGTGTGAGTACAAGGGTCTGTTAAAAGATTCCGATAGTGTTGTTAAAAATTGTTAGAAGATTTGATTTAGCCAGACATTCACTTCCAAGATGGATAATTTAAGAGTTGGTGATGTTCTCAAAAGAAGACATATGCGTGGCCAACAAGCATATGAAAATATGCTCAAAATCACTAATCATTAGAGAAATGCAAATCAATGAGATACCATCTCACACCAGTCAGAATGGCTATGATTAGAAAGTCAAAAAGTAACAGATGCTGGTGAGATTGCAGAGAAAAGGGAATGCTTAAACACTACTGGTGGGAGTGCAAATTAGTTTAGCCACTGTGGAAAGCAGTTTTCAGATTTCTCAAAGAATTCACAACAGATCTACCATTTGTCCCAGCAACCCCATTACTGCGTACATACTCAAAGAAGTATACATCATTCTACCATAAAGACACATGCACACCTATGTTCATCACAGCACTATTCACAATAGTGAAGACATGGAATCAATCTAGATGCCCATCAATAGTGAACTGGATAGAGAAATGCAGTACAGATACACCATGGAATACTATGCAGCCATAAAAAAAGAATGAGATAACGTCCTTTGCAGCAACATGGATGCAGCTAGAGGCCATTATCCTAAGTGAATTAACACAGCAACAGAAAACCAAATACTGCATGTTCTCACTTATAAGTGGGAGCTAAACACTGAGTGCACATGGACAAAAACAAGGGAACAACAGACATTGGGATCTACCTGAGGGTGGAGGCTGGGAGGAGGGTGGGGATTGAAAAACTACTTATTGGGTACTATGATCATTACCTGGATGACAAAATAATCTGTACACCAAACCCCCATGACATGCAATTTAGCCATGTAAAAAACCTGCACATGTACCCCTGAACCTAAAAGTTGGAAAGAAAAAACAAAACCAACCAACCAACCAAACAACACAACAACAAAAAAGAATTGGTGATGAAGTAACTGGTGGGCATTTTCCAAAGGACAGGCATCTGGTCCTGTCCTTTATATTTAGGCAGAAAAATTATGTAAATGGATGAGACAGTTGAGATGCATTCTGCTGTACATCTGGTATAGAATGCTTGACAACAGTAAGGTGGGATAAGCTGGGATACTCAATGACCTCCTGATTCCTGGCATGTCATTCAGCTGTAGGTAACTGAGATTCCAACTCCCATCATTGAGGCATAAACACACAAGGGTTTCTTTCTGTCATGTAAATGAAGTCAACTTAGGCAGTTAGAGCTTGAATGGGAAATTCATATAATCAGGGACCAAGTCCCCTATAGGCTTTATAATCTAGTAGCCTAGAGAGGACTTCCAGGCTCCAAGTTGCCTTACGGTTCAAAATGGCTGCTGCAGCACCATCCATTTACTCTACATTCTAGGCAGAAGGAAGGAGAACAAGAAGAAGATGTTCTTACCCTCTCTTTTTAAAGATATTTTCCTTAAGTCCTGTACAACTGATCACTTACATCTCATTGGTTAGTCTACAGATAATTACATGGCTACACCTAATTGCAAGGGAGGTTGAGAAATGCAATCCTTTTCTAGGTGCCATTGTCCCAGCCAAGCATCAGGGTCCTGTTACCAAGGAGGCAATGGTTGACAACTAACTCCCCCTGCCACCTTTGTGTCCTGGAAATGATTACACAGAGCATACCACATACACTGCCACCATCTGATACATGGTGCAGTATTGTCAAAACAGCTGCACAAAATCCCATTCCATCACAAGGTTCCCGGTGCTTAGAATTGGTCTCCAACTTCCTAATAACTACTACTCTTCTTTTAGGCCTCACTGCCTCCCCAATCCCTGAGAAGGCCTTCCCTGCCTCGATCAAGGCCGTCTTTCCACAATGCACAGCCCAAGTACCTTTCCTCCCCGAAGGCTCCACTCAGGGGAAGTTTCCACATGCGTGCATGCCTTGTGGATTGATGGTTGCCATGGCTTCCATTCTAGGCTGAAAGCCCCATGAAGGCAGGAACCTGGTCTTTTCATTGGTTTCTTCACCATTACATCCTAGAAGAATGCTTGGAACATAGTAGATACTCAATAAAGATTTGCTGAGAAATGAATGCAACTATTCTGCTCAGAAGGAATGCAACCTCACAGAGGACCCACTAAGCTCCAAGGGAGACAGCAGAACTGCAGCCCCTGCAGGCCATGGAGATGAGTGGACCAGGAATAAAAAGAATCTCAGTTCTAGATGAGAACAGATACCACTGGTTTCTTGAGCGGGAAGAACTAGAAGCTTATTTATGCCTGGCCCAGCTCACTGCTGTTAGGGGCATTTCATCCTCGCCTGTGAGATGGGCTGAATGAGGGACATTAAAAAGCTGCTACCTTTGATACCTGAATATCTCCCAGTACATCCTGGCTTCCACCTGCCCTTCCCTCTCCTGCACCCACTCCGTCTGGCTGAACCTGATGGCTCAGTCTTTATATTTTTGCTGTCTACCAGACTTGAGATTTTTGCAACTTGATGCTTTGTGCTATTCAGGTGTTCCCTGAGTCAGTTTTTCTGGGACGCTGAATTTTCTCTTGCTCCTTACGTTTTTTGCCTCTAGGAGTCACTAGAATTTCAACCTGGACCCAAACCTAGGACTCCATACTTAAATTCTAGTTAGTTGGCTTGCATCTCTACAGTTACAGAACTATTAAGTATGCATCATCATCATCATCATCATCATCTTGCAGTGGGAAGTTTCATCATTTTGAACATTTTCTTTGGTATCTTCACCAAATTCCAAGTAGAAAATTACAGAATCTAAACAGACAGGAAATGTGTTTGAGGGAAACCACTTTGATTATTCCAGGTAAAACCAGATGAAGAGCATCCTTAATAAAATGTGGCTTTGCCAACTTTAGAAAACATCCTTCATCATTTTTCTAAGTACAGATAAAATTTTTAAATCACACTTTACTTTTTAGAGTAGTTTTAGGTTCATAGCAAAATTGAGCAGAAAATCCAGAAAGTCGCCATCTACTTTTTGTCCCTACATGTGCACAGCCTCCTCTACTGTCAATATCTGAATCATAGTGGTACATTTAATACAACCAACGAGTTTACATTGGCACATCATTTTCACCCAAAGTCCATAGGATGCTCTCTTGGCATTTTACATGCTGTAGGTTTTGACAAATGTATGATTACCTGTACTCACCATTATAGTATCATGCAAAGTATTTTCACTGCCCTGAAAATCCTCTGTGCTCCACCTATTCATCCCTCCTTCCTCCCAGCACCTGACAACCACTGATCTTTTTTTTACTTTCTCCCTAGTTGCCTTTTCAAGAATGTTGTATAGAGACATATGCCATATATTTGGAATCAAATTGGTGGCTTGTTTCTCTTAGTAGTATGCATTTAAGATTCTTCCATATCTTTTCAAAGCTTGATAGCTCATTTCTTTTTAGTGCTGAGTGATGGTTCATTGTCTGGATATACCATGGTTTATTTATCCATTCACTTACTGGAGGACATCATTGTTGCCCCCAAGTTTTGACAATCATGAATAAAACTTCTATCAACAACTGTGTACAGGTTTTATGTGGACAAAAGTTTTCAACTTCTCTTTGGGTAAATACCAAGGAGCATGATTGTTGGATCACATAGTAAAAGTCTGCTTAGTTTTGGAAGAAACTGCCAAACTGCCTTCCAAAGTGGCTATACCATTTTGCATTCCCACCAGCAATGAATGAATCCCCACAATGTTTGGGGATTATGGGAACTACAATTCAAGATGAGATTTGGGTGGGGACACAGCCAAACATGTCACCCAATATATTGGCTTTGCTCCTTCCTCAAAGATCAGTTGAATATGTTTGTGTTGGTCTATTTTGGGGGGACAGAGAATTCATTCTTTTGGCTGAACTATTTATCTATTCATTCACCAATACCACATTATCCTGATTACTGTTGCTTGAAAGTAAGTCTTGAAGTTGGGGAATGTCAGTCCTTTGACTTTGTTCTTCTTCAATATGGTGTTGGCTATTCCATATCCTTGTCAGCATTTGGTGTAGTCAGTGTTCTGGATTTTGTCCATTCTAATAGGTGTGTGGTGGTATCTCATCATTTTAATTTGCATTTCTCTAATGAAATGTAGAACATCTTTTCATATGCTTTCTTGCTATCTGTATATATTCTTTGGGGACATATCTGCCAAGTCCTTTGGCCCACTTTTAAATTGGGTTGTCTTATTATTGTTGAGTTTTAAGAGTTCTTTGCATATTTTATATAATAGTCCTTTTTCAGATGTGTCTTTTCCAAATATGTTCTCCCAGTTATTGGCTTGCCTTCTCATTCTCTTGACATTGTCTTTCAGAGAGCAGAAATTTTTGATGTAGGCTGGCTTATCAATTATTTCTTTCATGGATTGTGGATTTTTTCTTGTATCTAATAAGTCATTACCATATCTAAGGTCATCTAGGTTTTCTTCTGTGTCATCTTTTGGGAGCTTTATTGTTTTGCATTTATATCCATTTTCAGTTAGTTTTTGTGAAGGATGTGAGTCTGGGTCTAGATTCTTTTCTTTTTTTATTGTATGTGTTGTCTAGTTGTTCCAGTACCCTATTTTAAAAAGACTATCTTCCCCATTGTATGAGTCTGTTCTCACACTGCTAATAAAGACATACTCAAGATTGGGTAATTTATAAAGGAAAGAGACTTCATTGATTCACAGTTCCACATGGCTGGGGAGAGCTCACAATCATGGTGGAAGGTGAATGAGGAGCAAAGTCACATCTCACATGGCAGCAGGCAAGAGAGCTTGTGCAGGGGATCTCCCATTTATAAAACCATCAGATCTCATGAGACTTAATCACTGCCCTGAGCACAGTACCAGAAAAACCTGCCCCCATGATTCAATTACCTCCCACCAGGACCTTCCCACAACACATGGGGATTATGGGAACTGCAATTCAAGATGAGACTTGGGTACGGACACAGCGAAACATATCACCCATTGTATTGTTTTTGCTCCTTCCTCAAAGATCAGTTGAATATGTTTGTGTTGCTCTATTTCTTGGGGGGAAGGGAATTTATTCTTTTGGCTGAACTATTTATCTATTCATTCACTAATACCACATTATCTTGATTACTGTTGCTTTAAAGTAAGTCTTGAAGTTGGGGAATGTCAGTCCTTTGACTTTGTTCTTCTCCTTCAATATGGTGTTGGCTATTCTGGGTCATTTGCCTCTTCATATAAATGTTAGAATCAGTTTGTTGATATTCATGAAATAACTTTCAGGGATTTTGATTAGGATTTCATTGAATCTATAGATCAAGTTGGGAAGAACTGACATCTTAACAATATTCAATGTTTCTATCCACAAACATGTAATATGTTTCCATTTATTTAGTAGTTCTTTGATTTCTTTCATCAGAGTTTTGAGTTTTCTTCATATAGATCTTGTACATATTTTGTTAGTTTTATACTTATATATTTCAATTTTTGGTGCTAATGTAAATGACATTGTGTTTTTAATTTCAAGTCTCAATTGCTTATTGCTGTTATATAGGAAAGCAACTGACTTTTGTATATTAACATTTTATCCTACAACCTTGCTATAATTGCTTCTTCATTCCAGGACATTTTTTTTTGGTTATTTCAGATTTTCTACGTAGATAATCATGTCATCTGTGACCAAAGACAGTTTTATTTCTTCCTTCCCAATTTTTACACCTTTGGATTTTTTTAAATTGAGATATAATTCACATACCATGAAGCTGAGCTTCTAAAAATGTACAATTTACTGGCTTTTGGTCTAGTCACAGAATTGTGCAACGATCACCACTATCTAATTCTGGACTATTTTCATAACCTCCCAAAGAAATCCAGTATCCATTAATTATTTTTCACCCTTCCACTCACTGGATATTTCACATTTTACACTAAAAATCCAACACCCAAGACAAACAAACTACTGTTAGACAATTTAAAAGTATAAAAAGCAAAAAGCAAAACCAGAACCAAAACACAATGAAAAGCACAAGATGACTAATTTCCAAATGAAAATACTAGGCTAAACATTATGAAATTATCATTTTTACAGGCAAAAATGACCTAACGATGTCAATTTCATACAGTCCAATCTAATATTTGCATCAGTATATCGAGATCACTGAATTTCTTCAGAATACCTTGACGAGTATAGCTTTCAATGTAATTCATTATTAGCTCCCAAGTACAGCAATAATAATGTGTAAACAAAATATGAATAAATGAAAATCGTAAACATTAAAAAATCATTTTCAAATCCTTGATTTAAGCGTCCACCAGGGCTGTCATACCCTCACAGGAATGGATGTCCTTGCTGGTTCCTAAGTATGCACAGAAAGGGAATCCAAATACTTAAAAACAAATTTTAAAACTTTTTTTACATTATTTAAATGTCTTAGATAATTTTATGAATAATTTAGAATCATAAAACTCCACTAATAACCATTAGGGAAAAAAATGAAACTTGTGCCAATACCATGTGCCCACTGATAATGATCTTCTCAGATGTCCCATCAGCTGGGTTTCTGCAATAATGTATGCTGTTAACACAGGAGTGCTTTTTTCATCAAGCTGTGGCCATATTTTGACCTTAACTCTTTTTGTGATTTGACTCCAAAAATTGTAGTTTGTTGTTTTAGTTCTTTTTGGCAATAGTAACTTGTGGAACACTGTTTTTTGTTTTGTTTTTGTTTTGTTTTGTTTCGTTGAGAAAAAGAAACACCATAAAAAGCAGCTTAAAGGATGTTTGTTAGCAGGGCCACAAAGTGGCCACAAAATTTCTGATACAAAACATTTATCCCACGTCCCTTGGGCATATTTTTTCTATATATTTTTAGGGCATTTAATAATAGGAGTATATTGCTGAATTTTTATTTTCCTAGTTCATTTTATGAGGAAAATATAAAACAAACAAACAAAATCCAATTTCTCTAAAGCTGACATGAAAAGGAAGAAAATAGAGAAGCAAAATACCTAAGATAATTAAGATCTAAATAATAAAAACTGCAGTCATACTAGAAATATATTCTATAGTATGAGAATTGATTTCCTTGCAAAATAGTTTGAAAAGGGAAAAGTTAATAATATTTCTTGCCTTGAAGGCAACTGTCTAAACTGGGCCAGGACACAAACTAAATGACAGCCTTGGTAAAAGCAATATTCACTTTATGTATTAAGTGCTTGTCTTACATAAGACACAGAGTGAGAAAGCACCCTATTTACAGTCAACCTTGTGGATCAGCAGACAGACTTGAAAAAGGGCCTATTATGGTAGAGTAATGGTTAGTTATGTTGATTTTACCGTCACTCTTTTGTGATAATTTTCACACCCAAAGTAACTAATGTATTTAAATGTATGTTACAAGTGCACTACTGTTATCTCCTGGGCTTCACACCGAGTCACAGTGTCCTCTCTGGGAGCTGCATACACCCAATGGGTCGCTGTCTGCACGGAAACCTTTTATTCTTAATGAAACAGATGTGCAACCCGCTGGGCTCAGACTTTATTGACCAAGTAGAGTAACAACTTC
This sequence comes from Pongo pygmaeus, assembly GCF_028885625.2. Classification (NCBI taxonomy): domain Eukaryota; kingdom Metazoa; phylum Chordata; class Mammalia; order Primates; family Hominidae; genus Pongo; species Pongo pygmaeus. The sequence continues at coordinate 24,275,594 of NC_072381.2, read as the reverse complement.
AAGCTTGTTACCAACCGAACTAACATAACAGCAGCCTCAGACCCTTGTTTCTTGGCGGAGTGATGAAAACAAACAAACAAAAAAACCCTAAAAGGATCGAAGACCGATGAAATGAGACACAAAGACTTATTTTACTATAGTGAAGACAGGAGAGGGAGGGGAGGAGGAGGACAAATAAAGAAAAGCGCTGTCCCAGTAATGCAACTGCAGCCACTTCTTATCAGGTGGAATATTATTGGCAGGCAAATAAAAGACAAGGAAATCATATCAAGTCTCCTTTCAAGGCAGGCGAAATGAGGCAGCATTTGAGGTGGGAATCATCTCTGCAGTGGCAAAACTAGTAACTTATCTACCCCTGCAGTGTCACAAGGACAAAAAAACCAAACACCGTATGTTCTCACTCATAGGTGGGAATTGAACAATGAGAACACTTGGACACAGGAAGGGGAACATCACACACCGGGGACTGTTGTGGGGTGGGGGGAGGGGGAGGGATAGCATTAGGAGATATACCTAATGTAAATGATGAGTTGATGGGTGTAGCACACCAACATGGCACATGTATACATATGTAACAAACCTACACGTTGTGCACATGTACCCTAGAACTTAAAGTATAGTTAAAAAAAAATATATATATATATATAAAAGAAAATGTGGCACATATACACCATGGAATACTATGCAGCCGTAAAAAAGGATGAGTTAATGTCCTTCGTAGCCACATGGATGAAGCTGGAAACCATCATTATGAGCAAACTGTTACAAGGACAGAAAACCAAATACTGTATGTTCTCACACATAGGTGGGAATTGAACAATGAGAACACTTGGACACAGGAAGGGGAACATCAATCACTGGGACCTGCCGTGGGGTGGGGGAATGGGGGAGGGATAGCATTAGGAGAGATACCTAATGCTAAATGACAAGTTAATGGGTGCAGCCCACCAGCATGGCACATGTATACATATGTGACAAACCTGCACATTGTGCACATGTACATTAGAACTTAAAGTATTAAAAAAAAAAAAAAAGTTCTTGCAGGAGAAAAAAAGAAAAAAAAAAAAAAAAAAGAAAAAGAAAAGGGCCTTCCCATCTTCTTCCTGGGAGCCGGGAAATGGATTTGCCCAAACAAGGGTGGGGACTCCTGGGCAAGATTAGAGAGGGAGCCTGATGGCTTTTCTTGCTGTTGTTTTTTCTACAGTGGTTGAGTGAGTGGACTGAAGTGAGTGCAGACTGGTCTTGAACTTGAACCCTCTGTCACCCAGGCTGGAATACAGTGGTGCAATCACAGCTCACTGCAGCCTTGAACTCCTGGTCTCAAGCAATCTTTCTGTCTCAGCCTCTCAAGTAGCTGGGACTACAGGTGCATACCACCACGCCTAGCTAATGAAAACTTTTTTTTTCGGAAACAGGGTCTTCCAATAGGCATTCTTTCTCTGTGTGTCTGTTTCTCCCTCTCTAACTCACACACACACACACACACACACACACACACACACACATGCTCCCCTTCAGACAGGAGGGTTACAGGCTGCTTTCTTTGAGATAGTCAGATAGTCTGAGCAGACTAACAGCCTATGAAATTTACCTTAAATCCATTCCCCATCTCCCCGCAGAGCTCAGAGAAATTCGTCTAGTCCCTGAGTTGCCAGAAAGTGGCTTGCATGGACCCTGCCCCACAGAGTGTATCAAGGCCGTAGCTTTTGGCCTTTGGTCTCTAGATATAGCTGGGTAGACCCTTCTCCACTCACAGAACAGAGCAATCCATCTAGAGCCTCAGTGAGCTTTCAGTGTCCCCAAAGTCCTGGTTTCTTTTCTATTTGGGGTTTTACAAACTTCAGTTCCATATTTCAGACACTCTGCTTTCTCTATACCTTGTAGTCTAAAGCCACTCTTTATTTTTCCTCTAAGTATAGGATGGGCAAAACAGTTGTATCTCCTCCACAGTTAGGTGCAAATCTCAGCTCACACCTAACTGTGTAAGTAGCAGCAGGTCTCTGGAATTTCTCCTCGTGTCCCACACCTCCTAGGGCCCTTGCAGCTTCTCTGTTTCCATAAGATCCCACATGCTTTACTGAGAACTGCTCTTCCTCCTTTGCCTCAGAAAACCAAAGGTCATCAGGTCCATAACCCACATGCTCACAAGCACTGCTTTACGTTCTGTGGGTTAACTGGCCTTTTTTCTGGGTCACCTCTGCCAAAGATCAGCAGCAGCTCCAGGGCATGCAAGCAGAAGAGGAGGCATGTTGCCCCTGGAACACAGAGATCTGTGGCCAATAGTTGCAGGCAGTTTCCCTAGAGGAATGCAGGTACCTCCCCATTGGTGCTGAGGCTGTTCCTGCCTAGGAAATGCGGCCTGGCCTTGGCACAATTCTGCCTGAAGAAAAGGAGACCACCCGCCGAGAAAATTATCTGCATAAATAACGATTTCACTTCAGCTTTCCTTGCAGATGGTCCTGATTTGGAAGAGGTATGCAGACAGTCTTTGAAATATGACTTCTGGTTTTTAGGCCACTTGGAATTCTTCACAAGTCTCTCCATCACCGTGACAATTTATTGGCCTGGAATCATTAGCTGCCTCTGAAACCCAGTTCTTCTCTTCTTAATTTCTTACTATTTAAAAAATTTCCAGACTCTTCTTTTCTTTTCTTTTCCCCCTCCTCTCTCTCTCTCTCTTCTTCTTTCTAGAGATGGGGTCTCATCCTGTTGCCCAGGCTGGAGTGCAGTGATGTGACTACAGCCTCCACCTCCTAGGCTCAAGCGATCCTCCCTCCTCAGCCTCCTGAGTAGCTGGGACTACAGGCATAAGCCACTACACTTGGCTAATGTTTTTTTGTGTTTTTAGAGATAGGATCTTGCTATGTTGTTCAGGCTAGTTTTAAACTCCCAGACTCAAGGGATCTTCCTGCCTCAGCCTACTGAGTAGCTGGGATTATAGGCATGAACCACTGAGTCCAGCCAGATGCTAATCTCTGAATCTACTTTTTCCCTTATTCCTTTGAAATACAACTAGTCATCAGATCCTATACATTTTTCCTCTTCCTATTGTCACCATTCTAATCCAGGCTATATTCCTCCATGCCTGGCCTATTACATTATAATAGTGTTGTTGGTTTCCCCAGTCTTTCTTGCACATGATTGCCATGTTAATGCTTTTAACACAATCCCCACTGTCTTTCCATGCACGAATGCCTTCAATGGCCCACCGTTACCTATATGCAGTGTATTGTACTGTGTGTTACTCAGCTGATTACCTTAACTTGTGTTTCTGTCCAAATAGATATTTATGGAGCACCTGCAGATATTTATTGAGTACATACATCATCCTTGGCTCTAGAAAGCAATGAATAAGCCTGACCCACTTCTTTCTTGCCTTTTAGAGAAGAGGGGTTGATAGGAAAAATAAATGCTCAGAAAGAGAAACTACTAAGGCATGTAATGAGGGAAGCAAATCTAGTCTCTGGAGTCATGGGAGGCAGAAGTGACATTTCAGCTGAGGCCTGAGGGTGAATAATGATGAATTACTGAAGGGCAGGTGAGGGACGCAGCACATGCAAAGGGCCTGCGGTAAAAAAAAAAAAAAAAAGTTTGCTGCAGATCTGGAAGGAGACAGAGGGAGATGGGGAAGTACACAGAGGATAAAGGTGGGGAGGTCACCAGGGGCCAGACCGTGCAGAGCCTGGTAGGATGTGCTCAGGAATTTGACTTTATTATAAAAGCAATGGGAAATCACAGCAGGCCTGAAGCAGAGGAATGCAACAATTTATTGTGTTTCAAAAAGATTATCCCAGCTGCAGCGTGAAGGAGGTTTGCACAAGAGCCTACTGGGTGACTAAATAGGAGGAGGAGTGCAGATAAGAGGTGGTGGCACCCTGGACCAGGGTAGTGCCACTGAAGTTAGCAGAAAAGGAGAAAATACATGGATTCAAGAGAGAATGAGAGTGATCAGCCATGGGAGATCTGGACTGGAGGGAAGTGACAAAGAGAGAAATTAAGGATAACATCTAAGCTTTTAGCACAAACAACAGACAACCATGGTCATCTTTAAGGAGTTGGGAACCCAGAAAAGGAAGCAGGCATGGGTGTGGAGGTTGATGCTGAGTTTAGAATAGTTTAGTTTCATTTTGTTTTCAAGACAGGATCTCACTGTCACCCAGGCTGGAATACAGTGGTGCAATCACAGCTCACTGCAGCCTTGAACTCCTGGTCTCAAGCGATCTTTCTGTCTCAGCCTCTCAAGTAGCTGGGACTACAGGTGCATACCACCATGCCTAGCTAATGAAAACTTTTTTTGTTTTTCGGAGACAGGGTCTCATTATGTTTTTCAGGCTGGCCTCAAACTCCTGACCTCAAGCGATCCTACCATCTTGGCCTCCCAAAGTGCTGGGATTATTGGCTTGAACCACCACGCCAGGTGCAAGTTTAGTTTTGGACAATCTAGTCCAAATTGGATACCTCTAAGAGGTATCTAAAAGGTATAATAGAAACATAGGTCAGTCTGGTGTTCAGAATAGGGGCCAGTGTGAGAGGTAAATTTGAGAGTAATGGCATATTTGGTAGTTGAGACCATAGGAGTGATAGAGTTTGTCTAGGGAGAACTTGTAGAGAGAGAAGAGAGGGTGGCCTGGGCTTGAGAATCAAAGAACAGCATCATGGAAAGGTTGAGCAGAGAAGAAAGAACTTGAGTCTGAGAAAATGAAGCCAACGCAGTGGGAGGAAGGCTGGAGAGGGTGGTTTCTGGAAATTAAGAGAAGGTGTGTTCAGTGGGGTGGGGTGTCACAGTATTGGATGCAGTAAGCTATGGACTATTAAGTCCTCATGAAGCTATAGAGGCCATTAATACCATTAAAAAAATTCTTAGTTCAGTGCCAAGTGCAGTGGCTCACACCTGTAATCCCAGCACTTTGGGAGGCCGAGGTGAGAGGATGGCAGCAGTCTAGGAGTTTGAGACTATCCTGGGCAACATAGTGAGACCTTGTCTCTACTGAAAAAGAATAGAGCTGAGAGTGGTGGCTCACACCTGTAATCCCAGCACTTTGAGAGGCTCAGGTGGATGGATCACCTGAGATCAGTAGTTCGAGACCAGCCTGGCCAACATAGTGAAACCCCATCTCTACTAAAAATACAAAAAATTAGCTGGGCATGGTGGCGGGCTCCTGTAATCCCAGCTACTAGGGAGGCTGAGGCAGGAGAATCACTGGAACCCAGGAGGAGGAGGCTGCAGTGAGCCGAGATGGTGCCACTGCACTCCAGCTTAGGCAACAAGAGCAAAACTCTGTCTCAAAAAATAAATAAATAAATAAATAAATAAATAAATAAAAATAACTGGGCATGGTGACACGTGCCTGTAGTCCCAGATACTTGTGAGGCTGAGGTGGGAGGATTACTTGAGCCTGGAAGTCGAGGCTGCAGTGAGTTGAGATCATGCTACTGCATTCCAGCCTGGGCAACAGAGTGAGACCTTGTCTAAAAAAAGGTCTTAGTTCATATTTCATTTTGGGGTGCCTCTACATCCTGATTTTCTCACACACACACACACACACACAACACACACACACACACACACACACTATACATACACACAGCAAAATTCACTTTGTCCTGTAGAGTTCTATGGATTCTGACAAATACAAAGAGTTGGCTATCTACCATCACAGCCATGATAAAAAACAGTTCCATTACCCCCACATTTTACCATGCTATCCCATAGTAGTTCACTCTTCTGTCCCCACTCCTGGAAACCAACTATTTGTTTTCCATTCCTAGTTGTTTTTTTTTTTTCATAACGTTATCAATGAAATCATATGGTACATAGTTTTTTGAGCCAGGTTTCTTTCACTTAGTGAAATATATTTAAGAATTATTCAAGCTATTGCATGAGTGAACAGTTCAGTCCTTTCTATTGTTGAGTAGTGTTCCATGGTGTACACAGACTGCAATTTGTGTACCCATTCATAGGTTGAGGGACAGGTTAGTTATTTTCGGTTTTTGTTGATTACAAATAGAGCTGTTAGAAACATTTGCATACAGGTTTTGTCTGAACATTAGGTTATTTTTCTTCAGAGTGGGATTGCTGGGTTATATGGCATGGCTATGTTTAGCTTTATAATCCTTAGTATCTTGATAATGATAGCAGTTTGGTGAGGAGGTAGGATCAAAACAGGAGTGGAGAGGGTTAAGAAGAAAGAGGCAAGTGAGGAGGTGGATATAGTGAGTGCAAGTAATGCTTTAATTTCAGCTGACATGGAGAATTTCAGCTGACACAGGGAAGCAGGGATGTGGTTGGAGGTGGCATGAGGTTTAGGGAGGGAAGGGTTGTCAGAGATAAAAGATACTTGAGCATGTTTAATGATGATGAGAAGGAGGAAGCAGACAAAGAGGATGGAGATAAGGGAAAGAGAAGGACGTCAGGGAGGAAGGAGATAGTGAGGTTTCTGGTACGATAGGAGGGACTGGCTTTTGATAAAAAGGTAGCTCTTCCATGTTAATGAGAGGGCATAAATGCAGTGAGCCTTTCCAAGCCCTAGTCTGACCTTCACGTGATCTTTTAGGGGATGGCAGAAGACAAGTTCAGCCCTTTCAAACTACATGCCTGCAAATACTCTTGGCCCCAACCAGACTGTCTCATGATGACATCATGTTCACGCTGTTATTTAAGAGCCAGTGGATGTTTGGGGTTTTGGGGGTGTCAGTAGAGCACCTTTGCTTGCCTGGCAGTGGTGAAGCATTTGCTAAGGAAAAGAAGCAAAGCTGTGAGTTCAGCAGATTGTTACTATTTATCCTCAGAGGTATGTTTTATCCTCGTTTCTACAAAAACACTCTTATGATGTTCACAATTGGATCCCAGTATCACAGTTACCACCCAGATCACCAGGACCTGGATAGGTACAGGACTTGGGGACAAGCAGCATGCTCATGAAAGTACAGTGTACAGTTTGGCAATTTGTTAACTTTCTTGACAACATAAATACATTTCCTTGCTAGAGATCTTGACATTGACTCCTGATAATTAGAAGCACTGGGGACATTTCCTCTGACTCATTAATGAGTAAAACAGGCTATAATTTTTCTCCCTATATTCCATCTCTTAAAAAGAAAATGGTATCTACCATAATGACAGAATAAGAAAAACAGCAGTTGTTTTAGCCAAAATGATGAGGATGCCAGTCGCTGGGTGCATTGTTTAAGAAGTTGCCATTTTAAGACCTTCAGGGAAATACCTGAAATGACTCCAGCTGATCATTCCGATCTGTAAAACCTCATTTTGTTATGTAGCAGAGCAATTTGTGAGGCAGGACTGATAATAATGCAGTCAGTTGTTGGATATCAGATTTAACACCTTAAAAACTCATAGGAACCAATAAATGTTTTGTGGAATGGTTCTATACAAAAGTACCTACTGTGGTAATCTCATCTTAATAGATCTGAAAATGCCACAAGTTTTAAGTCAGAAAATGTACTTTCTTATTTTTGGGAAAGGCTTTGAGACCATCATAAGTGTAATATAATCAGGGAAGAGTTTTGCCGATGGTGAGTTAGGCTGTGAATCCAGACATAATCTACATAGGTAACTAGTGTTTCAGTGACATTTGACTATTGTTTTCCTTTTCTCAGCTGCCATGTTATTTATTGGAAGGCTGCCATATTATAAATAAGATTGCTGTCCTTTTGAGAAATTTATTCTAGAATACTTAGCACCATTGATACCAGAGTTAAGAATGCTAGGAAGTAGCTCTGCGATTGTGAAGTTGTTGCTTGATTTTGACTCATTTGCAGACTTTTACAGAGAAGTTGGTCTATGCTGGGGAATGGGGATCCACTGTGGATTAAAGATCATTTCTCCTCTTCAAAATGCTCACAGTCCCTCCCCAAAAATGCTCTTTGAGAAAAACTAGAAAGCAGAGACTTTATGTCCACTGTGATTTGTGTCCTTGGGAGCACAGAAAGGAAAGATTAGCTCTGTTTGGAAAGTCTAGAGAAGATGTGTTTAATAAAGCTTTGGCTGGGTGCAGTGGCTCATGCCTGTAATCCTAGGACTTTGGGAGCCTGAGGTTGGAGGACTGCTTGAGGCCAGGAGTTTGAGACCAGCTTGGGTAATATAGCAAGACCCTGTCTCTTCAAAAAAAATAAAAAATAAAAAATGAGCAGGATGTGGGGGTGCACGCCTGTAGTCCAAGCTACTTGGGAGGTTAAGGAGGAAGACTGTGTGAAACCAGGAGTTGAAGGCTGCAGTGAGCCATGATCCTGCCACTGCACTCCAGCCCGGGCAACAGAGAGAGACCACTGTCTCAAAAAAAAAAAAAAAAAAAAAGAAAAAAGAAAAAGAAAAAGAAAGAAAGCTTCTGTGTGTGACTACTAAATCCCAGCAACTGAGCAGGATCTCTCCACTTTAGACGGCAGAGGAGAGCAAGAAAGACAATCAGAGTGGTCAAGATGTGTTAAAATACAGAGCCTGATGCCTCCAGCTTTGTTCTTTTGGCTTAGGGTTGACTTGGCAATGCAGGCTCTTTTTTGGTTCCATGTGAACTTTAAAGTAGTTTTTTCCAACTCTGTGAAGAAAGTCATTGGTAGCTTGACAGGGATGGCATTGAATCTATAAATTACCTCAGGCAGTATGGCCATTTTCATGACATTGATTCTTCCTATCCATGAGCATGGAATGTTCTTCCATTTGTTTGTATGCTCTTTTATTTTGTTGAGCAGTGGTTTGTAGTTCTCCTTGAAAGGGTCCTTCACATCCCTTGTCATGCTACCTGACTTCAAACTATACTACAAGGCTATAGTAACCAAAACAGCATGGTACTGGTACCAAAACAGAGATATAGACCAATGGAACAGAACAGAGCCCTCAGAAACATCTACAACTATCTGATCTTTGACAAACCTGACAAAAACAAGAAATGGGGAAAGGATTCCCTATTTAACAAATGGTGCTAGGAAAACTGGCTAGCCATATGTAGAAAGCTGAAACTGGATCCCTTCCTTACACCTTATACAAAAATTAATTCAAGATGGAGTAAAGACTTAAATTTTAGACCTAAAACCATAAAAACCTTAGAGGAAAACCTAGGCAATACCATTCAGGACATAGGCATGGGCAAAGACTTCATGTCTAAAACACCAAAAGCAATGGCCACAAAAGCCAAAATTGACAAATGGGATCTAATTAAACTAAAGAGCTTCTGCACAGCAAAGGAAACTACCATCAGAGTGAACAGGCAACCTACA